>NC_088909.1:76983601-77313045 GCF_037157495.1 Lathamus discolor
TTTACCCCCAGTGATAATTTAGCTAAGAAACATCTGACCTGAATCAGCTTATGCAGCTATTTGGTCCTTTCTTCACTTTAAAAATAAATCCTCAAGCCCCAGTTGGATAAAAAAGAATTTTGCATTCCTCCTTTCATGGCAAGGGAGATTCAATCCACACCAAGGTTTTGGTCAGATATTTTTCAAACACTGACTTTAATTTTTAATTTCAACTTTGATATCCAAACAGGCCCAGCTGTAGTCCTCCTGGGGATCCTTCCAGAGGCCTGGACTTTGAACAGGGTCCGCAACAAACAGAAGAGACTACTGAAAATTCTGATGGCTGGTGCTGAACTACTGAGCACTACAATAAACTGAAAACCAACACATCCTGGCATTTGGAGGGACTGTTCAGAAAGAGATTCTCAAAGGAGAACAAATGGAAATATAGTATGTAGAGGCAGGAAATACTGGTGCATTTGTGTCTCCATCTGGGAAATATTCTGGGAATGTTCTCAGTAACACCAGATTAACACCTTGAAATGAGAAAAGCAAATAAACATGACTGGATACAGTTTTATTATTTGCTTCATTCTGTTTTGATTTCCTCTACACATTGCATGTACTGTGTACACTTTTTCTTCTAGATGTGGCACTAGATAACTGTATGTTAACTCTTTGGATGCTGGCCAATGAAAAAAAACCTCAAAATTGACTTTTTATTTCTTATAGCAAGCCTAAGTCTTCTTAGATCTTCTGAGATGTCACTTTACTGCAGGTTTGGCCCAGCTGCTCCTTAGTGAGAGCAGCAAGTCAAGAACTTGTAACATCTTAGTCGTTTTCCTACTGCTTTAGGTCCAATGCCCATTAGAAGTGTCAAGCTTTGGTATGGTAATATCTGGTCTTAACAGCAAAAATTAGTGCTACAGACACAACTTTTTGTACAGTCATTATTGTATGTTCAGCACAACCTCACTGATCTTTAAGTTTCACTTGAACACTGCACTTTGGATAAACAGGGAGATCAATGTCACTACACCTTGGTTTATTGAGACTGCATGAATCACCTGGGCTTGAAACAGGAAAATTTGACCGTGTTATGATATCTCAAATCTGAGCTGATGTGAGTAGGTATTTGTTCGTCATTGTCTGACATGACATAGTCTCTGACACCTTTAGCGGATGGCAGACTCAGCTTTTGTTCTCAGGGCCCTAATGGACTGGATTCCTTCATATTGGTTATCATGTTTCACAAAGCATGCCTTAAACTTTTCTCTCCAAAATAAAAGCATATTTTCCTAAAGGTGTACTTACAATTCATCATTACACTGCAATGTACGTTACAGTGCACCATCATATGTCACTGAATATAGAAAAAAAGATATGATAAGGCACCATCATATGTCACTGAATATAGAAAAAAAAAATTGGTAGGGCAGAATGGAAATATGTTAGACAAATTATCTCTGAAGTATGTCCACCATACTTTTTTTTCTATTGTGCCTAGCTTTAACCAACCATTACACGTGTCATGTTTCATGAGCACCAAATTCACGCAGAAAAACGAAGTGTAGTAAGAGATGTCAACTACAAAATAAACAAAACTCCAAAACCAAAAGTTATTTTACAATCATTTTACAAACAGGCAGCCAGATGGGGAAGAGCATTTTTAAAGACTCTGCAATAATGAAAGGTGCCTGACTGGAATCCCTGGAGAACGAAGTTCTCATTGCCACTGATTAATACATGATACACTGTCAGCTTCCCCAACAGAATGACAACAATGGCCGTTCTGAGAAAAGATGTGATTTGATGTATAGACCTTAGTGCTAAAACTGGTGCGGTCTGCTTTTGTTATATGAACTCACATCTCCAGGAGCTGCACTGTGTTCACCATCTCACTTCAGGTTTTCTGAAACATCAAGCTCTTTCAGTAATTAGCCTGAACTGATCTGAAATGGTAAGAGGTTTCCCAGCCTATGATCAAGCCTACAGATGGTATAGCCCACTTATTGCCTGGTTTTGTGGTAAAACTGGACAGCCTCAAAATAAACTAAATTACTTGAGTTTAATCTCTGCTTATTAAGTTTACCAGTCATGTTGCTGAACAGAGCCTTGGGCAACATGGTCTAGGGTGAGGCATCCCTGACCATTATGGGGGATTTTGGAACTAGAGGATTTTAAGATCCTTTCCAACCCTAACCATTCTATGATTCTGTGATTCTGTTTCACTTAAGATCTTGATTTTCTCATGAAACCATAGGAAACTGAAAAAATGTCAGGTCTGCACAATACAAAAAAATCACTTGAAACAAGTGAAAGTTCTTAAAAATCTTGTATTGTGGAGAGGGCCAAGAAACTACTGTAAATGGAAATCAGGTTCTCCAAAGTAGCTGACTTTATGCAAAGTAGGCAAGTACAGTCAAAACACTTACGACAATCAATTGAAGTTGTTGGGTAAAGTTTTTTCCATGTCCCATAAATTATTGAACAGTTAATTTCATCTTTGTGCCTGCAAGACATTCTAGCTTTAGGTTGACAGCTTTATCCATTAAAGAGAGTGTGGTGACAGCAGTACAGAGAGTGCTGAGAATGCAGGGAGAGAAGACCCATTCTCAGCTGCATTACCACTGAGAAAAACTGGGACACATCAACATCTTAATCAATATGCGAGAGTCAATTACTGAGGAAGCACGAGGCTTAAGCAGGATCTGATTATTAGGTTCATGTTTAGTCCACCAAATGGGTGAAATCAATACAAAGCTGAACATCACACAGAAAATACATAACCATCCTCTCTTACCCAGCCTTTCTCCCCTTCTTATCCTCTCCTGAGCCAGATTCACACATACCTCTTCTCTTTTTCATGCTGCATGGATAGATCTCAAGGCCAGCTGCAAAAAGGACAGGAACAGAACAGATTGCAAGGGCCAAACTCTGTCTTTGGAGCCAGGGAGACTACACCTGCATGGCTCCGAAAGTACGTTTCTGGAGATAAATATCCTTTCAGGAGAAAAAGTTTAGTTCTTCAAAATCTGTGTTTCAGTTTTCCTTCCTTCTGGGGGATTCAGCAGATCAAGGCACTCACTGAGTTCTGGGAATGCAAGTAATAGAGAGCTGTTTGTTGGGGATTTTTTTTACAGAAGGGAGGTAAGATGCTACCTGGGTCACTCACTGTCTAGATTTATATTCTGGATAGTTCCATGGGTTTGAAAAAGAGATGAGGAAGCATGAATGGAAACAAGAATAGTATCTGGTGACTTAATACCTTTAATGTAGTGTCTAAAGTGACCTGAGATATATTATCTGCTCCCTACGCCTGTTGATTTGATTATTTTTTGATAGCAAAATCAGTGGAGCTGAACCATTGCTTTTCCAGGCACAGTATGAATACATGGAATAGCTGGTTTCACCAACAGCCAGGTGTTTTATGTCCGTTTTTTAGCTAGGAAAGGTCAGAAAGTGAAAGCAGTGACTGAATATTGGAAACTGAATCCTTCACTTGCTTAGGAGAAGGGATTTATACTGGAAGCAATCCTAGCTGTAAGTCCTTGCAGATTCAGAAATGTATGGAAAAAATAGCAATTAAGAATTGTGAAAAAATTTGAAAAGAATTAATTGTGTAAGCTGATCAGGCAGTACAAAACAACTGCTTGTTACGCTAAGGTATGGAACTAAGTTTTGAAAAAAAGACCAAAGACAGTTTTAAAGGAGGTACTATGGACCTATGGACTTGCCCTGAAGCCACCTGTAATGCCAGGGTTTACTTCCATGGTGCAAGTTCTAACTATTTGCTTAGTCTTCAAAGTCATCTTCAGGTGTGACTGTACTCTCAGTGAAAACCCTGCAGAACAGAGGGAAGAGAAAGGCTTGGTCTCTCCTGCATAGGGAGGATTCAGCACCAGGAGTCTCCCTGAACTTGGACTAAAAGTCCCAAGTCTTGGGTGACAAAGAATGGCATGGGGGAAGCAGAAAATGGCAAAGGTGCGGCCAGGGAACAGACTGCATTAGGAAGAGCACAGCTGACTAACTCAGCTGCAGCACTGACTTAGTACTGGGACAGAATCCAGTGTGGCCTGGCCTGAAAATTCGGGGCAAGGGTCTGAGAAACCTCCTGTTTTCACCTATGCAAAGCAGAAAACTTGGTGTGTTGAGGACATGAGTATACCTGGCAGGTAATGTGCTCTTCCTCCATTTTTGCTACCAAGGAGGTAAGTAAAAAGCGGTGTAAAACAGCAGTTTAAGGGTGGAAAAGGTGCGTCCTAGAAATTTGAAAAGCAAACAAAATAAGCTGATGTCAGCCACTGCATGGAACTTTCTCACCTTTGTTTTTACCAGAGAAAAAATTGTGGGAAAAAATTGGCAGTGTAAAGGGATATTGAAAGCATGACATATTTGTCTGTTAAGTATAAATATGAACAGCTATGGAGATCTGGTGCTATGGTGCTAGGTTTTAACTCCAGTAACATTCATCTAGTGCCAGGAAACACTAGATTTAGTACCTGAGGGATTGCAGTCTCAAATACCTTCTACATTTTGTTTTAATATGCTGCCAAGAATTTAAATTGGTAAAAGATGGGGTCTGACAAAAACTTGATCCCCAAGAGCCTTTCTGGCACAGGTTTATCAGGGAATATGGTACCATTATTTTTTTTATAATTATTTCTTTTGGTGGTGGTCGGGGAGCTCATTTATAACTCTGTGACTTCTACTCCCAGATGTATTTTTAAAAATCTTAAATAAACAAAAGTTTTGATTTTATTGGTGGCTCTAGGAGCTGTCATTCATTTTATATACAATATGCCGTCTTGGATCGTAGTCATTTTAACATACTTCTTGAAAGGTCAAGAGCAGGCAACAGGAAAAAAAAACCTGATTGTGGGGTACACATTCCCTTCAAACCACTACCACCCATCTGGTGCCTTTCTGTTCCAGTGAGAGATGATCTTATAATACATAGCAAAGTCAGGCAACTCTCTTAGGCCCAGTCCTGTTTTTGCTGAAGTCAACAACCAGCATGTGTTTTGCAGTACATGTAATGGGAGCAGGCATTTCACAGGGAAATGCAGGCTTGCAAAGGAAAGGCTGGACTTCTGCTGGGGGTAGACATCCGACAAAATTACGCTTAACCTTTACTGGATTAATAGTAACCTTCTTATCTTCTCACTGAATAGAATGTCCCTGTGATGCCTCAATGAAAAGGGAAGCCAAGAATCCCTCTCCTATATTGGCTTTGGGACCCAAATTAGTTGATGTAAAGTCTAGAGTCACCTTATAACATTGGGTAGGAAAGAGAAGGGGTATCTAATTTGCATGCTGATTGTGTTGTCTGTGTCTCAAGCCCAGGAAATTTGCTTTGGCCCCACGAATGGAGACTGCTAGTAGTCCCAGTGCTAGCGCTACGAAGATGAGGACTGCCTTCAGCCTTCATCCTCCACCTACAAGCTTTATGCAGCTGACCTGTAAACCCTTTACACTTATCAAACAGGCAACTACAAATAAGACCTCTGTCAAATAAGTTTAGTCACTTACCCAAGGTGATATAGCAAAAAAATAGAATAGGGAGTAAAATCACAGAAGTTTCTGATTTCCAGATTTATATTCATTTCATCAGGTCAGGTTGCAGCCAACAACAGCACATATGAAACACGAAGGTAGTATATACAATGCTATCTTTATGGTCCCACATTGCTCTCAAATGCCATAACCAGATCTCCCTAAATGTACTTTCAGGTTCACTCAGTAACAATTTATAGGGTTTAGTGGGTTTCTTTTTGTGAAAAGAATTTGTCATCTTGTCGCCTGAACAGACACGCGTGGCTTGCGCTGCCTGGAATGCCTTCAGTTTTACTATACAATTAGATTAGACCTCTTATGACTTGTACACTTTCTGATACTTGTGGTGTGGATAAGCTATCCATTTGATTATTTTTTCTCTGTAGCTCAAAGTACAAGATAAAATTCCTTTCACCTGTTGGAAAAAAAAAATCTGTTGTATAAAAGCTATTTAGGCTTTGGTCTTCCCTTGCATTTTGCTGTTAAAAGAACAAGCACAATAGTTTTCTTATTAAAAGAATTATTACTTAGGTTTATAGTATGCCTTTTACCTTGAAGGAACACAAAACACTTTTCAAATTGCAGCTTAGACCTGGCAAGCTTCTGTGCCCTCACAGCGTCCTGTTGACTTGAATGATGTTCCCAACACATAAAGATTTCTCCATATGGTTCCACTTGCAGATCTGGCCCTCAAGGCACAATTTGTCGCTATGCCAAGAGAATAAAAGCGCTTTGAAGAAAGGAAACTTTATACATTTCAGCTCAGAATTTCCACCTGGGCTTTGCTCCTTGTGGAAGGCGAGGGGTTATGAGCTTCCAAGAGTAATGGGTGTTCTAGGATCTGCTGAAGACCTCAGTGCCAGAGCCCACTTTTTTCCTCGCCCTGCCATAATGCTGCATTCTGAGTAGCCATGTTGCCTTTTCTGTATACTGTGGCACATGAAAGCTACCTCTCCTGCACCATTCTCCCATTCACCTGAAGGAGTATGCACACCCACACACACACGTGGCATGCATTTGCCGCCCATGGCTGTGAGGAGAATGGGACTATTCCCCCTTCACAAGGTGACATTGGCAGTGCCAGGGATGACAATATTGCATATGAGAGACCGTCCCCAAAGAAGGAAAAATTCCTCAACAGATGACTGAGCGTAATCTCAGCAAAGCAGTCGTCCACAGAACTGAGTGACAGGGAGGGTGCCACTGCAGAGTCAGTACCTTCCCCAGTCTCCTTCCCTGAGGTGCAACATATGGATGAATTTCTCTTCCTCTCCAAAAGCAGAAATAATTCCCAAGCACTTTATAAACAGTGTTCAGTCTGTACGACACCCTGCAGAAATTCAGCCACTCATTGACAGTGTGATTTGATAGGGGAGCATTGTCCCTCATTGGTATCACGGGTGGAATTTAGCAGCCCATCTATGCAGGGAAGTTTAGTTAGCATACCCAGGTTAATATCACTACTCACTAAAAAATTGAATAAAATATCTGGAGAATATAAGGGTAAACACTCACTTTAAGCTAACTTCCAACCACAGTTCTCATAAAAGTCCCTGACATTTGTTCATTGCTTTCTCTGTGTAAAGGTCATACATACCCATTAGTATATGTAATTTGCCATACACTACATATGCAAGTGTATAAACTGCTAGCATAATTTCCTGCAGAATCTTCATTTATACTGACAGTTTCTGTTGCAAGTAGGAAACAGACAGGTCAGCTTTGTGATTTGAGGATCTGAAGAGAACACAGGTGTAAGAACCATGCCTTCAGTATGGAAAGGCTAAAATCTTACCAAATGAGCTGCAAATTAGCAACACAGGGAAAAAATCTCAAAATTTGACTTCTGAAAACTGTTTACAGGCGTGACATAGCGCAGCTTGTCCCCACACTCAATTTATAGTGAATTTGTGGTAACTGACAGAGTAGCTCCTTTTATGAGAAATTATTTAACACATGGTTTCACTCTGTTCTACAAATAGCCAATACATACTTTTGCCTGTTAATATGGGCCCTTTGTTACTCTGGATAGGTAAAATACTCCATTAAAACAAATACATGAAAGTGTATTCTTTTAGAATATATTTAGTCAAAGAAACATCCAGTTAAATCCCTTGTTCAGCCTTTCTACTTGAAGTATGTGTTCATTAATTGCTTGAACGTTCCACAATGCCATAACTAGCTAGAAGCATCCTAACTGAATATGCTCCACACAGTCAACTCAGATCAATGCGGTGGTAGGTCTCCTTTCATCCCCAGTCCAATAACCCCCCTCCAACAACAGAGGTCCTTTGCAGGCACAGGGCCCTGATTTATGTTTAATGCAGCAGTGTTTTTACTGCTTTTGGCAGAAGATGTTTGAAAGAGGTGAAAAAGACATACAGGCAAAAAGTCTGTTTAGAAAACAATTCCAACATAAGCACCATATGCCTTCAACTCATAGGTTCATTTCCAGGCAAGCCACCACAGCAAGCACAACAATTAGCTCCCTTTTTAATTTTTGCCCCTTAAAAAGGGGGAAAGGGGACAGAGCATGTTGAGAGGGAAGGAGGGGTGTCATTTCCTTCCTATAGGATTTTTTATTAGGGTTTTTTAACTATTTTTCTTTCACTCTGCTGGTTTACTGCCTTGTATCTATCTACCCCTCAGGAGTTTAAAAGCCTCTAGTAAGTATTATTACATTTTTAAAGTGTATTTTCTGATTGTGTGTATGTGTGTCTGTTGGAGGAAGTCAAACCCTCATGCACTAAGGAGCAGACTGGCTTATATCATCATTGGTCCACCAGCTTCTGTGTGGGGATGGCAATTTGCACCAGCTGGGAGCATGCCTCCATAGTGTCTCATTCATTCCTGGATGTGCAGACACCAAGCTAATGTTGCACATAACTTTTGTATTTGGTCAAATCTTTTGATGTGTACATGGAATAGATTTCTCTGGACTGGGAAAAGAAAGCCCACATTGCTAAAATAAACGTAGAAGCTATAAGAGGAAAAAACACAACTAATAAAATTCATCAGTTTTGTTACCCCTTTGTTCTGTGTTATTGCTGATCAGGAGAAAAGCCTTAATAACTTCACAAAAACAAGGCATTTTTGCTGAGAAAGTTTGGTCAGGGCACAAGTGAGATGATAAAATCATAGGGTAGCAGGTTGGAAGGGACCTCAAGGATCGTCTGATCCAACCTTTCTTGGCAAAAACATGGTCTAGACAAGATGGTCCAGCACCCTGTCCAGCAAATCTTAAAGATGTCCGGCACTGGGGAACCCACCACTTCCCTGGGGAGGTTATTCCAACGGCTGATTTTTCTCATTGTGAAAACTTTTCCTCTTGTGTCCAATCAGAATCTCCCCAGGAGTAACTTGTACCCATTAACTCCTTGTCTTTTCCATGAGACTCCTTTTAAAAAAGAAGTCTTTGTCTTTGCAGCCAGCCTTTAAATACTGGAACATGGTGACAAAGTCTCCCTAAGCCTTCCTTTCTCAAGGCTGAACAAACCCAGGTCTCTCAGCCTTTCCTCAAACACAGGCTTCCCAGACCTGTGATCATCCTTGTGGCCCTTCTTTGGACCCTCTTCAGCTGCCCCATGTCTTTTCTGTACAGTGGGGACCAAAAGTAAACACAGTATTCCAGGTCTGGCCTAAAAATATAGGGCTTTACACAGGAGTATTACCAGTATCTCTACATGAACTGGGAATATAAGGCTCCCCAACTTTTAATAGTAAAGTTGTTTTTATTTTTCCAGGAGTTAGGTCTTGTGATCTCTGGATCTCAGCAAAAGGGAGCAAAAAAAGTGTTCCCTTTTTTTGTTTCACAACAAAGGGAAGGTGGAGGTTAACCACACGCAGTAACTGATCATCAGACACCTAGAAAAAATAGGGTTTAAAATTTATACAACATCTAGTACAGTATCTATAGCTAGAGGTTATCCATTCACTTAGGACAAGGTCTGGATCACTATTGGTCGTACAGTAATGGCTGACAAGCTGCTTTTTCCTTAAGTTATTCAATGAATAATATGCCATTTTCATAATTCAGCCAAAGCCTATGTATGGAATGATATATTCACTGAGTATTTTTGCAGCGAGTCCCAAGAAATTATTTGCAAATAAATTCATAAGTTTCTTGTCCAGTTCAATTGCATGTGAGCTTCAGGCTTTTAAAACAGTGCCTTCCTAGGGCAAAAGAATACCCACATCTGGGAGCATGTGGAGCTGTATTAAGCTTGCTGCTAGATCTGCAGGAGGAAACAAAGTTTACATGGGAACGAAAGAGCCTGTAATGTGAACAGCCCCCGATATTCCCTCTGCCATGTTCTGTAGTTGGAAAATATCAAATTCTTCTCCCAGGTCTTAGTACGGGAGACTTTCTTTTGGTTTTGTTTTTGTTTTTTTATATAAAAAAATAAAATGGGGAAATTCAAGCAGAATGGGGACAGTGGTGAGGAGGACGTAGGGAAAGGTGTGCTTTTCCTTTTTTCATCAAAAGCCTCTTGAAACCTCAAAAGCTAATGCCAGTGACACCATCTGCCCAAAGATCCCAAGGCACTTTACAAACATGAGCAGACCCACTTTTCGCAGGAGGGAGCCTCACTAGCCAGGAGTTAACTCAGGATTAACAGCGTGCTAGGAGGTTAATTGGCACATTGACGAACAAGGTTGTCTCACTGAGAGGAACTGGTGGGACCTTGAGGATCCTCTTGTACTGTTATCTCTTTGGACACCCTCCTCCAAAGCCCTGCCTGACAGCATGCACCCTTAAGAGGGGATGAAATGGGGTCTGTTTAAAAGATGGAGTTTCTTTTGTGTAAAAGGCAGTGATTTTTTGTTCAGTTTTTCCTTTTATCTCAGAGGAACAGAGATGTCAACCAAGGGAAAAATAAGACAAGATAATCCCGAGAGATGCCACTTCCACCAGTGTGATGACTGTGCCAGAGTGCTGAGCTGCACCAGCAACTGTAAGGGGAAAATATTTGTGACAGTAACAATATGACACCAGGAGAGAGAGAAGGGGGAGAGAGAATTTCTGGAATGAAGGGAATTAGCTGGAGGTCAGGGGGTTGAAGCATGAATGGTGAGATGGATGCACAGAAAGGAGCCCAGCTGGGCAAGGCATCTTTTCTGGGATGGATTTTGTTTATTTTGTTAGTGAAGTTTAATCTGGGGAGGGAGAGTGTCTTTCTTTGCTTACCTGGAAACTGGAGATGAGCAACTCAGGTTTGGAACTTGCCACTAAACAATGAATAAGTCGAGATGCAGATCCAAACAATACATTGCTGCTAGGGCAAAATAAAATTTTCCTGTTTCTGGACTCTGTGCCTGCCTTGGCTTTTGCAGCCTCTGCCTCTTCCTTGCCCAATCTGCCCTTCGGTCACCCTTCAGTCTGTGTCTGGACAATACTTCACGTCAGTTCATAAAACCTATCAATCCACTTTCTCTTTTTTTTTTCTTTTTTTCTGAAGTATCAGACTAGCAATCACATGTCTGCCCCATTGACCACAAACTCATATATTCTCCCGCCTCCTCCTCCTTTTTCTTCTCTCTTTTTTTTTTTTTTTTCCCTGGCAATTAAAGAAAGTAAAATCTAAGACCAAACAAATCAATGTTTACAGATTTGTAATAAGTTTCTTTCTATTTATTTATTTATTTCCTCTTTAGTCACTAAAGAAGCAGCAGCAACTTGCAAGGAGCAGTTGTTGCCAGAGGGTGAATCATAGCTATATTGATTTGATTATGTAAAAGCTCAGAGGAACCTAAAGCCAGATACAGAAATATCTCATAGTCCAAACCCTGTGGGACACACACTAGTAAAAAAGCAATCTTTATATTGTTCCTGATAAAAGCATCATTAGTTTCCTCACAGCAAAACCATTTCTCTGCTGATACAGTATATGGTTTTCCTTTTCTCTAGAATCCACTCAGACATAATTAACACTCAGTTACGAGACTTCAGCTTCCCTCTGGAGTGCGTGTTTCAAGGCTGGCAAGAATGTGGACTTAGAAGCCTGAGAGCCTCTGAATCACTTGCCCCTCCATGGAACAGAAGTCTGTCACCTGGGGCATGGGGTGCCCTGGACCTGGGTTGCAGCACCCACTCCTGGGTCCTTGGTTGCCCATCCAGTGGGGATGCAGATGCCTGGCACTCCCACTGTTGCTCTGCCAGCAATTGTCTCTCACTCCCTTCCAGGCTTTATACCACAACAAAGGCATGAAATCACACAAACACAGGCACATGGACCTGCACAAACAGACATGTTCCCAGCTTGTCACAACAAAACACTCGAATGTGTGGTTTTCTGTGGAGCAGCTCCTTGCAGGCACCCCAGCATTCTGCTGCCATGGCTGGCTTGAAGGTGGAGTTGAAAGGGGATAGGGACAAAAAGTTTAAACTAAAAGGCTGCAGAAACCTAAGACTACACACTTTTATCCGCTTTTATTAGCCATGTGTCTAATATATGGGCAGACTGAAATGGGAAAAGGCAAATTCATTAACTTCTTTTTTTCTGTATAAGGCAAAGGAAAAATACAATCTGCGTTTCAGAAACCTATCCTCTTTGTACATGCCTTCATGATAGAGAAAAAATGTGTGTAAGTCTACTTCACTCACCTCTGGATCTTTCTTTCTTAGCAATTTCAGTCTTCCTTTGGCCCAATCAAAGGAAGGTGCCAACTAACTTTAACATCTCTGGTTTGAATCAGTAACGAGACTTGTGTTACCATGGTACTTAAGGTGATACTAGACAGACATTGCACAGCTATGCTACTTGCTAAAGTGCTTCAGAGAGGAAAACCTTGTGCAGGTGAGAGGAGGGAAAGAGTCATTTCAATGCTTGCACCTGTCTTCTCTTCAAATCAATGTGGAAACTCCTCAAGGAAACTTTAAGACACCTGGAAGTTTTGGGGATAACTTTGAAGGATTTATACACACACACAATTTGAAACAATGACAGAAAAGTCTAAATGTCTAAATGTTACTATTTTGGGGGGTCATTTTACTTAATTACAAATTTTCCTAATTGCAAAGTCCTTTAATCTTATTGCAGAACCCAACAATTGTGATTACCCTTTTTTGTTTCTCACTCTCTCTGTTCATTTCATGTTTTTTTCTTTCTCAAAGCTGTTCTATTGGCAGCAATCCTGGCTGGCATAAACCTTGAACTCTTCAGAAAGTGCCACATAGCTGCATATAGGCTAAAGCACAACATTTAGGAGGCTTATAAAAGCAAGCCTGCTGAGCACTTTGCATAACCAGTGCTTAAGAAGAAAAGCTGTTCACATAAATAATTTATTTGCCTTACCATTTGCAGTGATTTTTCATTATCAACACAGGAATAACTCCAGTGGTTTCAGGTTTCTTCAGCTGTTTCTGCAGCACCCACAATGGCAGATATGGAACTATATAAAATAGTAAGTGCAAGGTAGCAACCTGCCTGCCTGCCTAACTTGTTCCAGTAGGACAAATTATTACTGCTCACAGCTATGTCTGTCTCTCATTGTAAGATGATCATAGAATCATTGAATAGTTAGGGTTGGAAGAAACCTGAAGATCATCTAGTTCCAACGCCCCCGCCATGGGCAGGGACACCTCACACTAGACTGTCACCCAAGACTCTGTCCAACCTGGCCTTGAGCACCGCCAGGAATGGAGCATTCACAACTTCCTTGGGCAACCCATTCCAATGCCTCACCACCCTAACAGGAAAGAATATCCTCCTTATAGCCAATTTAAACTTCCCCTGTTTAAGTTTTAACCCATTACCCCTTGTCCTGTCACTACAGTCCCTAATGAAGAGTCCCTCCACAGCATCCTTATAGCCCCCCTTCAGATACTGGAAGGCTGCTATGAGGTCTCCATGCAGCCTTCTCTTCTCCAGGCTGAACAGACCCAACTTTCTCAGCCTGTCTTCATACGGGAGGTGCTCCCGTCCCCTGATCATCCTTGTGGCCCTCCTCTGGACTTGTTCCAACAGTTCCATGTCCTATTTATGTTGAGGACACCAGAACCGCACACAATACTCCAGGTGAGGTCTCACAAGAGCAGAGCAGAGGGGCAGGATCACCTCCTTCGACCTGCTGGTCACACTCCTTTTGATGCAGCCCAGAATACGGTTGGCTTTCTGGGCTGTGAGCGCACACTGAAGCCAGCTCATGTTCATTTTCTCATCAGCCAACACACCCAAGTACTTCTCTGCAGGGCTGCTCTGAATCTCTTTTCTGCCCAACCTGTAGCTGTGCCTGGGATTGCTCCGATCCAGGTGTAGGACCTTGCACTTGTCATGGTTGAACTTCATAAAGTTGGCATCAGCCCACCTCACAAGCGTGTCAAGGTCCCTCTGGATGGCATCCCTTCCCTCCAGCATATCAATCGAACCACACAGCTTGGTGTCATCGGCAAATTTGCTGAGGGCACACTCAATCCCACTGTCCATGTCAGCAACGAAGATGTTAAACAAGACCGGTCCCAACACCGATCCCTGAGGGACACCACTTGTTACTGGTCTCCAGCTGGACATTGAGCCATTGACCACAACTCTTTGCGTGCAGCCATCCAGCCAGTTCTATATCCACCGAGTGGTCCATCTATCAAAACGATGTCTCTCCAATTTAGAGACAAGGATGTTGTGCAGGACAGTGTCGAACGCTTTGCACAAGTCCAGGTAGATGACATCAACTGCTCTACCCCTGTCCGTCAGTTCCGTAGCCCCATCATAGAAGGCCACCAAATTGGTCCGGCAGGATTTCCCCTTAGTGAAGCCATGCTGACTGTCACCAAGCACCTTGTTGTTTTTCATGTGCCTTAGCATGCCTTCCAGGAGAATCTGCTCCAAGATTTTGCCAGGCACAGAGGTGAGACTGACTGGTCTGTAATTCCCCGGGTCTTCCATTTTCCCCTTCTTGAAAATGGGGGTTACATTTCCCTTTTTCCAGTCATCAGGAACTTCACCTGACTGCCATGATTTTTCAAACATGATGGCCAGTGGCTTAGCAACTTCATTCGCCAGCTCCTTCAGGACCCGCGGATGGATTTCATCAGGTCCCATGGACTTGTGCACATTCAGGTTCTTAAGATGGTCTCAAACCAGATCCTCTCCTACAGTGGCCCCAAGGTCTTCTTTCTCACAGTCCCTGCGTCTGCCTTCCAAGACTTGGGTGGTGTGGTCAGAGCATTTCCCAGTGAAGACTGAGGCAAAGAAGTCATTCAGAACCTCAGCCTTCTCCAAATCCAGGGTAGCCAGTTCTCCTGATAGCTTCTGGAGAGGGCTCACGTTGTCCCTAGTCTGTCTTTTATTTGCAATATACCCATAGAATCCCTTCCTGTTCTCTTTCACATCCCTAGCCAAGTTTAATTCTAACTGGGCCTTAGCTTTCCTAACTTGGTTCCTAGCTTCCCAGACAATATCCCTGTATTCTTCCCAGGCCGCCTGTCCTTGCTTCTACCTTTTAGAAGCCTCTTTTTTCCCCTCAGAGTTTCCTCAGCAGCTCCTTTTCCATCCAAGGAGGTCTCCTGGCCCTCCTACTGCACTTCCTTCTAGTTGGGATGCAACACTCCTGAGCTTGTAGTAGGTGAACCCTGAATATCAACCAGCAGTCTTGGGCCTCCCTGCCCTCCAGGGCTATATCCCATGGAACCTTACTAAGCAGGTTCCTGAAGAGGCCAAAGTCTGCTCCCTTGAAGTCCAGGGCATTGAGCTTGCTACACACTCTTCTCACTGTCCTGGGGATCTCGAATTCGACCATCTCATGATCAGTACAACCAAGGCTGCCCTGAGCATCACATTTCCAACCAGCCCTTCTGTGTTGGTGAGCATGAGGTCAAGCATGGCACCTCTCCTTGTAAGCTCCTCTGTTACTTGCAGAAGGAAGTTGTCTTCCACATATTTGAGGAACCTCCTGGATTGCTTGTGCCGGGCCTACTGTCCCTCCAACAGATATCAGGGTGGTTGAAGTCCCCCATGAGAACAAGGGCCTGCAAGTGTGAGACTGTTCCTATCAGTCTGTAGAGTGCTTCATCCAGAGAGTCCTCTTGATCAAGCGGTGTCTAACAGATCCCCACAGTAATGTCTCCCATCACTGTTCTCCCTTTAACCCTGACCCACAAACTCTCTATTGACAGTCCTAAGTGACTTCAATCACAAGGAAGCCACAAAATACTGTCTTCATCAGTAGGGGTTGAGCCCACTACATGTCTCCTAGGGCTGGACCTGGTGCATGGTCTCTGGATCTCTTTTAGCAAAAAGATGGGAGCAAATCTCATGAAAAGGGGGCTTCAATTATTAGAAAAGTAAGTGATTCACCCATAATTTATGCATTAACATAGGAAGCTTTTAAGTAAATATTAAATGCATTAGGTTATGTTGGTTTTACTCTGAACTCTGAACACAGATATTTAGTTGAACCACATAAATTAGGAGTCTTCTCCTGGCACACCTGTAGTTTTCAGTGGTTTTAATGGCAACTTTAGAGAAGACTCAGCCTTTTGCATGATCTTTGTAATCTGAGAGAGCTGCTAGCATGGCCCACAGCACTGAAAGTCTGTCCAAAACATCAGTAAATATCTGTCACTTCAGTGTTCTCAGCACTCAAAGTAGGTGAACCTGACACCTCATTTGTGACCAAGAAGACTGGCTCATATATGGTGGATGGCATGTGACCTGAACACATGTGTGCTCCCAAGATCCATTCTCTCTGAAATCCTCAAAAGTTTTGACCCAAGAACAGCTGACATATTTAGAAACAAGAAATATAAGAAAACCTTGTGTGAGAGAGAATAAAATAAACAAATGCTTTTTAAGCAAATTCTGCAGTTTCTGAGTAGCTGACACACAATTTTGTTTTTAATAGATTTACCAACCAAAATACTCTTTAATTAGAATGGTTTTAATTAGAATTCACTTCCATATATAAGCATAAAACCAGGTTCCAACTTAATTTATCTAAAAATATCAGCATTTCTGTTTTAGAGAACATTTATGCTACCTGTTCACTGGAATTAAGTTATTCTTATTGTCTTTCTTCACTGTAACAATCTTGGGCTTTTTTTCTGTACAAAATAAAAAAGGCATCAGTAAGAGAATCAAGGAAAACTTGTGGCCAAACCCCCCAGTGTCGGTGGAATTACATGACTGCTAAATGTGAATCTGCATTTTGACCAGTCTTTTCAACTGATAACATGGCTAAACACAAATGGTTAAGTTCATACAACAACCAACCATATGTTTTATTTTGTGCTGTCTACATCTATTCATCAAGAAACCCTCCTTTTACAAAGGTGTTTTTGCATTGAAAAATATACAGTTCAATGGCTTATTCTCTGCAAGAATTAATAAACCCCTGAAAATTGCTGTGCACAACAGCTTTAATAGCTCTGTCCGGCTGCTTCCCAATCTCTATCCCTTGAAAATAAAACAAACTCTAACTATAAATCAAGGTCACTGAAATGAAGGCTAGTTGCACATCACAGAGAATGATTTTATAGGTGGAACGTGGGCTTGCTAATTTCTAGAATAAATTATTGTGCTTTACTGTATGCAGTTCCATTTATACACTTTTGGCTACGAAGTCTCAAAAACGAAATCACAAGCCCTACTACAGGCTGATTTTAACATGTCTAATTTTTTTTCCATTGTAAAACGTTTAGATGACAATGTGCCAGGAAATCCCTTTCATTAAAATAAACACTGATACACACATTGTGAAGTTATATCACTTATAATATCAATGATCTTTAATGGAGTTGTTTTATTACCAGAATAATATTTCTGCCTGACAGGTCTGGAGTCAATATTTAACAGATTTAGGTCAGATTTAGCAATAGGATTTTGCAAAAATGTGGCAAGACCAAATTCTTACTGCAAATTCAGAAAGTAGGTTTACAGATTAAAAAAGGAGCATTTCCATAAATATGCATGTCTCATAAATATTTGAGAAAAAAAATGAAATGAGATCCAATATCTAAATGATTGTCTAATTAATAATTCCTTTGATAGGGTAGTCTTGAATACATAGTAAACATGTGAGAAGAAAAAGAAAAAGAGTAAGCTAGAAGGAAAGAAGGAAGGAAGCAAAGAGCAAAAGAAGGAAGGAAGGGAGGGAGGGAGGGAGGGGAGGGAGGGAGGAAGGAAGGGAGGGAGGGAGGAAGGGGGGAAGGAGGGAAGGAGGGAAGGACAGAAGGGAGGGAGGGAAGGAAGGAGGGAGGGAGGGAGGAAGGAAGGAGGGAAGGAAGGAAGGGCGGGAGGGAGGGCGGAAGGAAGGAAGGAAGGAAGGAAGGAAGGAAGGAAGGAAGGAAGGAAGGAAGGAAGGAAGGAAGGAAGGAAGGAAGGAAGGGAGGAAGGAAGGAAGGAAGGAAGGAAGGAAGGAAGGAAGGAAGGAAGGAAGGAAGGAAGGAAGGAAGGAAGGAAGGAAAAAAGGTTTGAAAATCAGTCAAGAAGACCCTTGAATCTCATCAATATTATATGAAATTCCTCACATGTACATCCTGTTGCACATGAAAGATTGCTGTTTGATTCCCAGCACAGCTGGGATCCAGGACTTCAGGCAGTAGGACTGCATGAATTTAAGAACACTTTTCACTTGAGGAAGTGAAAAATCCTGAGGAAGAGGAGGTTGGAAGAGCATGCTGGTGATGGCTTATTGGAAACTGCTGAGATTCAGCTTTGAATGGGAATGCTACATTGGTTATTCCAGCTATAAAGGTCAGCCTAAGTTACTGCGGTCAAAAGGTATAACAAATTATCTTACAAGAGCAAGTGACACAGTCACTCCACAGTTAATTGTGAAGTTCTATTTCTCATCATTTGCAAGTATTTTGATGGATAATTTGTTGACAGAGCTGAGACATCCCTAGCTCTTGGATGTATGATCATTGCCTGTGGAATTTGAGAGATTTATTCTTTATTTTCTTTAGATTGTTTTCCCACTGAGATTTTTATCATCTACATAGAGAGCAGGCACCATGATGACATATCACCACATGTAGCACATGTTTAATGAAGTCAATCATTTGACTGATTAGACACCCAAGCAGATCTAAGAAGAGTTAAAGGGAAGCAAAAAGTAACCCTAGTGTCTTATGCACAGCTTTGAGCAGTTACACTGAACATGCCTTGAGCAGAAGTATGAAGAGAGGTGAGCTATAATTCTACCTCTCTTGGATGGCACAATGAAGCAAGAGACATACCTCTGGATCACGTGATTAAAAATACTTTTCTTTGAAGCATGTAACAGATCTGTGATTCATAAACTAGCAGTCCATCTCCTACCTCATTCCTTGAATTTCAGCAAGGTCTTCATAGTCCCCCACACCTCATTGTTCACTTATTGTTCCCATACCTCAGAAGTCGCAAGAGAAATGAGAAATCTATAGAATCAATGGAGAAACAGGTTTATATAAGTCTGAGTCATCTTTCTAAGCTTGTGATTTTTAAGTAAGCTGAAAAATTTTTGTTGACATCCACCCATACTGCTATTTATGAAGTTACCGTACGTGTTCATCCATGTGATTATTGACTACAACAAATCTTGGCCTTTTCCGCATACCACATAACCTTCCTTCTCTGTTCCCTGGTGGAAAAAGAATCTGTAGTTTTACTTAGAGCCACTCAAGAATTACAGCTTCTGCTGCTTTTTTCAGAACAGTTAAGAGAATGGGTTTCTTTCTAAAGGAGTGGTGTTAAAGATTCAAGAAATGATATTAAATCTCTGTTCCACATACAGAGCAACATGCCTAGCGAAATGCAGCCGAGGTGCATTAAAAATAAACAAGAGATAAGAGAGGAATTCAGCTGTTATTCTTTTAGGGAATTTTACTTAAGAAGTTCAGAAAAAGGGACTCCTACCTTCGTAGTTTGGGAAGAAATAAAAGCTTTGCAATTTACTGAGGATAAGAAACTTAGCATTTATCTGTCAGACACTGCACCCAAGGATGTGGAGATGGCTGAACTCATCAAGGTCACCAAGTATTTGCCAAGCTCAGGCCAACAACCCTTTTTTGTTACGAAATATGAATCCAGCTTTTCAAGTTATAGCCAGGAAAATTATTTCTATGAATTGTGTAAGAGCAAGGATCACATCTGTTCTCCAAGGTGTTTGCGCGTGAAATGTTAGCAGTTAGCTCAGAAATTATTTGCACTATAAATTAAGATGGCCATGTTTTGTGAATATTAATGTGCATTTTTATAATTTTAAAGGTGCAAAGTTTTAGTGTAGTTTTGATCATTTCACCTGTGGCTGTACCCACTCACTTTTTAATGTCCTTACAACAGCAAAAAGACATGATTTTTTCCAGACAGAGCTGGCAAAGAAGTCGGCTCTCCATGAAAGTTGCACTATGGCTCTTCTAAATTTCCCTAACTAAAAGAAGAAAATTTATATCTTTTGTCTCTCCTCCACAGAAGCTGAAATATTGATTTTCCATCAGTATTCCTAGTAAGTGGCAGACACTCAGCACTTAGATGCTACAGTCAAGGGCATTCTACAAATATTTAGGTGTATTATTTACATATTAAGAAAATTAATGATGTACTAGAAGCAGCTCCAGATGTGCTATGAGTAAAGAACAGATGTTTGGGATTACAAGACACAGATAAGAAAAAATAATTAATAGAAAGTACAATTGGCTGGACACAGAGAAGTGTTAAAAACCCTACTACAAATGATAACATTTGGATAAAAGGTGAGGCACTGCCTCCTGGAAGAAACAACAAAGACTGAAAAATTATATGAAGAAAAGTTTCTGGAAGGGTGCAATAAGAGGGAGCTACCTTCCAGCCATTATCTTCCCCACCCACTGAACACCAAATCTGGATATTAAAATAAGCAAAGTGCTGAATTTTTCAGTGGAACTTCTGCATTGACTTCTGTGGAGATCTCGCCTGTTGTAAGATAATGTATGTTTTAATGGCTTTCATAAAATAAAATGGTGAAGTGCATCATTCTTGGCAATGAACAAAGCAATGTCCTCAAACTGTCTGACACTGTTGCAGTGGAAATAAATAGCAGGATCTCATGTTATTGTATTCACTATTATCAAGTGGGGAATGTCAGGGGAATCCCCACATTTCTTTAATCTCAATCTTTCATCTGAATATTTCTCAGTAAGGAAAAGATGAACTGTAATGAAACTGTGAAAGAAATTGTGTTTGAAGATAAATGAAGCAAGAGGGTCATCAGGAAGGTTTGGGGCAAAACATATCAGAATTACAGGAAATAAATGTAAAATTGGTGTTTAACACCAGAGCGAATTGAGCCCAATGAACTCATGATGTTCCCGTTTGGCAGAAGTAGAGACCTTCATGGCAAACCATTCCCAAAACCTTATAATTGGCATTATCCTTAGCAATATAATCACCAAATAGGTTCAGTCAGTCCAAGTGAAATTACAGTGTCCAAAGTACCTCCATGAATAGCAGTACTTCAGCTGGGACATCAAAATTGCTCTACCATTACAGTTTGGGGAGTAAATTGAAGACCTTCCATAGGTCAACACCTTTAATACAAAATCCATACAAAAGTTCATTTTAAAACTACAGAAAATAAAAATCAAAAAGCTTAATATGCCATATACTTGCATGTTCCTTACCATTAAAGTTTGATACCAGCTCTGTAGCTTCCACCCTTTCAGAAGAGAATTGTGAAGTTGAGGAAAAAACAAAATCGTAAAAAATGTTAGGTGCTTGAAGAATGGACAAATATTTGTCAGATTCTTGTACTTACATACTGACACATAAACCCAGGAAGCTAAGATACTTTGTACAAATAAGGTACTTAGAATCATAGAATCATAGAATAGTTAGGGTTGGAAAGGACCTCAAGATCATCTAGTTCCAACCCCCCATGGGCAGGGACACCTCACACTAAACCATCCCACACAAGGCTTCATCCAACCTGGCCTTGAACACTGCCATGGATGAAGCAGTCACAGACTCCCTGGGCAGATGATTCCAGTGCCTCACCACCCTAACAGGAAAGAACTTCCTCCTTATATCCAATCTAAACTTTCCCCTGTTTAAGTTTTAACCTGTTACCCCTTGTCCTGTCACTACAGTCCCTAATGAAGAGTCCCTCCCCAGCAACCCTATAGGCCCCCTTCAGATACTGGAAGGCTGCTATGAGGTCTCCATGCAGCCTTCTCTTCTCCAGGCTGAACAGACCCAACTTCCTCAGCCTGTCTTCATACGGGAGGTGCTCCAGTCCCCTGATCATCCTCGTGGCCCTCCTCTGGACTTGTTCCGACAGTTCCATGTCCTGTTTATGTTGAGGACACCAGAACTGCACACAATACTCCAGGTGAGGTCTCACAAGAGCAGAGTAGAGGGGCAGGATCACCTCCTTCGACCTGCTGGTCACGCTCCTTTTGATGCACCCCAGGATACAGTTGGCTTTCTGGGCTGCGAGCGTACACTGAAGCTGGCTCATGTTCATTTTCTCATCGACCAGCACCCCCAAGTCCTTCTCCGCAGGGCTGCTCTGAATCTCTTCTTTGCCCAGTCTGTAGCTGTGCCTGGGATTGCTCCGACCCAGGTGTAGGACCTTGCACTTGTCGTGGTTGAACTTCATAAGGTTGGCATCAGCCCACCTCACAAGCGTGTCAAGGTCCCTCTGGATGGCATCCCTTCCCTCCAGCGCATCAACCGGACCACAAAGCTTGGTGTCATCGGCAAATTTGCTGAGGGCGCACTCAATCCCACTGTCCATGTCAGTGATGCAGATGTTAAATTAGACCGGTCCCAGCTCCGATCCCTGAGGGACACCACTCGTTACTGGTCTCCAGCTGGACATCGAGCCACTGACCACAACTCTTTGTGTGCGGCCATCCAGCCAGTTCATTATCCACTGAGTGGTCCATCTGTCATATTGATGTCTCTCCAATTTAGAGACAAGGATGTTGTGCAGGACAGTGTTGAACGCTTTGCACAAGTCCAGGTAGATGACGTCAACTGCTTTACCCTTACCCATCAATTCTGTAGCCCCATCATAGAAGGCCACCAAATTGGTCAGGCAGGATTTCCCCTTAGTGAAGCCATGCTGACTGTCACCAAGCACCTTGTTGTTTTTCATGTGCCTTTCATGCCTTCCAGGAGAATGTGCTCCAAGATTTTGCCAGGCACAGAGGTGAGACTGACTGGTGTGTAATTCCCTGGGTCTTCCATTTTCCCCTTCTTGAAAATGGGGGTTATATTTCCCTTTTTCCAGTCATCGGGAACTTCACCTGACTGCCATGATTTTTCAAATATGATGGTCCTTGCCCAACATCCTTTTCTGATCAACTGGATTTTTTTATAAGGGTTTCGTTATTATATGCCCTTGAAAACTCAGAGTCTGGGGAACTGCAGAGGGCATGCAATATTACTTAATAACACCTGAATTGTATATTAGTGTATTGATCTACCAAGTGTGTCATTTGCACAGCCTGGTGATAAGTTTAAAGCAAAAGCAGCCAAGATTTCTGTTCCAAATTCTGATGTTCACTTGCTATGGGACATAAGGACAACTTTTTTTTATCTGTGATACGAATTAAATTAAAAGACTTACTTGCCTCAACAGATTTCAAGCAGTCTAAAGGAGCATGGTGATTATTGAGTGAAATCTTCAATACTTCTAATCTCGGTAGGTATTCAAATAGCTCTCAAAGCTATATTGTAGATATACTTTGAATATCTACAATGCATAGGTTCTACTTCATCTGTTCTGATAAGGAATTTATATGCAAGCAAATAGAAGCAAAAAAATTAAATTTTACATAAAGAAATAATAGAAAAACACATGGAGAAATCCAAACCAAATGAAAATTAACTTTAAATGTTTGCCCTCTGCAGTATATCGTGTTCACACAACCAATTAAAGAAATGCCATCTCGTTTGGAAAATATCTATTGATTTCCCAGTTCATCAGATCAGCTTGATGTGTCCGGCAATGGCTCCTATGACATCATCAATATTTTTCTATTTAGAATAATGACTTATTTTATATGCCAAGGGCTATAAAAAAGACTATATACATATATTTCTAAGGACATCAGCTTAAAAACCATCTCGATTTCCCCCCTTAACATACAATATTTTTTATCCACCTTGAAAAAAAAAATTTGGATCTTGCCATGAGATTCATTTATGGAACTCAGTAAATTTGTTTAGTTTATAAACCGACCTCTAAATCATGTTTCCCCTATTAGATGCTGTCGCTTTGGCCTGCATTTGGGGTCCAAATTACATACATTTTTCTTTCAGAGCATGCAGAACACATTTCAGAGAAATCCTCTCAACCCTGCTGCCCCCTCCCCCTTTCTTCCTCTGCAGCCTCCTATATCTTTTAACGGGATTCCAACTGCTACGTATTATCTCTAAATCTTTCTACAGAGTCAAGAAGACTTCCATTTAGCTACGTGTTTATTCAGTTCAATTCACTCCTGTATGTTTTTAAGCTACACTTACAGCTGATTCTCAGCCCACTTTCTAGCAATGGCAAGGAATATTTATACGCCCTGGATATAGATGTGCCCTTAATCAGAATTCCCCATAGGGCAAATTGGCATAGGAAAAAAATAAAGCAAGATCTGAGCCAGCAACCAGCAATGAGACAGTTTTGACATCTAACCCTATGTAATTCTTTCTTCTAAGAATCTCACTCTGGGAATGGGGGAGGCAGAAGAAATTCCTTATCTTTCCCCCTCCTTTCTAGCCTACTGAACACAGTGGGTACCCAGGCTCCACTGAGACACCATTTCACTATGGCCCAGGAGGAGAGGCAGTTTAGAGAGCCTGGAAACCTCCTTGCATCTAGAAGACAATCAAAATTTTGCTATTTTTGAATAATCCTGGTTTGGTCTGCTTTTATGCAATTCAAGCTATTGCCAAGGATGTTGCCTATAGAGACCTGGGGTAAGCACAATAAAGCACAGTGTTTCTACCTTTGCAGCAGGGTTGTGTGACCCACAGCTAGTTCTTTGCCATTGGCAATGCCATCACCTGCTCAAACTCCAAAACCAGGACTGATCATAGCACTTGGAATAAACAGAGCGAAACACATGACCCCTACCCCACTAAGTTATTGTACCACTCCAACAGCTCCTGGAATGTGGTTTGCTGACCTCTGGTGGTTATCACAGCAAGAGATGGTTTGCCATTCAGACCTGGAAAGTTAAAAAGGAAAATTTATGAACTCTGAAAGCATGTGTAGCCATGGTGCTAGACAGTGGGAAAAGCTGGAGATTCAAATCCCGAAGTTCAAGAGCTACTGTTGTATGCTGCAGGCAGATTGAAGTGCAACACTTATTCATCTTTCACTTTAGCTTGGTATCATTTTACCCAGCAAAAAGATCTGAAGTGAAAGTGTAAAGCAGCAGATTCTGTATCACGTGCTATCACCTAAGATGTTTTCTTTACTCTTCCTGCCTGCATGGCTCATCACACCTACATGTTACATGGCCCCATGGTCCCAGAGAAATGTTTTGAGGTTCTCAGGTGCTGGCTTCAGAAGGGAAGTCTGCAGGGGCAGTTGCTCAAATCCATTGAGGCAAGGAGAACAGAGACAAGCCATGTCCTTTGCAGGCTTACAGAGAGTAACCTCTGGATAAGGATTAGAGTTCTCTCTTCTGGTTTGGTTCTAAGCCTCTGATTTGAGCTCTTATTTGAAATCAGTTCTAAGGTGAAACAGTCAGTGACAGTGTGTGCATGGTCTGGGGACTATCAAGCCCCCAGACCTGCATTCAGCGGGTGGAGATGCACTGCTTTCCCCACTGTCCATAATTGTCTTTCCCACCAAATGCTGTCCTGAAAGTCAGAAAGCAGCCCAGGACTGCACTAAATTCATCCTCTGAGAACAAAAAAAAAAAAAAAAAAAGGCAAGCCCTCCATCTCAGACATTATTAAAGTCTGCTATGAGTCATGTTTGTCCTTGGTTATATTCCTTCCAAGGAAGTTTTCCTCTGCCCATGGAGATGTACGCTAAATATAAACACAGCTTTCTCAGTGACATTTGACCAGTTTAATGACTATACCATCTTCAAGGACACTTTCTGATGTGATGTACTGAATTCAGATTGCTCCTATCTGCTTTTTCTGATAGAATAGTAGCTGAAACAAACTATTTGAGTCTGAAATAATTTCTGGTTACATAACTGCCTGAAGTTTTCCACTTAATAAGTGGCAAACATTCTCTCCTTTTTCTTGTTACCAGTCAACATATATTACTCTGTTCAAAGCTGTACTGTCTTACCTATTTCTCTTATTTTGTCACTGATCCACTGACTTCCATTCCTGCTAGCACTTGCCCTCACAGTTTGTGAAATTATATTGGATTTAATTGGTAAAGACTATAGAAAAAAAGATTCAAATGAATATCCTTTTAAGATCAAGTTTCTGTGAAAAACTTGCTCCAAGTGGCTTTTGCTAGTCCTGACTTAGTTAGGAGGGATGGACTTCCATGATAGAAAATAAGGTAACAGATGGTCAAGAGCACGTCTGGCTGGCATACTTATGGAAAAGGAAAAACCACATCCACACTAACCAAGCTACAAATGAGATTAAACTCAGGTTATGTTAAAGCAATGTAAAAACATTTTGTGAATATGGCTTTAGGGTGAGTGCCCTGACTTGCCTTAGACTATAGGGTCAGACAGAGTTTGTAAAGAATCAATAGAATACCACCCTTAGAGATGACTCTTGGGACAAAGGATCATCACAGTTAGCTCTCAATTTTCTTGTGTAAGCAGGTGTAGGCTGGCATTTCCAGTATCTGCTTGGTGAGACAATAGTTCATTTCTTTATTAAGGGCTAAAATTTGCCCTCTGATATGTGTGAATGGCTCCCGTTGGGGTAAATGAAAATATCAATTAATTATTCAGTTTAGTTACAGGGGTATAACTAGAGCAGTATTGAGAATAAACTAAAAGAAGAAAAATCTAGATTGGCTATCAGAAGAAAATCCTAGACAGTGAGACTATTTGTAACACTGGAACATACGTGTGATTTTAAACATGTGATTGATACTACTGTTTTTCTTAAGTTTTCCTACATGTTTGTTTCAGTTCTTGAACTAGATCTAGACTACACTTTGCCCATCATCATAACATTAGACAGTGGAGTAATTTCTCAAGGGAAAAGAACACTCGGGAACATTTAAATTAGATTGGAGAAACATCAGGAAATATAGCACAAAAATCAATTCCACATTAACAGGAAGATATAGTGGTTGATCTTTATCATCTCTACATTCCACATAGTGTTTATAATTTGGATCTTACAGCTTATTTCCAGCTCCAGGATATGGAGGTCTAAGGACGTGAAAGGAGGCATTTGTAATTAACTTCATTAGCCATGTGGGCCAGATATATGCCAGCAGGTAGATAAATACTCCTAGTCCTTACCACAATCAATAATTTCCTATACCAAAAGTGCCCAGAGCATACAGAACATAGTTTACCACATCTTTCTCAGCAATAAAAACAAGCAGGTTGACCAAGCTGGAGCAGTCTTATTGTACAACCTGGACTATTCCTCACATGCAGGATACACAGTGCTTACATCCACTGTTGGCAAAGTCCAATCCCGAATGAAGGTGGCTCTGTGTGTTTCCTTCCTGCGCTCATGGACGAAGGTAAGCATTGCCGTTGCAAAGTGAGTCTGCTGATCACTTGGATCATCACGAGATATTTAAATCAACAGCAAGACACACAGATAAATAGTACAGCAGTCCCACTGCTATGTAATCTAACTCTATAAATTTTGCAGTCTGCTTCCCTAAGATAGGAAAAGTGTGTACTCTGCTTCTGTAGCCTGGGAAACCAGAATACCATTCTAAATAGTGCTTCTGCTAACCTTATCTTCAGCAGATAATCTGTACATAATTTTTAGCATAGAATAAAACATGAAATCATATGTCCTTAGTAGAAGGAATGTGAAAATCACAGATGCAGACAGTAATATGTGAACTCTACAGTGTTCAGAACTGTTCTACAAATGCACTGGCACATGCATATTCTAAACCATGGCAGCAGAAATGATGCAAAGTCTTTATGTTTTCTGATAATACAGCTCTTTGAAAGACAGGATTGTCTCTCTCTACAGCATGTCACACAGAACAAGGAATGGAACAGGGCCTCTGTGCTTCTCAGTTCATAGACATGCCATAAAATATAGCAAACCAGCTTTATAAAGGTGTGCTGAATGAAGCTCTGTGCCTGCAAGGGAAATTTAATTGGATTTCTTTATAGGTTGCAACAATCCAATGAAAAATTATGTAAGAATGGCATGATTCAATTTCAGCATGCACTTGAATAATTTTTTTAAAAAAGAGAATTCTTCATGCACATGCAGAAAAAAAAAGTGAAGATGAAAACAACCTAAACCAGCAGTTTTCAACCCAAATAAGGCCCAACTTTATTCACAACAGCACAGACATTGTGTGTGTCATTGTCCCAAGTTAGGATATGAAAGCATAAATTATAAGCTATTTGATGTGAATATATTGGTTTTCACGGCTTCTGGCTTTGACTTCCTGGAAGAATAATGGTGTCTTTCATTCTGTCCCCATACTCGGAATCAAAGTGGCTGAGAAAAGAAAAGAAAATATTGCTTCATCCAGCTATCACATCCACCTCAATGAATAATGATGAGTTGCAGCATTACAAGTTTGAGAGGCTTGGGTGTGACTTAAATATTTCTGTGCTTTTCTTCATATTATACATATATTTTCACATTAAGTAGTAGCCAAATAAAACCAGACAGTCTTTGGGTTTCTTAAGGATACAGGCAAGGTGTTTGCAAAAGTGCATATGCATGTGTTTGCCTAGATATACGCCATACATGCCCAACAGTTGTACCTAAATACCAGGTATGAAGTGGCACCTAACTTCATGACTACCTGTTAATTTTTGTTAGCCTGTTGTTTTCTGTTACGTTCATATACAACAAATTATTATCCCTATGGTATCTTCAAACAAAGTTGTAAGGATAATTGTTGTTCTATTTAATGTGAAGATAAAGAATATGGCTCAAACTATAACCCTAGTGTTACATAATATTGTGTTAAGTTTTAACCTCTTTGTCTTAAGTTCTTGGCTTTCAGTGCACCACAGTGTTTTGGACTGGGACTGGAGAAATGCTCTGCATGATTTTCAGTGACTTTAGCATACAAGGAGTGGACAGAATAGACTTATGGTTCCAGAAAAGACCAGAAGAAAGTTTGAAACTGTAGAACAAGCATGTTAGGTTTATGCTTCGCATAAAATTATTAGCAATCAAAATGATATCTATGTTGATATTAAAGAATTATCATTATTTTGGGGTTTTTTTTTCAAGAAGGCTGACTTTCCTACATGACTTAGCTTTTGTTTCAGAAATTTCAGTTCAAAAGCTAATGACTTTGAAATAAAATGTTACATAGCAAGTGCACAATTTTGCAGCAAAAGGTAAATTTTGTGATCAAGTACATTAGATTGATTTGTGAAATACGCAGACCAGTCAGTATTAGAGCAGACATCCATATATGCTTCATCCATCTCTTATTAATAATCTTTATTTTTCAATTTCATTTAGTAAGATTATTTTTAATGCAAAGCTCTTATTATGAGAGTCTTAGTATTTGACCTGCTTCAGATTTGTGTCTGGTATGTTTGACTGCAGATCTGAGGGTTCAAGCCCAATGGGTGACTAAAACTGGCCTCATACAGTCGAGATTTTACCCACCTAATATGCAGTTTTGTGCCCCTTCTGAGCCCCTATGTTTTTGAGAAATTATGAGAAAATTAGTATTCTCAAAAAAAAAAATGAGGTTTCAGGAAAAAAAGCAAGATGGAGTTACAAACCAAATGGGTTACACTATCACATTCGCCATCCAAGCAGCTGAAAGGCTTCAAGTCTGGTGACTCAGCTGGTGAACCCAAAATGGACCTTCTACAGGTCATTTTGCATCTGGCAGTAAGCAGGTCTTTGAAGATGCAGAAAAAAAAAAACCTGTTGTTACAAATTCCTGCTGTCAAAAGGGGAATTTCTTAATTATTGTGGGGAAAAGTCTAACCTGAATGCAATTTAGACTTATGAAGGGGCTCAGATTGTTTCCTTGAAGAAAATAAATTACATGTACTCACTCTCTGTTAGGGGAGAGGAAAGGGGGTGAAGAAAAGACTTTGAAGATTTCACAAGAGAAAGAATGGCTATGCATGGATGAAAAGGGAGGAGGGGAGAGGGAGGAGCAGAGGTTGGAGGAAACTGTTGATTAATGGGAGTAGGAGTAACAGGATCACTGTGAGGAATGACAAAAGGAAGGGTGGCAAAAGATGAGTGCTAAGGTTTGGGGAATAGAGCAACTGCTGATGCAGAGGTATGTGCAGGATGGAAAGAAAGTGAGACATTGATTTGTGCAGGTAGCAGGTAGCAGAACTTCTTCTCCTGTCCCCTGCCTCCTCTGAATCAGGGAACCTTTTTCCACACAGGCAACTCTTGGAAAGCCCTCTAAGACCACAGTTTCATAGTACTGTTTTGACTGAAATGCCCATTTAACACATTCCTGCTGTGATTCCCATCACTGGTCACTTTTCCTGCAATTTTTACCACTCCTGGTGTTTTGTGGATCATATTCTATAGCGTGTCACTGAGCTGACCCAGGATTAGAAAGAGTCCTGGAAAGCAAAGATTTACTCTTAGTCTAGATCCATTCACCAGTGTTTCCTTAATGTAAGATGATGGCATTTGTCCCTGTGTGAAGTAATACCTGAGGATACCTTGTCACTTGTTCATGAAAAGAGCTACACAGGAGGCACATACTATGTGCACAAGGCCAGTGTGAGACCAGCATCAGAGAGCAGCTGCACTCCATGCATGTCACAGGCTCTCAGCCTTGCTATAGGGCAGGAGAATATGCTCCAACATGGATAAAGCAGTTTTTGCTTCTCTGACATGCTCCTTGATGGTGTTCCCATTCATCCAAGAAATTCAGACCAGGAAGGACAAGTTTCTTCAAATAAAACACATTTCTTCCAACTGCTTTAAAATCCACTGGCATTCTTGAATTCCTTTTACATTTGACAGGCTGGATGGTTCATGGTTGATGTTTTCGTTGGGGAATCAGTATTTCAGGGCATGAGTAGTTCCTGATAAGCCCATACACAGAGACCATCTTTTGTTGATAGAAGAAGGTGGGATATGCTCAGGGAATAGAATCCTTGCTGGATCAGAAAACAGAAGTTCTCAGTTACCCAGGTGCTGTGTAGTGCCTGGCAACCACTGCTGGAGTTAAGAGATACTGAAGTGTGATATTTAGCAAATATGGAGGGCAAATTTGAGGATTTTCTGTTGTTGCTCTTCTTCTGTTGATAGAATTTAAATCCTATTCTAAAAAATATTTATATGTTTAACATTTACGCATATTCCCCCAATGCAATTTGAATACCCTAGTTTCCTATTACAGGTCATAAGAAGACTTGGGTTTGGGTTAGAAGGGTCCCTAAAGCTCATCTGGTTCCATCTCTCTGCCATGGGCAGGGATACCTTTCACTAGACCAGGTTGCTCAAAGCCCCATCCCACCTGGCCTTGAACACTGCAAGGGATGGGACAGCCGCAGCTTCTCTGGGCAACCTGTACCAGTGGATCACTACTCTGTAATGTCATAAACATGGTCACATTTTTGAGAAAAAGTGTTTTGTATTTTGGTCTGCAAAGCCTGTAAAGCTCAACTAAGTGGGCTTGGGTTTTTTTTGTTTGGTTGGTTTTTGTTTTGGTTGATTAGTCGGTTTGGTTTTGGATTTGGTTTTGTGTTGTGGTTTTGAGTTGATTTTTTTTCTTTCTTCTAGGTGCAGAATAATTCACTGAAATACAAGGAGGTAAAGGACAGAGCCTTTAAAGGACAGAGCCTTTAAAGGCTCACTAGTGTCCCACAGATGTGGGTGAAACTGGGTCTTATGAAGTTCAGAGCTTTCTAGCCTGAAAGTCTAAGGGCTTTTAGTTTTGACTTCTTCTAACTTTGTGTTCAGCAAATGATGGACAAAGTCAAGTTCTTTCCTGATCTTATTCTGTCTTCAGGAACATTTATCTGCAAGCAGGGATCTCTGATGATATTAAAATCCATCTCCCCTAGCCTTCCATCCACAGTATCACTCTCAAAGTTGCTGTTTGTTACAAAGCACACGTTATCTTATTAATGTCAAAGAATAATTCACTTAAGCCCTTTCCCTCTGCTAGAAATGTAGAATATGGGTTTCCATTTGTCTTTGTTTGGCATTGCAGCCACAATCTGATTGGAGGGTAGATGTGTAGATTGATAATATAATTGTTTACTGTATAAATATTGTCATGAAAACAAAGTGTACAAGAGCAATAGTCTGTGTCTGATGACTGGACAGATCAAGTTTGTACAAATCAAGCATTTACAAATTAATTATACTTGTGAAAGATTTCTTCAACATCCTGACTTAAAAGCAGACTCATGCTATTGAAACTGTATTCCGTTTTGTGTTATTTTCATAGCATAGCCTTTGTTTTGCTAGTTAACATTGTATCAGTATTTCCAGTGTAACTAATCCTCATTCTTCAGATGTTTAAGACCACAATATATTAATTCAGAGGGAACTTGAACTGAATGGACAAATGAAAAAAACCCAAATAAAAACTCCCATGAAGTTCTTTGACATTTCTTGCAATCTATATAACAGAAGAAACAAGTAACAAATTGCTTTATAGATATCTTTTTGTCTACTTAAACAACTTACTTTTCTGTTATACGATTTTGAAGATAATTCTTTCTGTGAATTTAGAAATTCAGACCACAGAACCTTTACCAGCAGCCACTTCTTTATCTTTGTCAAAATATTGGTGTAACTGACTTTGTGTTAGGCAGATACACTTCACCTGACACGTACTTCAACCAGAACTAGCAATTGAAGACTAAAAAGCTTTTTTTTCTTTGTTGTCAACACAGATATCTTCCTAGGGTAATTGCTTTCTCTTCCTTAACACTTCTCCTTTTTCTTCCAGTAACAGAGGAAAACAAGTAGAATACGAGTAGGTTGAATGTGAGTAGGTTGGAGGTAAAGGGCTGAAAATTTCCAGCTCTTCCATTTTGACAGCTCCACTGGATGAAAAAAGCAGAAGTGGGAGTGGGAAGGCTATGTGGACCATCAGCTCCTGCAGGAGATAGAAGTGCACACCCAAGAAGTCAGACCATGCTCCCAGATCAGGCTGTTTTCAGTAAACTGCTCAGTGTTCAAGTCAAGGAATGATGGACCAAGGCAAACAGACAAATCTGTGACTTCGAAGAGAAAGCTGATAGAGACATGTGTGTTAAGCATCACTGTAAAGATGTCCAGTAACAGCAGCATCAAAAGCAACAGCAAGAAATCCTGAGAAAGAGCATCTGGTGAAATTTATTCAGATTAAGAGTATAGCCTATAATATATGAATAATTTTAGCAATGTTAAATTGTCTCTGAGGGCAACCAACATACATCCTGCTATGATCTCCTGACCTCTAAAAAAGAGCAGGTCAGCTTGTGCTAGCTCCTGAGTTCTCCCTGGGAACCACCTGAGAGAGCAATAATGGTTGCCATGAGCCACTGACCACACTGAAATAGTGAAACACTATTTCACCACCTTTAAGTGTTTCTAGGTGCTGTTAACTGGATTATGAAGATTTGCTAATAAAATTCACACCTCAAGGTAAGATAATTCCATGTCCCTAGAGGTGTCTGTTCAAATGACAATAATTCTGATATTTTCTCCCATATCATGTATGTGACAGTAGGTTTCACCTTCTCTAAAGGTAAGGGAAGCAGGCACCCTTGGCTTAACTATGAGTTTCTGAGTTTGCTCAAAACCAAAAGAGAAGTGTGTCAGAGACGGAAAAAAAATGATGAATACTCATTGAGAACTACAAGGGCATTGCCAAGGTATGCAGAGATGCAGCTGGGAAATGAAAACCTCAGCTCAAATTGAAATTGGCTAGAGATACCAAGAACTATAAGAAAAGGTTCTTCAGGTACATAACTAACAAGTATAGACGGAAGGAATGTGTTGGATCACTGTTAAGCAGTGTTGGAAAAGGCAAAGGTTCTCAATATTTCCTTCATCTCTGCCTTTACCTGCACTGTTTTGTCCCAGGCCTTGGGATCAAAAATTCAGGTTGATGCCAACACAGAGCCCCCATCAATGAAGGAGGAGTTCATATGTGAACTATTGCAGTAGATTGACCCCTACAAATTAATGGGCCTAACAATATTCCACCCAAGGCTGTTAAGAGAGCTGGCTGATGTGGTTGGAAAGCTGCTCTCCATAATCAGACAAACTTGATAGCCTTCTATTGACAAAGTAATCCACTTGGTTGATGTGAGACAAGTGGTGGATACTGTCTACCTAGATTTCTCCAAGCCTCTTTATAGTCTCCTACAGAGAATTCTCATAGAAAAATTGATGTGTTACAGTCTAGGCAAGTGGCCTGTGTGGTGGGGAACTGGCTCACACACTGCACCCAGAGGAAGGTGGTGAATAGCTCCTTTTCAAACTGGCAACCTGTTGTCTGTGGGATCCCCCAGGGATCGATATTGGGCCCAACACTATTTAATATCTTCATAAGTGATCTGGATGATGGGATCAAGCATACCCTGATGAAGTTTGCCAATGATACCAAACAGTGGGTAGGTGGACACTTTGCAAGGGAGAACTACCCCGCAGGATGACCTGGATAAGCTGGAAGAGTGGGCTAACATGAACCTTCTAAAGGTCAACAATGACAAATATCAGGTCTTGCACCTGGGAAAACATAATCCAAGAGTGCGCCACAGCCTGGGGAGCAGTTCTGTGAAAAGGGACCTAGGATGGAGAGAAAGCTGTACATGAGTGATCCCTGTGCTGCTGTTGCAAAGCAAGCCAACAGGATGCTGGGTTATATCAGCAAGGGCATCACCATCAGAGATGAAGATGTCATTATCCCACTCTATTCAGCACTTGTCAGGCCACACCTGGAATACCATGCTCAGTTTTGGTCCCCATTGTACAAAAAGATGTGGACAGGCTGGAGAGGGTCCAGAGAAGAGCCACAAAGATGATCACAGGACTGGGAAGTCTGCCACATGAGGAAAGGCTGAGAGACCTGGGTTTGTTCAGCCTTGAGAAAAGAAGGCTCAGGGCAGAGCTTATCACCATGTTCCAGTGTCTAAAGGCTGACTACAAAGAAGACAGAGATTCCTTTTTTACAAGGACTCACATGGAAAAGATGAGGAGTAACGGGTACAAGTTATTCCTGGGGAGATTCCAGTTGGACACAAGAAGAAAAGTTTTCACAATGAGAACAATCAGCCATTGGAGTAATATCCCCAGGGAGTGGTGGAATCCCCAGCATTGGACACTTTTAAGATTTGGCTGGACAGGGTGGTGGGCCATCTTGTCTAGACCATGTGTTTGCCAAAAAATGTTGGAGCAGATGATCCTTGAGGTCCCTTCCAACCTGGTATTCTATGATTCATATCCATGTGGGTACAGAGCTAGTTTGGGGAAACTTCTCCCATCTGGTTCATGATACTGCTCCAAGTAAAGCAATGGGGGAGAAATAATGGAACTTAGAGGGCACAGATTCAGATGGGATAAGCCAATCTATCATTTTGCTGTTGAGGAAAGGTAGGGCAGTTTTATCATTCCCTTCTACCTTTTTTCCTGTCAGCATCACACTTGAGCTGTGTACCATATGTCAGCTCAGTCACCCTCCCCTCCCTAGTGGGAGCTGGTACCCGCTGTGAGCTTGGAAGATGTGCAGAAGAGGTAGCGAATTAAGAAGACCTCATTTGAGCTATGTTACATGAGAAGTTTGGTGATGAAGCCGGACCTTAAGGATTCCCTCAGTCATAACATTAATAAATAAATCTTTTGGAAAAAAATGTGAAATAAATGCTGACCCAAGAAAATATTTCATCCATCACGTATCAGCCAGACAACACAGCAGTGATGATTTCAGCCAGTTATCCCTTTATTAACCACAGTGATTCAGTACTATTTCCATTGCTGCTTGCCCACCACAAGAGATGAAACTCAGCTGTATTGTATGTGGCACTTTGGAAAAAAAAAAGGGGAAAGACCAGTTATCTAAATTGCTGGGAACCATCACAAGCTTCGGTTGGGTTTTTTTGTTTTGTTTTGTTTTGTTTTATTTTGTTTTTTTCTGGTGGGTGCAACTGAGAAAGAGAGACATATAACTGTGGATTTCAGAACACCGGCAACTTGAGCTGCATCAGCTGAAGTCAGCTAATTGTGCTGGAATAAACAGATAAAACACAGCCAGAACCAGACCTCTTGGTAACAGAAGACTAGATTCATAGATAGTTTTGGTGAGTGTAAATCCAAGTGAACCAGTGCAACATTCCAACTTACACTAACTAAAAACCATCTAGAGCTAGCAGTCTCTAAATGTCTATTGGTCTGTTAAGACCAACTTTTCTGCTGTTTAGTTTAATCCTTGTGCCATTTTGCCGTCTCTCACAAGGCAAAATTCATTACACATTTTCTGCCTTTAGTTGCTCTGATTTTTCATACTTTCACAGCATGGATCTGGAAATTATTAGTAGAGAAATGCTGATCAGCTCAAAAGTGATTTACATGGAATAGATCCTGAAAGCTGTAAAATTAGTAGGATTTAGGGAAGGGAATCAGAATAGTTTGCAGGAACTGAGTGACCAGAAGCTAGACTTTTCTGAAGCAAAATGTGAGACCCAGGTGCCGACTTCCCATTAAACTTTTGCAAGATTTGGTCTCTGAAGGCCAGTTTCCTTAAGAAGACTCCATTCCCTTTCAGACTCTGAAGTTCTCTGTGGGATCTAGTAGTTACTAACTTCTAGAAATCTTTCTGCCACTTTAACATCTCTTTAAGAGAAATCCAAGTTGATTTTTCGGAAGTTACGGTTAGTAACCTTAGAATGCTATGACAAATGAGGTAACTGTTTCATAAACAATTATATAGGGTTTTGCCCGCCTAATCTGTTATGTTTTGGTTTTTTCTGGAAAGTAAAGGTGTTGGCATACTCTGTCCTCTCCAGCTCTCAAAATGACTGTTCTAAGCTTCCACCAAAAGAGTAAAGCCAATGGTCAGGAAGGGATTCACGTCCCCTGGCTTTCCAAGGGCTATACATGTTACTTTGAGCGAAGGAGTGAAGCTCTGTGCTCAGTACTCCTTTGTTTGACTCCAGGAGTTAACATCAGCAGCAAAGTGTCTTTCCAGACTGAAATGAAGATGGAGATCTTGTGCATGGTCACATGAATAGTTATTTCCTTAAATCAATCCATGAAACCCAGATTCCCATTCAAGATTGTAATGGAGAAATTTTTAATGTTTAATATTTAATACTAAACCCTCTTATAAGTCCTGTTGTTATAAAGCTAATTCATCCTCTGGTTTATCTCAAAGCTACATGGAGCCACTCTCTAAGTGATTCTTTTACAAGCAAATCCATCACCTTCTGAAAACAACTTTTAAAGGCACAGATCTTTCCAGCTGCTGACATGCTTTAAAACATGTACCTTTTCTTTAATGAGAAACACCCCAAGTATCATATGGTCTCCAGTGGAGAACAAAACCCTTTGCTATTTTCTTAGCTTTTGTGATGGCAAGGTATTTGCAAGGGACAGCACCCTTGATGCAGCAGTTGTGATTATTGGAAGTGTATAGGAAGCAAATAAGCATATGGGGGGGGGGGGCTGGGGAGGGGGAAGGTTTAGTGTACTGGAATAATGGAACAAAATGTGTAATCCAATGAGTCAAGTCCTTATATATTGTTGCACACTAATGCATAAGGGTCAGATAGCACTCAGTGGCTTGCTATGGTAACAGTGTGGCTGATAGCCAGAGAGTGCTCCAAGAGGCGTCACATCTGCAGCGAATAACCCATTCCTGGGCACTGTACGGCAGTGGGATTTTTGTGCAAGCATGGATCCTGGGGAGAAGCAGTGGTCTCCTTTCTCTATGATTGTCTGCTTCAACTGTCTAGTGAAACTGTAGAGCATGGTTTCTCATTCTCAGCTTCTGGCTTAGGTGTTCCCTCCCTGTGAAGGGAACATCAGTTACTGCAACATTCCCAGTTGTAAGCGTTCTCAGAGAAGCAACTTCATACTAATACCTGAATTCCTCAGAGGAATATACACAAAACCCATTTGTTTTCTCACAAAACCAAATAGAATTAACATGCATTGTGGAGCCACAATCCCTGGAAATCATCAACACTCTGACAGTTTCTTCCAGTCAACCACTCTGAACATAACAGTTTCTTCCAGTCATCTAATAAGAAATTAAGTGTCTACAAGCCAGAGCACAGAATCTCTTAATCTCATTTTGCAGAGCAATTGTGCATCAGAACATCAGCATTTAGACCAATATTGTCCTGAGATTTTTTCTAATCTATCCATTTCAAAATTATGACCTCGGGTAGGATAATAATAGTGTCTTTGGCAGTCACCATCAGCTGAAGGTCATTTCTAGTTTGTATTTCATTTTGTAGTTTGTATTTCATTTTCTTATACTACCAAAGGAGAAATATCATGCCTGTGTCTATCTATACAAAAATGTTATCAGCACGTGCTTGTCCGTTAAGTTAGGGGGGTTTCTTCATTATAATGCAATACTGTATTTTAACAAAAGAGTAAATATCCTTAACCATGTGTATGTGTACATGCACAATTAATATACAGGGGAATATGTCTTGAAGACAAAAAAGTAAAATAAATATAGTGTTTGCATTCTCTCAAAACAGCTTGATGCACTTTGGCACATCAGTGTCACTTCTACAGGTACAAAACAAAATGGGTGCATAAGAAGAAAGCACTTATGAAGAGTGTGGAAAAATTTAGTGGTACAGTTTGAGGTGGGAGCTCTTGTCTAAGAAAGTATGTGTCCCAGGAAAAAGCAAGAATTGAATTCTCTACAAAGTGGTTGTAAGGAATTGAGTAGTGCAGAAGAGAAGGAACAGATAACTGCTGTTTTCTTTAACTGCCTACAGAAAACATCCATAACTTAAAAAAACAAAAAAAAAAAAAAAAGAAAAAAGCTAAATTGTTTTCACCACCGTCAGCAGAAAAAAGTTTTCTGTTACAATTTCCCCTCAATAGGCATTTGAGGGATGAAAAAGATATACAACTGGGTCCCATGCTTTCAGAGCCACTGTTGTGAGGTCTATATATCCTTCTTCACAAAAAATGAAGATAATCTCAGAACTTGCAGGGTACTATAAATGTTCAAGTTGTAGATAGGTGTTCTTTTAAAATCTTACAGATCAATAATTAACTCTTAGTAGTATCCTATGGGTGCATTTTTCTGAACCATCCTGTGTATTTCTGCAGCTAGAGTATAACTTATTGCAGGATAGACACATGTGACTGGCTTTCTCTTAAGTTAGGAGGACACCTGGCAGATGGCAGAGTTACTTAGCCTAGCAGCAGTCATAGTCTGTAACAGCTGAGGCAGGAGTGGTTTCTTAATAAAAGAAAAAGAAAAAAAATTAAAAAGGGGGGGAAGAGAAAAAGATAATATGTTTTTTTAATTTTATTTTAAAGAATATGACTTGTGGTAGGACAAGGCAGGTAGTAGAGCAGTTTAATATTCTACGGTAAAACCTCTCTATTTTACGAGTGTTATCTCTCAAACATGTTTGTTCCAATTTTTTGGAATCCTGATGCTATCATAACAAAGTGTGTGTTTTCTCCATTTTGGGTTATTGTTGCAGCAGCAAATTCATGGTGTTACATTGCTACAGCTAATTTTTCTTCGTTGTACTAATGGGTGGTGACTGTTTTCTTAAGGAGTGGTTGTCACTGATAAAATTTCTGTTCAATAGCTATAGTTTGCTCTTTTGTTTGGTGCCTGTTGTCACTGCTTTCCTAAAAGAAACTGACTCTCTTAGTAGAATAAAATCAGAGGAAGGTTTTTACTTTCAATTAAAAAAAATTAAGGAGATGCAGATGATTAGTCCAAAAGAGCTTGGCGTGCGCTGAATGAGCTAGGGGCATCTATGGAGCTGTTTAACATCTTGGCTTACCCATGACTGAATAATTCTGTCTTGTCTTGACTCTTGAAATATTCTAAGTTTCAATAGGGGACTGTGAATGGAAGCAGGATAGATCTGTGAATATATCTGCATCTCCATGGGGAAGTTAGTGTGTGTGTGTGTGTATAAAACTTGGTTTGCTACATTTCAGACTCATTGTCTTACCAATAGAAAGAAACTAATAGTGAAATGACACGTATTATATACACTACAGTCAATGTTATAACTGTTAAGAACTACTAAAACTGTTCAAAGAAACAGAGGGTTTCCTTTCCCAAAGATTTTTAAGAACGAGAGAAACATCCACAGATAGGCTGCAGAGTGGATGTAGGGGTTAGAAAGTGGACATAGGCTTTTCGAGGAGGGACAGGAGGATTGGAGGAAAGTTAGGAATGTGAATTTGCTTTTCTACAGAAAATCCAAAATGTCTTTGTTGTGAGAAACAACACTAAACGTCACACTGTCATTTACTGATGAGCCATGCTGTAGAGGAGTCTGTCTTATTAAAATACTCCCTATGGATTCAGTGAACAGAAACATTTCCTTAAAGAAATATCTGTGGAAACATAGCCAGAACATCTTTCTATCGGTCCTCATTGGGAAAATTTAACAGCTCTGTAGAGACAGTTTGGAGCGTGAAAATTAGGAGCCTTTCAGTGTGCTTTACATACCTTTCTAACAGTTACTAAGTACTTAAAGAAACTTCTGCGAAATGCCTACAGAAACCTGGCTTATTATTTCTCAGCAGTTTCTGTCAGGTTGAAATGCTACTGATTACAAAATGATTCCAATGTAAGATCTAGTAGTTGGATGAAATATCCATCAAAACATCCCTTAATACAGATATATGAAGTGAAACCAAAAACCACATATCAAAAAAGAAAATATTGTTATCAGATCTGTCAAAGGAATTATCCCGTTTCAGTGAAAGACTTTTGCACTAGTTACTGTAATAAAGGATCTAAAGGATGACTCCAGGAAGAGATCAGCTTGTTAACAGAACACTGTGTATTGACTGTGTTCAAAAAGTCTGTATATTCAGCAAATCTCCATTGTAACATGCCCTCTGCTATTGTAAGAATAGTAGTTCCTGTGGTGAGTATTTGACTCCAGTCTGAACTGTATCTTTTGCACTACAAAACTTCAAAGTCATCCACTTCAGAGAAAAGAGATGGAAACGGTTTCCCTTTAACTCTGTGCTTAACTGTTTAATGAAGAGTTCTGTCTTTTAAAAGGTCAGTGAAGCTACAGCAGCAGAAAGTGAGTGTAACAGGATAGAGTCAGTACTTTAAATATTTAAGAGTACTTTATAAGTAAGCTTATTCTGGTGATATTACAAATATAATCCAATCTGTCCATAAATAAGACAGGCTCAAGCTTTTCATTGCTTGTGTCATTGTGAAATTTGAGCAACTTCACTGAAGACCATAATTATGTGGGACTGCTTGACACTAGATTTAAACCTGAGCTTCCAGCATCTGAAGAATTTTCCTAATAATAGAGAAGAATAATAGGTGCTTGGTGACAGCCAGCATGGCTTCTCTAAGGGGAAATCCTGCCTGACCAATTTGGTGGCCTTCTATGATGGGGCTACAGAATTGATGGGTAAGGGTAAGGCAGTTGATGTCATCTACCTGGACTTGTGCAAAGCATTTGACACTGTCCCACACAACATCCTTCTCTCTATATTGGAGAGACATCAATTTGATGGATGGACCACTCGGTGGATAAAGAAGTGGCTGGATGGCCGCACACAAAGTGTTGTGGTCAATGGCTCGATGTCCAGCTGGAGACCGGTAACGAGTGGTGTCCCTCAGGGATCGGTGTTGGGACCAGTCTTGTTTAACATCTTCGTCGCTGACATGGACAGTGGGATTGAGTGTGCCCTCAGCAAGTTTGCCGATGACACCAAGCTGTGTGTTCCGGTTGATGCGCTGGAGGGAAGGGATGCCATCCAGAGGGACCTTGACACGCTTGTGAGGTGGGCTGATGCCAACCTTATGAAGTTCAACCATGACAAGTGCAAGGTCCTACACCTGGGTCGGAGCAATCCCAGGCACAGCTACAGGTTGGGCAAAGAAGAGATTCAGAGCGGCCCTGCAGAGAAGGAATGGGGGGGCTGGTCAATGAGAAAATGAACATGAGCCGGCTTCAGTGTGCGCTCACAGCCCAGAAAGCCAACCGTATCCTGGGCTGCATCAAAAGGAGTGTGACCAGCAGGTCAAAGGAGGTGATCCTGCCCCTCTACTCTGCTCTTGTGAGACCTCACCTGGAGTATTGTGTGCAGTTCTGGTGTCCTCAACATAAAAAGGACATGGAACTGCTGGAACAAGTGCAGAGGAGGGCCACGAGGATGATCAGGGGACTGGAGCACCTCCCATATGAAGACAGGCTGAGGAAGTTGGGGCTGTTCAGCCTGGAGAAGAGAAGGCTGCGTGGGGACCTCATAGCAGCCTTCCAGTATCTGAAGGGGGCCTATAGGGATGCTGGGGAGGGACTCTTCATCAGGGACTGTAGTGACAGGACAAGGGGTAATGGGTTAAAACTTAAAGAGGGGAAGTTTAGATTGGATATAAGGAGGAAATTCTTTCCTGTTAGGGTGGTGAGACACTGGAATCGGTTGCCCAAGGGAGGTTGTGAGTGCTCCATCCCTGGCGGTGTTCAAGGCCAGGTTGGATGAAGCCTTGTGTGGGATGGTTTAGTGTGAGGTGTCCCTGCCCATGGCAGGGGGGTTGGAACTAGATGATCTAGAGGTCCTTTCCAACCCTAACTATTCTATGATTCTATGATTTGTTCCTTCATACCCTTGCCCCTCTCTACAATAGAAAGGATTGAGAATTAGATAAAGTTAGTTAGCTTTGGTTCAATAGTCAGCAATGGCGGGCATTTGCTGGGTACTTGACCTTTGCCTCATCACTTTCTAATAAATAATAAAGGAAACATAAGGAGGACATTTATATAGGAGCTGTAAACAGTAAGCTTGTGCTTTTTATGCATGCACTTAATGTTCTTGTTTTACAACCTTAACTCTCCCAGAAGAATTTATAACAGTTGCTAGGAACAAGCAGTTGATCTGTGCTGTTTGTGATGGTAACATGAAATCGGCTACAGTGAAATGTTCTGGGTAATAATGGGTGAAACACTAAGCTCTTTGTCAACAAACATGTCTGGAGGAAACTTGACAATTCTTTATACAAACCCAAAGATCTAAAATTAGAGGTATGGTAGACGAATCTGTCCTTACTTACGTTGCTTTTATGCTCCACTTAGGTAAGTGAAAAACTTTAGAGAAGGAGGATCAGTCTGAGAGCTGGTATTTATGTATGTTTATATATGTATGTGTACATATGTATAGATGTACATGTTCTGATTAGTATAAGATTCCTTGTTGTTCTTGGTCCCGATTGAACAAAGTTTTACAGTAACGGACAAAGTCACATCTTTATCAAGAACTGCATGCAAAAGAACCAGCACCTTTGGGGTTCGGGTGGTAATTCTTCAGGTTTACTTTCTTTCCAGCAAACAGGAACTAGTTACCACAAGTACACCAGTGTAACCAAATAGTGAGTACTACACCACTTACATAGAGCACAGGATGTAGGACATAGGACCTTGAAGTCGTAACCTCCCAGGTTGCCATACCTCTAATTTTAAATTTTTGGTTTTGTAAAAAAAAATTGTCAAGTTTGATCCAGACATGTTTGTTGGCAGAGAGCTTAGAGTTTCACCCATTATTAGCCAGAACATTTCACTGTCGCAGATTTCCCTGGAGCCAGTGCAAAGCCTTAGAAAAATCTCTTTGCCATGTAAATATGTATTTTTCTATAGATTTTAGAATGTCAAATAGTGAAACAATATCTACTGGGGATGGGGCGGGGGAAGGAACTGTTGAAATGCTCAGCTGCTATAAATCAGAATGGTTTAATTTCATTTAGCAGAGCTATGCTAATTGCCCCCCACTGGCAACCAAGAACCAATTCTTTTGCTTTTGAAGATCCAACTCAGTATGCACTTATCACTGAGAGCAAAAGGATTGGGCCAAATATATGAGTGCTGTAAAAGAAGATACCTGGGCTGATTTCAGTGGAGCTCTGCCAGTGTATGTCACCTAAGGGTTTGGTACAACAGTTTCAGGCAAGGTTACATTCCTTTCAGAAGATTAATTATGTTTTATATGCAGTTACTAGGTACTTTGGGGGTATGTTGGCTACATAATATAAAGCAAGTAATAAAAAGAAAAAAGCAACCTGAATTTGCAGGTGGTCCATTTTATTGGACTAAAAATAAAAGGCAAGCATTTGAGAATCACAGTGTCTTCCTTAAAAGCTAGAGAGGAGGGCAAGTTGGGGCAGCAGAAATGAGAGCCTAGTTCTGATTCAGGCTTCATAATTACGTTCAGAGACAGAGATCAAAGCAGGAGCTGAGCAGGAAATGGCAGAGAAAAAGTCAGGTGCAGATATCACACCCTACTCTGTCGCCGTCATCAGCCAAAATCTGGAAGCCAGTCCAGTGTGGTGAATGACTTTGTTTGTTTAAAATAATTGCCTTGACTGAAGCTCATTATTGGGGTTTTTTTCTGACTGCTTTAGGTGGGAACTACTGCCAGCCTCTTTCTGGTGGTACAGGTAGCCAGGGTAATTACATCTGCCATTACGAACACGTGAAAAATTCTGGGGTCTTTATTTGGCTTCTACTCAGTCTTTTCTAGGAAAAGTGCTGCTAAAACAGGGGAAAGTGGACCTGAAGTCAATGAAACTTTCCTCTTCCAGAATACTCTAGTGGAAAGAGAAAACACCATCCAGAGATTTCATCAGATTGACTCACAGTGAAGCAACAGCCTGTAGTACTCCAATGACTTTTTTTTTTCCTTCTTCTTTCTTTTTTTGCCTTAAAACAAGGCCCTGGGTTTTTTTAACCTCACTACTCCAACTTTGCACAGAATGTGAGATGAAGAGACATTTCTGGCAAGACAACTGTGAAATGGATAAGTCTGCATACTGTCCTGAGTTCTGCTCTAACAGTTGTTTTTTTCTTTTCTAGTAGCTGGTGCAGTGCTGTGTTTTGGCTTCAGTCTGAGAACAATGCTGGTAACACACAAATGTTTTAGTTGTTGCTCACTAGCACTTACTCTTGTCAAGCCAGGGGAAGAAGAGAGGAAGTGAGTGAGTGGCTGCTTGGTTCCGAGTTACTAGTGGGGCTTAAACCAAAACAATACCTGCAATTTTCTAATGCCTACAAAAGCTATCAAAAGCACATTCTGGTTGCAGGTACACACTCCAGACTCAACAAGTATCAGTGCAAAGTTTGCTAATTACTCTGGTCTTTATTTTATCCTATACTGTTTGTTCCATGGGGTATTTGCCCTACTAACTGCATCAGGTGAACATAGAATCATAGAATGGTTTGGGTTGGAAGGACCCTTAGAGATCATCTGGTTCCAACCCCCTGCCATTGCCAGGGACACCTTCCAGTAGACCAAGTTGCTCAAAATCCCATCCAACCTGGCCTTGAACATTGCCAAGAATGCAGCAGCCACAGCTTCCGTGGGCAACCTGTGCCAGAGCCTCAGTACTCTTGTAGTGAAGAATTCTTTCCTCCTGATTCTAATCCAAATCTCCCTTGTGTCCACTCAAGCAGTTCCATGTCTCTCTTGTGTTGTGGCCCCAGAGCTGAACACAGTACTGCAAGTGGGGTCTCATGAGAGCAGAGTAGAGGGGCAGGATCACCTCCTTCGACCTGCTGGTCACACTCCTTTTGATGCAGCCCAGGATACAGTTGGCTTTCTGGGCTGTGAGCACACACTGAAGCCAGCTCATGTTCATTTTCTTGTCAACCAGCACCCCGAAGTCCTTCTCCACAGGGTTGATCTGAACCTCTTTTCTGTGCAACCTGTAGCTGTGCCTGGGATTGCCCTGACACAGGTGAAGGACTTGGCTTGGTTGAATTTCATGAGGTTTGCACTGGCCATGAGGTTTGCACATGTCTACTTAAATGCACTGACTTTATGAAGGAAGATGAAATCGCAATTCTTACTTTCGTAGTTATTGGAAATACAACAAAATCTGTTGTAACTAGAGAAGCTTTATACTTGTCTAAACTATTTATATCCCATCCTTGTGTATATAGCCATGTTAAATATATCTATAAATTTTAGACATCCAAATCTGAACCTAGTTTTGCTTTCTTTGGTGTCACATGAATAAACTAATGTGAGGTTTGAGCTTGGGATCCCAATAAGTGGGTAAGTGATTTGCTGGGAAGGAGCAAATAGTTGGTCCTGCAGGTACTATCTGATCTCTATTTTGATGCTTTCCTGCCCTGGGGAAACTGCAGCTCAGGAGAGGGTTCTGCTGTACTAAGGGTTCTACTAGCTAAGTCTGTGCTCAGTTTCCCCCCATTAAGGTTTCCATCTTGAACACAGCCATCTTGAAACTCTTCCTAGAAGTACACAAAGGGTTCAGAGGAATCCCTAAGGACTGTGTACACAGTGCAAGTGTATTCCTTAAAGAACAAGTAGGGGCAGGAGCTGCTACATAGAAAACGGTATGATGTCTGTTAAAAAGAGAAAGCCCAGGAAAAGTGAGAGGAAGTCTGATAGTAGATACGAGAGAAGAATCTGAGATGTGGTATTTAGCTTACAGAAGAGGGATGGATGCTAAAACAGGTTTCATTCACATCTCACTTCTAGACACAGTCCATACAAAGCCATAGAGTTCAAACTCAATCCATCAAAGGAATCTGGTTACTCACTCAGTAATTAACAGAAATACAGAGAAACTTGGTCATATCTTCCTTGGCTTCCCTAAATCCAGAGTTGTTCTGAAATGCTGCTTTCCGCTCAGCCTGTTCTCCCTTTCCTTCTTCCACTCCAGACAACCAGTTCATAACCTTTACAAACACGACAAAGGAGTCATTTAGCTCATTAGGTCAAAAGGTACATTTCTAATCCATCCCTGGGAGCAACATCTACTGTCTCTGGAGAATAATGATAGACATGTGACTGCATAACAGTGCCGCAGAAAAAGTAGCAGGCAAGAGGCAGGTTACACCTCACTCAAAGCAAACTGGTGCTGACCCCTGTCAGGAATCAAACTTTTGGTATGATCTGGCAAATCTTCCTGACAGGAGAGTTACCTGAGAGCTGTATCAGTTTCCCTCTTCTTTCACTCTCTCCTATGTTGGAGTTATTTCCTGCTGGGGAGTCTCCAGAGAGGAACATGTGGTGTGCCTTGTATTCAGCTCACTCATGCTGTCTTTCTCTGTGGTGTGAAGATGTCAGAAATGGCAATAGAAATGGTTGCTTCAAGCTGTGTTAAACTGTATGTTCCACTTTTATTTAAACTGCACACTTTTTTGAATACAATGCTAGCTAGCTATCTACTCAGGTACAAGTGACCCAGAACTTCAGCATGCAAGCTATAGAACAACATATAAATTTCTTTACCTTCATTAACAAAACTATGTTGTCAGACTATCTGCTGACATAATGTTGAAAGTGAATGTATAAAACCTGATATGGCCTGATACCTCAAGATATTTCAAGGTCTATAGTCTTTCCAACTGACAAATTCCAGGCTTGTAGTTATCATTGATCAGCATGTGGTGAGCAATTTTATTGGGCATCACTTATTTTATTCCTCCCTCCTTTTCATTTTGCTTATAATTACAATTACTACTAGTAGTATTATTTTATTACTATTATTATTACTACTACTATTATTATTTTACTATTATTTACTTTATTTCAGTTAGTAAACTGTTCTTGTCACAAACCACAGTCTTTATCTTTTTTATGATTCTCCTCCCCATCTCACCAGGAGCTGGGACAGGGAGAGGGGGAAGTAGATGAGCAGTTGCATGGTACTTAGTTGCTGGCTGGGGTTAAACCACTACAGTAGTAAACTTTAAATTTCTTAATTCCTGTTGCTTTAGGAAAAGACTTGCTCATTTCTAGGACGCTGACTTTGTTCTGTTGGGGTTTTTACATACTGAAGAAAAATTCTTATACATTTCAGTTATCTAGACTTCAAAATCACTCCTGAATCTAAACAGTACTTATCTAAAGGAAATTCTTATCACATATGGCAGCATTACTTTCATCTTTTCTATGTGCACAGTGAATACAGTAATTTAAAGAACGACAGAGAAATATAATCCTGTAACATTCATAATCACAGTTATTGAAAGGCTCATTATGTATTACAAGACCACAATTTTCACAAGCTAGTAATTTCTATTACGCATCCTCACTAGAACTGATTCTTAAAATAAACTAATCAACATGTGTTTTCCAACATGTTTTCTGGGCAGGTACCAATATTTATTATGGATATTTTAATTAAATATTGCTTGAAATTAATCAGTGAAAACCAAGTGTAGGAGATATTTCTGGGGCACAGAGATTTCATGCAAGCCCAAGATCCAGCAGGTGAAGCTGTCAGTCTACTGCTGCTGTGGAGACTGTGTCAGGTATACATTTATTCTCAGAGATGGCACTCTGGCATTTTACTGCAAACATTCAGACTAGCCAGTCAGAGAGATCAGGCTGGAGTCTGGATTGCACTGTTCCCCGGCAAGTGAGGGGAAAGGGTGGCTGGCTCCTAGAAGCTATTCAGAAACTGGAGACCTACAGGGTAGACACGAATGCTTTAATTCCTAGTAGAAATTACTTCAGTTTTTGCTTCTAGAATTTCAGGATCAAGCTACCTTGAATTCAAATCACCTCAGGTATATCAATATCCCACATTCTTACCAATCAAATCTTAAGAATTTCACATAGCTCTAGCTTTTATCCCTGATCTCGCTTGGCTTTCACCTGATTCACTGTGCCTTTCTGCTCTTCACCTCATTCAAGTGTTTCCAAGGGGGTTTGTTTTATGTTTTGTTTTCACGTTCTTTTCCAAGTAGATCCCAGGGTTATGCCTTCTCTCTGAAAAATGATCCATTTGAACCTCCTAGCCAGAATTGCTTCTTTCCTTTTCAAGCTCATTGGCAATGGCAGAAGGGGACAATATGTCTTGTCTTCTTCTACTTTTGCAGATGTTTTCTTTTTGCCTCTGTGGTTTCAGTCCTTGTTTCTGTCACTAACCAAAATTCCCAAAGAGCCTTTTATTTTTGTCCTAAAAATACTGTTTCTCCTCACAATCTTTCAATCCTTCATCAGTACTAAATCATCCCAGCCACTGGATTAATTTAACAGTTGTACTAACAGCCAGAATATGGCAGAAATCCCTTCTTCTGCCACCTGGCTGTTGCTGCAATAACGAAAAAAAAAAGTTGTAGCAAATTCCTTTCCATGTAACAATGCGAATTAAAACCCATGATCGTTAACATCTCATTCATTTCATGTTCCCTTCCTCAGCAAGAACAAATGGTGAAGTGGTTGTAGCCACTTCATCCCTTCAGTGGAAATCTGGCAGCTGACAGGTAACGTGTTTCATCTTCTCACCTTCCCCAGAGCGAAAGTCCTCAATGTTTGTTCAGTGTTGATGTAGCCATCAAACCATCCATTGCTGACAATATTCTTATTTCTTCTTGCTTTATCATATAATCATCATAGAACCATAGAATGCTTTGGGTTGGAAGGCACCATCATAGACCACCTAGTTCCAACCCCTTGCCATGGGCATGGACACCTTACATTAGACCAGGTTGCTCAAAGAACCATCCAACCTGGCCCTGAACATTGCCAGGGATTGGGCAGCCACAACTTCTCTGGGCAACCTGTGCCAGTGTCTTAACATTCTCACAGTGAAGAACTTCTTCCTGATGTCTGATCTAAACCTGCCCTCTTTCAGTTTAAAGCCATTCACCCCCCTGTTCTATCACTACATGCCTTGTAAAATGTCCCTCTCCAAATTTCTTATAGTCCCTCCTTAGGTACTGGAAGGCTGCTCTAAGGTCTCCCCTGAGCCTTCTCCAGGCTGAATAAACCTCAGCCTGTCTTCATAGGAGAGGTGCTCCAGCCCTCTGAGCATCTTCATGACCTCCTCTGGACTCACTTGAGCCACTCTGTTGGGAGAACTATCAGAGAAATAGGAAGAGAAGAGGTAAGTGGGAAAGGCTGTCACAGAATATAGTAATGGGTACTACATTGATGAAAAGAGGCAGTTTCAAGTATCATATACATACCTGTGCTTTACCTGTGCTTGTTCACTTACATTAATGGATTTTTCTCTGATTTCCAAAGGAATATAGAATCATAGAATCATAGAATATCAATCATATCTGTCTGCATCACTGTTACCAATATGATTCACCTGATGCCTGATTTTTTCACATCACAAGTGAAAAAGACAATCACTGCCCCAAAGATTTTGCAACCTGCAGTCCCTACACCACAGGCATTTAGGACTAAATGTATGCCAAGGCCTGCAACTAACTTCATATAGGGTGAGTCATAAGGATTTCCTGGGAAAAAAGGGCTTCTCATTTGAAAAGTAGGTGAAGAAAACTGAGCTTACATGTCTTCAGGGGAAGCTCCTGACTCATTGAGCATGGCCCACTGCATACAAACAAGGCAGGGTTCACCCTGAAAAGCCCTCAAACATCCACTCCACATACAAGCAGCAAAATACCATAACACATTGCAGCAAATTCACAAGCTCCCAAATGGACCAAAAGCCATATTGCTCCCCAGGAATCAGAGGCATGTCAAAGCCTTGGCAATAGTGGACAATTAACTGAACAAAAACCCCAGGTGTTTTTAGGCTGTGGGCTACACTTGCCCTCTCCAGAGATCCATGGTGGAGAGGGGAAGAAGTAACTCTCAGTTTGATATGGGAAATAAAAATCACCTTTGATTCTAAACCTCTTAGGGGATGCACCTGACAAGTCCAGAAATGCATTTTCCTGGGAGACTGTGATGCCACTGGAAGCAGAAGCACAACTTAGAATCAAAAGCAGAAATAGTATCTTAGGTTTTGTTTCAGCTTCATAGTGAGGTTTACTTTTGATTTTATTTTATAGATTTACTTCATGCAAACGACATTGAGACATGTTGTTTCAGTTACTCAGTAATTTTCATGATATGTTAATTAATGAAAACTCCAAATACAAAGCTAAATACATACTGCTGCTTAGAAAGTCTTTTGGATTTCGTGGTCATGAAATAAAATAAACTTTATATATATATTTTTTTATAAAATAACCCTTCATGTATGTATGGTCACCTTTCTGCTAGCCATGTTCACCTTCTAAAAGTGACAGCCACTGCTGTGAATACAAAACTTTCTACAGATTGTAGAAGGAAAAGTTTAATCTACCTCCTTATTCCTGCTGAATTTTCTTCAAACCCACCCCTACAGAAAAGTTAAGTATTCACATAACTTCTCTGCACACATGCTTAAAATAGTACAAAATTGGCCACTGTTCAGATGAGTTAGAATAAATGATAGAGCCAGCAATAAAATAATATTAATATGTCTAAACAGTGACTTTCCCCAAGTTCTGCAACCTGTGAGATCTGTCCAGCAGACCACCACCCACCTCCGTGCTGCACGATATGCTCAGATCAAACTCTTCACTGCAACGCTTGAAAAGCTCCTGATCCCTAAGGAAAATAATAGATGGTCAGGAAACTGTGTGCTAAGTTCAGAAACTATTTCAGATGTAGAATACTGTGTCTGAAAAGAAAGCAAACTTATTACTCACAGCTGTATTGCAACAAATTCAGAGATGAAGCCATTGAGGCCCCCTTTGTATTTTCTTTGGCCTCCACACAAATTGTTGACATCATTTTAGTCTTCACTATTCTTCTACTGCTGTTCTGAGTTTAAGGCTGTATTTCAAAGATGGGAGAAGTTCTGGTCAATCAGTGGGGGGATTCCTCTGGGAACTCCTGCATCTTTTGCCTGAGGCAACTGACGAACAATGACATCCAGTGCCATGCAAACCTTTAAAATTTTCACTCAGTGAATTTAGGACTCTCAAAATTTGAATAAATTAATAAACAAATAAATAAATAAATTCCTAAGTAGAAAAAGAATTACACAATAGCTGCAAAAATATTTATGCTCACAGAGTGGCTGAGGTTGGAATGGGCCTCCATGTGGAGACTCCACAACCTCCTTCAGCAACCTTTGCCAGTGCTCAGTCACCCTCCCAGTGAAAAAGTGTTTCCTGATGTTCACACGGCCTGTCCTGTGTTTCAGTTTGTGCTCATAGCACCAACTTGGGTTTCTTATATTTGGGCTATTGAAAATGCATAGGTGGAATTCTGGGTAAGTTAAAACACAACTACTCACCCCGATAGCGCACCATGCAGAGACAATGAGAAGTCAGGGAGGGCAGCAATCACACGGGGACAAAACTTCTGTAGTGACAGGACAAGGGGTAACAGGTTCAAACTTAAACAGGGGAAGTTTAGATTGGATATAAGGAGGAAATTCTTTCCTGTTAGGGTGGTGAGACACTGGAATCGGTTGCCCAGGGAGGTTGTGAGTGCTCCATCCCTGGCGGTGTTCAAGGCCAGGTTGGATGAAGCCTTGTGTAGGATGGTTTAGTGTGAGGTGTCCCTGTCCATGGCAGGGGGGTTGGAACTAGATGATCTTGAGGTCCTTTCCAACCCTAACTATTCTATGATTCTATGATTCTGAATTAATGGCTCTAAGATTGATTTACACAAATTATTTTCAGCAAACTGTTGCGTAACCACTTTACAGAGAACACGGGACTCGGATTTAAGTGGTCTAACATAAGGCATGGTCTAACATACAGGAGCTTGCTCACCTGTGGCTGTGAATTAAGTGCTGAAAGGTTGCTGAAAGCTTTGGTTTAGTTGGTTAAGTTGCTATTTAGTTTAAATTGCAGCATGACAGTAACTCCATACACTACTGTAGGTCAGGTGGCTACTGGATCCCCTCTGGGCAGTGTGGAATTTCACTGTTTGGGGGTGAAGTTGCCTTTGGTGTGGAGGACTGGGACACAACTCACCCAGCAGAGCTGGACAGCACTCTGCTGCATCCTGCCTTGGGATCAGCTTTGGTAGGAGGGTGACCATGCTCTGCATGGGATTTGTAAGTCCAGACTCAAAGGAGTCTGAGTTTGAGAGGTGGGCCACAAGTCTACAATCATAGGTTTCAGTCACCGTGAAACAGCAGCAGGAATACAGCTCCTGGCTCAGGCATTGTCATTTCCAGAGGTACGCTTGAAAATCTTTTCCCTTTTCCCTTTTGGCCAGACAAATTTTCTGAGGTGCCACTTTCTGCAAAATCTCTTTTTCATTGAAATATACCCTTTTTCTAGTAGATGCATGGTGTATGTTTGCAGTAATTACAGAAGATGTTGTCCTTTTCATTTATGCCTGTGCAATCCAGTTTGACATCATGTCATAAAAGTTTATGTGCTGTGTTCTCTGAGCTCCTTACTAATATCTCTGGCATTCTCCCTGGCTATCCAAAATCAATACCATTGCTCCTCTCTTAATAAAAAATGGAGCATTGAACAGGGTCCAAATGTGCACACTGACAATTTGCAGCAATTAGATGTTGTGCTAACAAATGACCATCCCAAGGGTGATAAAGCAGGACCAGGATGATCACCGATGTCTTTCACAGCGGAGCCTGTGAATAACTGGGACTTTTAAGAAGTGGATTCACTCTCTGTCCCTGTCTCTCTCGTCGGACAGTCATAGAAATGGTAAAATCAGGACAGAGAGGCATTCAAATTAGGAACCTTGGGGATCAATTTTTACTTGCAGCTGATGGATTGTAATCGATGTTAATTAACCAGACTCCTTTTCAGACCAGGATACACTGATAAAGCCACTGTGTGCATTTTTGACCAAGAAAACTGATTTTGCTAGAAAGTAAAATGGGGATACTTTAAGTCCTTTAGGTAAGTATGCCTTCAGGGACAGAGGAAAGAGCAGCAAATATCTCAGTTACAGAACTGGCAATAGGATGGTGGGGTGCTGGCCTTTTGGCTCATACTTCAAATTTAAAACCTGGTTGTGGAGACCAAACAGTATAACATTTTTTTCAGTGAACTATGTAAAACATACATTTGTTCTCAGGTCAAGTTCAGAAGGAAAAGTGTTGAATCAGAAGTGGTGCCTACAGTATTACAGACTACACAGATTTCTCTTGTGCATTTGAAGCTATTCATAAAATCCTGTTTCTTTTAAAATTGCAATTAGGAGAGCACTTTAAATTTCTGTATTAAAAAAATAGTTTTTATTTTCATTGCTGCAAAAAGATTGAAAATAAGGCTAAAATACACACCAAAAGTGTGGAAACCAGAAGAGTATTTGAAGCATATTCCATTTTTTATTTTTAAAAAAGAGTGGGAGAATTGTAGGGGAAGGGCTGCATCTTGGTGTTTGGACCCAGGTTTGGCAACTCTGCGCTTCTGGAAAGGTAGCCAAAGACTGAGCAAACATACAGACTGAGTTGTCTTTTTTCTAGAAATACTTGCTTCCAGATGGGTGGACACAGTCAGAGAAAGCTGATACGGGTCCTGCATGGGCTGTACTTGTTCTTCAGATAAACAAAGGAGTTCATTTTCCAGTGCTGTCAGACTATCACCTCTTCCTGACGCTAGACTCTCTGAAAATTCACAGTGCAAGAGAAGGAAAATATACTGCAAGCAGGATTTATATACTTGCCTATATGCAAATCTTGCAGCATTGATCTGTGAATTTAGTGAATAAAGCTGTCTTTCTAGGGATCTTTGACTGGAATAAAAATTGAGGCTTTCAACGAACTCTGAGTGGCATGAGAATGAACTCTAGATAGCACCAGAATATATTGTTATTCCTCAGGCTTAGCAGGGGGCTTGATTGCAAACTCACTGTGACAGGGACCTTTTCTGTTCTGTGTTTGTTCTCTGAAAGCCAGCAGGACACGGTTTCCAATTAGTTCTTCTAAGCATAGCAGTGGTACGTAGGCATTAATGCAAAATTAGTATGAACGAATTGGTCTAAGGTAAAACCACTGTGTGCTCTGTTATACGGATGGTAGCAGGTCATAATTATCACAGGCAAATCACTTAATGACTGTTGCTCAGTTCTCTCTGTGTATAGTTGGAATATTTCCTTTCCTTTCTCTTGTAACTTAAGATGTAATCTTGCAGAATAGGATACTTTCTTTTATGGATTTGCATAGCATCTACCACAATCAGGACTGAGAGGGTACAGGGAAAGATGCGTCTTGACTCTGCAGAGATTTACTTGGATTGCTTACTTAGCATATGAAATTATCTATTAACTGGAATACAAAAAAAAATATGTTGACTGGTCTATGAAGTTTTATAAAACAGAATATCTTTCTCATGTTTCAAATATTTTTGGGTAATTTTTCTTCTAGGAAATGTAAGGGAATATGGAGACCATATGCCAGGAGTGTAATTTAGCCCAGTTTTATTACTGACATGCCCTACCACTAGCAGGAGAAAAAGGTAATTTCTGCCTAATGTTACTGCTACAGGAGGGAGCAGAGGCACCCCTTGTGCTTTATGCAGTATGTCAACCCAAAATCACAGTGGAGTGTTCCAGTGCAGAACTCAGAGCTACAGGAGCAACAGTAAATGCAGACTTCTGATCAAGGATCTGGAAGCTATTAAGGAAGGAAACAAAAACAAAAAAAAAAAAAACAGGGACCTAATTTTCGAAGCACTTACTTGCTGAACGACAAGTATCAAATTTGCCATTCCAGGTATTCCTATAATAGTCTAGATATAGAAAGCAAGCCTTCTTTTCTCTTTCTTTCTTTCTTTAAAATGAGCTGGATTCTAGCTTTCCATGAAGCAGAAGCTTCAGTCCTAACTGATCATGTGGATCATAAGCTGTGGTGAAATCTGTGTAACAGTCATATACAGAGCTTGTACTACACAAGAAACTGATCTGCCAGAGGGATAACTTGTGATTTACAATACACAACAAAAAAGTTTTCATGTAATATAATACTGTAAAAGCCTTGGGTGTCATCAACCCTCATTCAGTCCTGAACTGTAAACATCAGGCTTCTAATAGGCATTACTATGTTTATCACAGAATATTTTCAGTACGCTACTTTCAGTGTAGGAGAAGTTTCACTGGTTTTGTACATGGCTTGCTACTTTTGGAGAGTTTTAGTAAACAACTAAACTATACTCTTGGAAACACATCAGACGAAACTGCATCAACTAGTAGTTACTGTCAGCGTTACCATAAAGACTTCTCAAGTCACAAGTTGTTTGTGAAGTGCACAAGATAAAAGGCAACTTGCCATTTAGGCTGGTGACAGAATTGAATGTCCTAGTGTATGGAAAAGGTCTTCTGCCTGATAAATAAAGCAATAATATCATGGTTGTTAGGACACTGAGCAAAAATGTACTGACCATAACATTTTAAAAGAGGGTCTGGTTTGTTCCAGGCTCAACAGTGAAATTATACTCATCTGTAAAGTCTGCATTTTGATCTATTTCTAAGCAAATTTAAAACAGCTTCTACATCTAATATGAGATTCAAGAACAGATCCTTCAGTCAGAATTTGCTGAGATTTTTAATACATTTGAAAACAGCAGTAGTTAGAGAATGCCAAACTCCAGCAGTTCTGGATTAAGTGTTTTCAAGGAAGGGCAGTTTCAGGTGAAGTGAGCCATCCAAAATTGTGTGACTGCAAGAGACAAATCAGCAGAAAAGTGGGGGAGAAACACCATAAATTTTCTTCAATGCAACTGAGATCTGTCCCATGCAGGTTCACCAAGGTAAATCAAATACTTTTTCACCTTTTTCTTGCCAGAAAAGAAAAAAAAAGATACTTTCACTGGACATCTTTTATCTTTCTGAACCAAAAAATTATTTCATGCCTGATCAATATCTGTAGATGACTTGTCAAGTGGTTCCATCATAATAACAATCTTGTGTTGAATTCATTTCGCATGTCTCTTGATCATACAGAAGTTTAATTTCTAGAAGCTCACAGGTGTTAAGATTTAACATTTCAAGACAGAGAATGTTATATGCACTCCTAGATATTTCAGATTCCCAATTTCAGCATTCCCAGTTTCAGACTTCCCCTGAATCTTCAGAGTACCTCAGCAGTACAGGGGTTCTCATTTCTGCAGTCACCCTGCCCAAGAGAGTTTTTGCTGTTGGAACATTTTTCTGAACTAACTTGGGAAAGTACACACATACACCTGCACAGGCACACACACACACTAGCACCCCATTACTGCTAGCACAGCTGAAACCTATACTCAAATATTAACAAAGGATTAACAGTGAAACTTGCATTCAGAGAAGTCCTGGAACATGTCAAGTGTTTAAGAGACACTTGCAAAATATCCTCATTTCTTATTCACCAAAGCACTTACCAGTATAGAGGCCTTTCAGTGGGCAACCTTCTACTACTCCATAGGCATCAATTTATAGCATCCCCGATGATTCAACCCATACTGAAGACTACCTTGTCTAAGCAACTGATGTATTTCCTGCTCCCTTGAGTTGTTCTTTAAGATATTTGTGTAAAGGGATCATTTTATCCATCACTAAAATACAGGCACACCTGTGGTATAACTCAGCAACTACTTAATGGCACAGAGCAAAGCTGTATGAGAGGTTTAAAATGGAAAGTCAAGGCTATGAGAAAACAGCCCTCCTGCAGCAAGTGGCTTAGATACTATCCTGCTTGTTCTAGAAAGCATCCATTTGAAATGTAGTATAACTGAATACAGTGGTAGGTCAGACACCATGGCCTTGCTGATTTAGTTAATACTAAAACATGGGGAGTAGCTGAGGATTGCCTATATACATTTACTCTCTAGTATTTATATTTCCTATTTTGGGGGCATAAAATGTTTCTTGAGTTTGTCACACAGTATATGCACCATGCTAAAGAGCAAAGTAAAAATGGCTCTGATGAAAGCTGTATTACTTAGTAAAAAGCTGGGGACAGTTTTCAGAAGAGGATCCCAACAGGTAAATGGAGCTTTTGATTTTTTTCACCCATAAAAGTGGTCTGTTCAATTTTCCTTTCATCTTGCTAATAATTTTCTAATGCCTTCACCAGCAACGCTCTTGTGGGCACAAATGCCTGTTAGGTTTGCCATTGGATGAGTTCATTGTCATGGATGTGTCCAAGCAGAATTCAAGTGATATTTTCTTGAAGCAATGCAAGTGAGTTTTACTTTTACCTTGCTCACATGGTATTTTATGTTAACTGCAGGTTTTGTGGAAGAAGAAACTTATTTAAATGTAAAAAATGCAATCAATTTTGATTGCATGAGAATTCTTTGTTAGGGCTCACATGACAATGAGAGATAATAACAAGCCAGTTTTCTTTCAGCATACTCATTTAATGTTGGCTGGAAGAAAATGGCATGTCAATGCCAGATATTTTCTTCCACCTTCTTTCTTTTCATAGTTCCTTCTTCATGTGTCTTGGTGTTTGAACACTACTGATAACCAGAGCAAGAGATCTGGACCCCATTATCAACCATTTAACTTCTAGAGAATTCAGAAAAATCGGGAAATGTATCTTAAACTGGTGAACAGAACTGGGCATTTTTAAAGGGCCACTGAGACCTGACAGAGGCTCAGCTATCCTTCCACTGTCTAGAGGAGAGCCAATCTGTATAGACACTTCTATAGAAGTGTCTGAAATTGGCTAGCATGACCAAAAGGCCAAGATGTAGGTTACCATTTCAGAGCATGGTTTGGCTTTCAGAAGTTAGCTCTTTAGCATTCATTTGAAAAAAAAAAATCATATTACCAATCACTGTAAAGCAATCAGATCCCCAACATGACCAACAGCTCATTAGAGAGTGTATATTATTGCTATTGTATTATGCTACGTGTATAAAGCAGTCGGAGCAGACAAAGAAACTTATTCAGACATAGTTTCATCCACAAGACATAAGTGATGGCAGGACTGTCTGCATCGAGAGATAGAAGCACTAAAGGAGCTGTCAAAGGGAAAAAAACTCTGCCCCGGCCTGCCATTCCACAAGCTGTCTGGAAGAAAACATACAATAAGACCAAGAGAGTCTGTAAAAATCTTGGATGCAGATTTGAGGGGGAGAATAATGGAAATTGAATTTTTCTGGAACATGCTAAAGAAAAAAGGGTGAGTGGAGCCTGGCTGCAACACAGGGTTTGCAGGGAGGTGACAAAAACAAGAGCAAAAAGACAAACAAAACCACACAGTGACAGAAAATGTATTTGTAGAGAGAAGCTAAAGGTAAAATATAGCCAAGAAAAGTAACCCTATAAAATCCTCTACCGTGAGCATTCTGAGGTTGAAATTCTATTTTTCCTTTATTTTACAAGCAGCAAACCGGTCTTTCAGTTAGAAAACACATCTATTAAATAATTTCTCTCTAAAAAGATTCATTCCCGTATTAAAACTGCAGTAGGTTTCACAGTTTCTCCAAGCAGTTCTGTGGGTTTTGTACTCTAGCTTTCAAATAAGGGCTAAATTCTGTGACCTCTTAATCACAAAGCAGATCCTGGCATATGCAAGGTAATCAGAGATTGTGCTGCTCACTGTATCTAAAATTTAAAATGCAGCTGTTGAGAAATTGATATAAACTAACTACAGTAGCCGGGAGTTAAATATTTATATTAGTAAAAACTGGCCTAGCTCTTGAGTTCCTAGAAGATCAGAGTTAACTTTCAGCTTGTGACTCAATTGTGAAACAATGCCATTTTCTCTTTTCAAGCCAACAGACAGCCCAAAACAACACCCCTGGGAAGACATGATTCTTTAAATGAGAGATTTTCTTCACTGAGTCGTAAGTCTGAAGTTTTCAGATAATTCTATGTAAGGTTTTGTTATTAACTATTCACCAATGAAAAAAAAATAGGTTAGAAGGAATAGGTACAACTTGTACTAAACATCACTGCATACTGGACAAAGCATATGTAAGATCTGTTGGTCTAATTTTTTGCCTGGTTTGTGGGAAAGGGCTACTGCTGGTAGAGGTTTTCCTGTGCTTCTCCCCCTCTTACCAGGGATTAAAAAAAAAGGCAAAACAGGGGATTAAAAAAATAGGCAAAACACCTTAACAAGGCCAAGGAACATATGAGACAATATAAAGAACAGAGAAAACACTCAAAACCAAAGTGTCAAAGCAGATATGGATGTCTGCCCCACATTCAAGTAACATCTAGTTGATGATATTGCTGTAATTTTTTTTTTTTTTTAATCAAAAGCAGCCATATACTTGTGAAATTAAAGTATTATTTTATTGAGAAAATCTGAATTTTGTGCAACTTAGCTGATGCTGGACAAGAGTCAGTATCAGGAGTAGATGCAGTAGAATGCAAGTGGACATTGCAAAGTTTGATACAAAAGCCTCTCTTATTTACACTTTCATGGATGACCTAGAAAAATATCTGAACCCTTTTATTAATAGAAAATACATGTCACTGAACTGTGCTGAAAATAGAGCAAAAATTCAAAGCCGTTTCAACTTTGAACCACATGACCAGAAATGACTGTTGGAAGATGTTAGAAATAGATTGCAAATATCACAAGGAAACTCAGTTTGAAACAAGTTTAGCCAACAAAACTCGAGAAAAATAATTCCACGTCAAAAGGGGGTGGGTTTGGCACAAATCGCTGGTGCTGGTTAAGGGCTAGTTTGGAAACCACAGTTTCTGGGTACAGAAAACAGCTGCAAATGCTGCTGTTTGTGTTCAGTGTTCATTGGTTCATTTAAGGATAATGCATCCTCAAAATTTTCTTCTGTTTTCAAAGTTTTAGAGTTCAGGAGCTATTTTCAAACCGGAGTTGTTTGGTTTTTTTGGATAAGGTCTACTTCTGGATAAATACTGATTTTAAAGGATATTCATAGAGGTTTGGGGTGTATGTATTTTATTATTTTAGGGGTGAAACATAGAGCAGAAAATAGCGAAAGGATAGTTTTAAGTTTTGCAAACCACAAACACCAGCTTCTTCTATTTATTTCTTATTCACAAAAAACTAGTTGCATCCAAAAGGCTTCTCGAGGCACATTTTTTGGGAAACACTTATGATGGGTTTGCCATTGAATGACCTCACCCCCAGCAATATGTTTGTAATGAGTAATACTAACAATGAAGATGTCATCAAGCACTAAAATCCTCCAGAGAACTGGACCCTGTTCTCAGCTCACAGTGTATGTAAACACTGGAAATACATGAGTGTTGGAATATCAGATAGTCCTTATCCTCCTATAACAGGATAACTTCTTTCTCCATACACAGCCACATGAAATTGTCAGAAGATAACTGTGTTTGAAATTCTGCTATACTTCTTATTCTGCTGCACTGGAAATACTAGGCTAACATCTAATCCTCAAAGTTATAGCCAGTGTCCCTTGCCCATTTCAACAGCAGGACATTCTCTCTTCAAAAGTATCTGTGGAGGGTTCAAGCCAAAGTCACTGATGAAAGCCAAGGCTCCTGTCTGTCCTGTTTGTTAAGCAGTCTTGCTCTCTTTCATCTGTCTTTCTGTAGGGTTTACAGTTGCTGCAAGGGAAGAGATTGTGAATTTTCATTTTTCCTCAGCTTAAATTTCACAGCATATGTGCTCTCTGCATACAGACCTGGCTACAGGGGCTCTAGAAACAAATTCCTGAAACACTCGCAACATCTAACTGTCAAAACAACATTCCTTCCAGAACCGCATTATCATCAAACTTGCCCAAGATAGCTATTGTCTAACGGATGTTTGTGAGGGGCAACAGGACCAGGGAAAACTCCTGTGCTCTCTTTCCCATGTCACTAGTAGCAGCAGTTTCACAAATTCTTGAGAAGTGGTCCAAACTAGTCTAATAGACTGTGAGCTCATGGAGACCACGGAGCTTGAGAGCAGTAAGGTGCTAAGATAAAAAAGCCTATTCATGCGTTTATTCCTGCCAAAGACAGGAGCAGCTGCTCTGGGTGGGAATGCAGTCCTGGTTTAGGAATGCATGCTCCTGGCACCATCACCCATGAATGTCTCAAAAAACTTGACATCCTACAGAAAGGAGGAAAATAGCACTGAAGCTTCCAACTCTGAAGATATCTCCAGGAAGAGCAGTAAAGTATTTTGGATAATAAACTTAGCTACACTGAGCTCCTAGCAGAGAAAATCAGGCAGGAGGAATACAACCTTCTGCTCATCAGATGTCTGTGACCATCCTTGCCCACGGTGCCCAGTGCCCCAAGCACCTGGAGGGCTGAGCTCACCACAGCCAACAGCCATGGAGATAACCAGGCAGGGCTGATGGGCATCAAGAGTCCTCAGAAGTTTCCATGCTGGCTGGAAGGTGGGATTTTTCCCTCCTCATATTACCACCCTTGTGGGTGCTTTGTTTACATCCTTACATAGTAAGTATGGTCATAGAGATAGTCATAGATATCTCTTTAAAAACGAATATCTTGAAGGGACAGCCCAGAGCCTGATTGTGTGGCCTGGGATTGCCCCTTCTTTTTGTTTGTTCTATTTCGGTGAACACAGTCTGGTGTTACTGGGGTAGACTTTGTTTTTTAGATGCCCACAGAGGTCAAAACAGTGTAAGTTTACATTCCCTATAATATGCCCTAGGCCATACCCTATCTGCATTAGTCTGCATGAATCTGAGGCACTCCAGCTGGATCCATCAAAGGCAGGGAGGCATTGTGTCGTGTGTGAGAATCCCAGAAGAATCACACCTAATCTCACCTGACCTCATGAAGAAGGATTGACCTCTAGGTACATGTTCTCTCTTGTTTTGGACTGCTGCTCTTTACATTCTGAAATCTCCCAAACAAGCAAGCAATCCTGGGGTGCCATTAAGTGTGTCACATTTTGGGACTTAGCCTTACCAGGAGACTCTTCCTGTCACACCAGTGCTGTGTGTATTATGCACTTGAACACAGAAACTGTATGTGTGCTGGACACTAATAAAGTGGGTTTGCACCTTAGTTTTACATGTGTCTGCTCTCTCTACCCAGTGCTCCCTGGAGATGCCATGAGGTCCAGTGCTCCCTCTTGCCTTCTTATTTTCCTTGATCCGTAGGTGCAAACAGCACTCTGCTGTGCTGTGTTACACAGGGGGGTGGGACTGTTTCAGATTTGAGGCTGTAAGGGGAAGACCATCCCAGGAGGAAGTGCTTCTGAGCCACATTCTGGAGGGAAGAAAATGGTGGGATATGGTCTTGGATACAGATGTAAGTTTAAGAAGTGAAAGAGTTACAAGCCTTCCAGTATCTGAAGGGGGCCTATAGGGATGCTGGGGTGGGACTCTTCATCAGGGACTGTAGTGACAGGACAAGGGGTAATGGGTTAAAGCTTAAACAGGGGAAGTTTAGATTGGATATAAGGAGGAAATTCTTTCCTGTTAGGGTGGTGAGGCACTGGAATCGGTTGCCCAGGGAGGTTGTGAGTGCTCCATCCCTGGCAGTGTTCAAGGCCAGGTTGGATGAAGCCTTGTGTGGGATGGTTTAGTGTGAGGTGTCCCTGCCCATGGCAGGGGGGTTGGAACTAGATGATCTTGAGGTCCTTTCCAACCCTAACTATTCTATGATTCTATGAACTTCCAGACTGGTCTTGGGGAGGGTTTTCAGTAGGGAGGGAGGCAGATTAAGCTTAAGATCATCTCTGAATCCTTCATGCTGCTCAAGAGCTTCTGTATGGAGAAAGTAGCCCTTTCAAAAGTGGGTGTGACACCCTTTCCCGTGCTAGGGTCTGCTGCTGATACAAAGCTGACAAGGTACGCATACTCTTCTCCAGGTTACCAGTCACTCCACAACTGTGGAAAGAAAAGGTCAGTGATGCCAGCAAGGTGTTGAGAGCCAGAGAACCTGGCAGTGGGGAAGCCGTGACTTCCAGCGGCCTGCATCTCTGCTGCTTGCTTAGCAGAGTGCCACACAGTATTCATGCAGGCTCATGATGGTCTCCCTTTGTCGTGGTTTAAACAAAAGTCATCCATAAATTACACAGTCGCTCTCTCACTCCCCCCTTCTTGCCCTCCCCTTAGAGCCCAGACCACAGAGTGCAGCAGCATCTCTCTCCCTGGTGTGAGAGGATCACTTCCCTCCTTGTCTGGAATCATTTGCTCCTTCTTTGGGTGTTCCCTAGCCAGGAAGACCATAGTTTCTTGTATGTGGCTATACAACAAAGCAATGTCAGTCCCCTGGGGTAGCAAGGGACTTTATGGAGGACAAAAGGGAGGACCGTTCAGGGGTACCGGAAGGGTTTCATCTTAGTGTGCCGTGCAGTCAAAACCAAGGTTCTTGGGAACTGTGGTTGGACCCTTGACAGCAGAACCTGTGGGCAGCATTGCTATTTACAGGCAATTAGGAATAGGGAAAGGAAAGGGCTTTTTTTCACTATGAGGCCGGAATTCAGTAAAGTAACCCCCAGAGCCTGTAAAGTGGCTCAATGAAGGTGCATGAAGTGGGAACACAGATTATGGCCCAGAGATCCCCCATGAGATGCCAAGGTAACTCGCACTCAGGCTCTGCCCCATGGTGCCCTGGGGACCATCCAACATGCCCCCAGACAGCCCCAGGGCTGTGGATGGCCGTGGAAGCACCAGCTGGCTCCCCTCACCAGAAGGTACCTCTGAGACTCCCAGGACCACACCATTGCCCATGATGTTAGGGAGGATTTTGTCAAGTCTTCCTATCTAGGAACAAGAAACAGCAATCTTTAAAAAGTTACGAATACAGTACTCCCATCAGAACTTCAACGATTAAAGAGTTTATTTCATCACTGTTTTGTTTTTCAGCTTCATTAAAAGATCCATTTGGTTTTCTTGGTTTTGGTAGAGTTTTTTTTTTTTTTGCAGGGGGATGGGTGGATTTTTTCAAGAAAAGCTCAAATAGAAGCAGACAATTTACTTTCTCCATTTCTTGCCTTAAAGATTTTGCTTGTGTTTTACTTTGTAGCCTCTGCCATGACCTTCTGCTTCTCTTCACAATGCAATCTTTGTTTTTGTGCAAGTTGGCAGGTGCTACCCACACACTCTGCAGATACGGTGCTGATCACATGGAACTGCTTTAATTCCTTGCTTCCAGCTACTTAGTCATGTTAAACAGCAAAAGGTACATTTCTGAATGCTCATTGCCTATGTAAGCAAATACTGTAGCTGTGGCAAGGATCTCACCAGCTCAAGAAGAGAAAAGAAGCCAATAAATAAAATATGCTAAACAAAATACGCCTTTTTGGGTTTTTGGGGTTTTTTTGAGTCGTTCAACCTATTATATGAAATAAAAGAGCAAGTGAAAAAGAAAACCTAAAAGAATGCTTATTTTTGTTTCCATTAAATGTTTACTAATCTGGGTAAGGCTTTTTAAGGTTTTTCATTATTTATTTGCTGTGAAGTTATTTGGAATATCTTCTACAGTATTGTAGAGCCATGATATCAAAATAGGAAGACTAATGAAATATTTCGAGATCATGTATGCCTTGATTGCCGTCTCACCATAAAAAATTCTTAAGGCCATCAAATTCATGACAGTGGTCCCACATGCTGCTGTTTTTCGACCTCCTGTTGAAACTCAGGCTGCAGGGTAAGGACCTTAACGTTACATGGAGGATGGCAAGATACTACAAGCTGACTTTTTGAAGAGACAAATGTTATTGATCCGAGGAGAAAAAAAAAAAGTCTATTTCTACTTTTTTGGGCAGCATCTCAAAGAGTTAATATAGCATTTCCAGTACAATGAAATCAGCCTAGGAGCAATGATTTTTCATTGGAGCTGGGACTCCTTAAATATTGTAGGTCCATAATCTCAGGGTTCCTTTGTCTTAAAAATGTCTTGCAGGCTACCTATGTGTTCTTAGCTTACCAAGAACAAGAACAACCTCATAAAAGCTGTTTGCATCTCCAATTCTGAATTCAGTCCAACTATCATCAGATAAAATGGCATAATGTTTGCTTTTTCTGTTCATAATTTGTTAACCCTGACACCTTTTTTTTGTTTTGCATTATTCCATGCTACACTGCTCTAAAACTGGTTTTAATTTTGGTACATACTATATATTTTACTGCCACATTCTGGGAACAATCAATGACCTCTCTTAATAATGTATCACTTTATTGAATGTTACACATAATTAAAAAAAATGAACACATGCTATATTTATATTTGGTAGTAAAAATTCCTTCTTGAATGATACTGCTATCAACACAATCATATAGACAGCCATTGCTATTAATGGTAAAGCATGAACAAAACCACAAATTACAAGATTTAGAGGAACTGACCTCTCAGTAGTGTAATCATAACAACATGCACTTTCTTTTCTAGTTGATAGACTCCTCCTTGCAATATTTTCCACTGCGTTAGACTGAAACTTCCCCTGGATCCTATTGCTTTTTTGACACAATTTTAGCATTTGTAAAGATATTCTGTCTCATATTAACCAATGCAGCTAATCATCAGTCATTCCTAAAGGTTATTGATTGACCCATTTTCCCTAAATCCACATGCAGAAGCACATTAGAGAAATCCATGAAAACTGGTCAGTCATTTCCTCCATTTCTAAGAGGTCCTCAGGTAAGTTTGCAGCTATCTCCACAATTCGCTGTTGTAGAGCTTCCTATTAATAAACAAGATTCCCATGAACCCAAGCCCCCTGGTTCACGTCACAGCACATGCAGTCAGCTAGCTCACCTGTGACTTGGCTGGGGACGGAGTTTGTTGCTGGCACCTTCCACAGGGAGCACAGGGTTAGGGAGCATACTCTTCCTCTGTTGCAACATAGCCTAGCTGTTTTTACTCTTTCACTAGAGGATGGGGACAGCTGATCTTGAATGGTTTACTATTTGCTGTTTTATTCGAAATTTGTGTATATATTAATGTCTTAAAGCACTTGGCATATTAGACTGCCATTATATATATTGCAATACAGTAAAATGTTTAAGGAAAGGAGGCAATACATACTATCTTCGCCTTTACAGGTTTGGTTTCCTTTTTATGATTATTATAATGTTAAAATATTTTTTTTAAAGTGGACTTTTTCCTTCATTGTTTATTAGCCATGTGCAGCTGTAATATGACTTGAGCCTTCAAACTTCAGCACACACTAATGCTACAAGCAGTGTTTGTTTTCTTACTATATGTGTTCCATTTTTGACAGTGATGCCAAAGTTTGCATTTTAGATGCTGCAAGCTGCCTTCTCTACTTAGTGTAGCAAGGGCCCCATGATGTCCCTGAAGTAAAGTGAATGAAGGAAATAGTCTGGTCTTTGAAACAGGTAGCCTCAGTTTTTCTGCAGTTCTTTTCCACTGTTTATGCCAGGTTACAAAACAAGCAGGAATCTAAGTTTTGTGCAGTAAGAAACAGTCAGTGCAACGTGTCCCTGCCGTATCAGCTTGGATAAATGCAGGCTCCTGCCTTTGCCAGAAGGGCTCAGAGTTCCCAGACATCTTACAGGGTCACTTGGACACATGCAGGTTGTTACACCTAGCAGCAACGCCCACTCTGTTGTGACACGTAACGTGCACATAGGGATGTCCTATGCTGCCAGAACATGCAATCTGGACAGAAGCCCCAGATGTCTTCTAAAGCTTACCAGCTCTCTAGGTCTGCTGCCTCTTTTTAATTCTGTTGCAAGTACATCACACTTAATTGCAGGCTCTTGCCTCTGAATCGTATTTTCTCAGGGTGGTAAACAGTGCATACAGTGCAAAGAAAATTAAGGAATTGTGTGAGTAGGGATAAACTCAGACTATTCCTGGAGAAAGGACAGCATCTAGAACTACTTATCTGTATTTTTTTGTTGTTACTGTTCAACATTTGTTTTGTTGTTTGGGGGTTATTTTCTAAACAAACACCAGCTTGCAGTAACAGTACCTTGCAATTAAATAATTTACTGTCTGATATTGCTGACACTGTCTTTGAAGCCACAACTATTCAGTGTGTACTGTGCAACACTGAGAGTGGTGACAGGGCTCAAAACCTAATAAATGATAATAAGAGGTTTTCTCGGTCCCTTTCAGACCAGAAGAATAAGCTCAAGCTGATCTGGGAGTGCATTATAGCTGACTTGTGAGTGCATTATTTCATCTTCCCTTCTATTTGGATTTTTTATTTTTCTTACTTGTGGGAGTGATCCATTGACTCTAAAATCAAGCTGCCCTTTGCAGTTGACTTCCCGCTGACATGAGGAGCAGGCAGTGATTTTGCTTCCAGATGAAACCTGAGGAGAACAAACATCTGTGAAGAATGGAGAATGGTGGCAGCCCAGTAAAATGCCTGAAAGCAAAGTGTTCAACATGCTCACTAATAAGTGTCAGCTTGATTTGAATCACTCACTAAAGTGCAGTCCAGCTGAAGCCAAAAGAACATACCTTTCCACAATGAAATGGAATCCCAAGACATAAATAAAAGATTTCACCTGAAAAGAGTGATTTATTGTCTCCATCTCAAGAAAGATGCCTGTGATTTACCACACCTCCTTGCTTTAAAGCAGAAGCAAAAACAACCCCTTCCCCCAAAATAACTCCTAAACAGCAGCCACCAGCACTCTCTCCATTAGTTGGAAGAGAAGTCTGAGATGCGTTTATACCAATGATTTAGTTGAACATGCCCTTCCCCCAAAATAACTCCTAAACAGCAACCACCAGCACTATCTCCGTTAGTTGGAAGAGAAGTCTGAGATGCATTTATACCAATGATTTAGTTGAAGTCAACAGTCATAACAGACAGAACAGAAGGAGTGAGAGACAAACTGGGTCTGTGGTTCCAGAAATCATGAGAAATTCACTGATAATCATCGGAAAAAAAGAGAGAGAGAGAGAGATTATCGCAGTGGGCTTCTGTCCAATCAAAAACTCTGATCATGTATCTCACTGAAAGGAGCCAGCTAATTCATTCTTGACCATATGGATGTTGTAAAGCTGTAGAGATCAAAACCCTCCCTGACAGAACCTTGGATCAATGAAAGAAAACAATTCTGTTCCCTCCTGAGTAGCCATTTCGGGTTTTACGGGGAGCCTGATCTGTGTTGGGACAATGGTTTGAACAGCTTAGTCAATGCTAAAGAACGTTCACATAGCAGACACAATCGATAAAGCTTATAATTTATTTACTTCATTCCTGAGTCTGAGGGGGTTGATTTAAGGAGCTGACATGGGATGTCAAAGAGAGGAGGGGCTTTCTGTGGTGATCGGCAGGTTTTAAATACTCTCTAGGTCTTAGGTAGATTCTCCATTGCCTCCTGCTCAGGACTGCATTGAAAACAAGACACTTGGTAGACATCTTCAGCAAATCACCACACCATATCTGCTGCTAGCTGTTGCCATAAATTAACATATACAAAATTCAAAACCACTGGACAGTGACAACTGGAGCCCTCTTTGATTCTGCTCACTCATGAAGCCTAAGTTTCTGTGTGTTGTGGGAGATGCAGGCATGATAAATGATAATTACATACATGAATACATGCATACATATATCCTAACTCCATCTTTTTTTCCTCTATTGCTTGAAGTTAGGAAAAGATAGAATAGCAGGAATCTGAGTTGGTTGCAATTCAGGAATAACTGAGGGTACTTGTTTCTTTGTTCAGCCAAGTATCCTCACTTTTTCCCAACCTGAAAATTTCAAGGAAAACCCAAAGTAAATGACTATCAGGGTTAGCCAGCAAACTGTATACTTCTCTTGAGCAGGCAAGTTTACTCAGTTTCCCTACAACTTTACCTTTCTTTCCAGTAAATTATCTGGGGTGCTTACAATGCTGCTTGGAGTGCAAAGTACTTGCTGAGACGGTAAAATATTTTCAGGTGAAACAGTCCTTTACTAGAAAGCCTGTGATTTAATTTACTCAAGCTTTAAGACAAAAATAGGAAGCCACTTCTACCACAGGAACTGCTTAGTGTCTTTTTCTTTTCAGTCCTCAGCAAAGCGTCAGCCAGATTTAGAACAAACTGATCACCGATAAGGACAGCTCTGAATGCATGACCAGCCTTGAAAATTCTTATGTGTCAATAATTACATGGAAGTCACTGCATGAAAAGATCATTGAGTGACTTGCCCCTTGTTCTCTCCTTCAAGGATTTTATGATCTCTAATAAAGGTGAAAATGTGATGTGTGCATAACGTGCTTATATATTTTTATTTATAAGGTCAAATCTATTGACTAAATCTCTAGTCTGATTTACATCACAAACCATAAATAACATAAATCCAGGGAAATACAAAACTTAGAGCTTTTGCATTTGCTGTGTTTAATTTAATATCTTGGAATTCCTTCCTAATGGGAGGATATCAACACAGGACTGGTAACATCCCTTAGTCCAGAAACAGAGTACCAGGTACTTTGTACAGAGCAATGCCCTCAGCCTGATGGTTACATCCTCACAGATCAGAGCACACTGCTGGTACTCAGCCAGAGGGAGCCTGCACATAGAAGCTAGAGCAGAAAGACATGCAAAAAGTGCATCAGTCTATGTCACCCCTGTTTTCTGTACTAGAGCAAGAGCTACACCACAGCACAGTAAGTAGTTGGAGCTGAGATTTCTCTGACATCATCTTAGAATGTTCTGAAACAATCATAGCAGGTTTTGCTGTGTCTAGACAGAGCTCAGTACCCTGTGCAGCATTTCTGTTCCTCCATGTGCTGCACAGCAAGGGCCATTACTGGTAGTCACGAAGGCACTAGAGAAATGGTTTATTATGAGCATTCATTGGCCTTCCAAATACAAGCCTTGAAGTTCCCTCAGCAGCTCTTCTACATTTCTCACATCCTGCAAGAACTCAACACAGAATATTTGCCTCCTCAATATGAATTCCTCCAGGTGGAATTTTCTTCTTAAGGATCTTGGAAAGCACAGTGTCCACCCTAAGTGCATGGCAAGTACTGTACATTAAAGGTACATCAAAATCACAAGCAACTTTTGCACTCAGAAAGAAATGTTAGTATTGGCTGTTGTACAAAAGGAGCTATAAAACAACAGTGAGAAGCAGAGACCATTTGGGATATTCCCAAATGGCAGAAAATACAAATGGCAGGAATAAGGTAGATAAAAGATTCATGAGTCAGACAAGGAAAAAATTAAAAATAATAAAAAAAAACTGTTCACAAAATTATACTTAAAAGGTATGCTTTGTGGTTTACAACTCAAGCTCACATTGATAAAACTGTCATCTCTCAGCCGTCTCTTTATCTAAAACGTGCTCTTTGGTCCTGCCCGAGTGAGATGAAGAATGATTCATTTGTCAGTCAGGGAGTGCTCTGGAAAAGAAATTTTGCCCTTCTACTTTTTTTCCTACAGAACTAGAAAATTTTAAAAATTACCTTCCGGCTGATGTACCAGCATACGGCATGGTCACAAGTCATTGCCACCTGTTCCGGTATTCAGCATCAGAGATGCGGGAATTTCTAAAGGAACTGGAAAAATGTGGTGAATTTCCAATATCTAGTACCAATATAGCAGGAATAAAAATACTACCATTCTGCATGACCACCTGCTGATGCTATCTGGAAGTACTGTCATTGGCTTTAACAACAAATCTTCCTTTTTCTGAATAGCTATACTTTGTGAGAATGTCTCTGTCTGCTTATGGAGTCTAAATAGAATGAATGATATTTGGTGAGTGAGTGAGATATATTTCATCCTTGGCAAGAAGTCACCAGTCTATTTGGAGAGAGTTAAGCTTCTGTTTACAGAAAAACATCTACTCTCTTTTGTGTCCAGATATGGAGTTTTTAGAACTATTTTGCATTGGAGAAAAGTTCTGGAAATCCTACCACCATGTAATCTGACATAACAATATAATGCAGGTCTGCTTTTTTTTACTCATTGTGTTGCCTGTCTGTTACCTTATTGCTGGATTGTTTCCAAAAATCATCATTATAATAACAAAAGAACTTGTTCAGAAGATGTTTGTCCAAATATCTGAACAGTTTTTTGAAGATCAAATCCATCCTGAGCAGAGATATCATTTGCAGCAATAATGTCTGGAAGAAAAGAAAAATGAAAAGTGTCAGTCAAAGTAAACAGATTCTATATTGCAGCCCCCAGGAGGCCATACTAGGGTGTATAATATATTCAGTTGTTCACACCTAGCCCTATTTTCAAAGTCATAAACTGGGGTGGATTTGTCAGAGTTTCAACAATATAATTGTTTAGCTGTAAATTTTCCTGCTGGCAAGTTCCAGAGTTTTCAGATAATCCCAGTCAGGGATTCAAGCTTGCAGTCACATACACAATAGATAGTTCATAGGTAACATGTGGAGCACGCAAACGGTGATGCCACAGAGGTTTTCAGGGGATCATGAGCTCCCTCAAGCACACAATGTAATTTGAATATATGATACACAGATACTTCCATCATGGTGCACAAAGAGAGTGACATTGTTGTGGATTGTGTATGATTAACAGTGGAAGTGCAGAGTAGATTTAGAAGTGTGTAAATCACTCAAATTTTTTAGCATCTTGAACAATAAGATGTATTCCCACTTGAAGCAAAGTGGAGAGGGCTTGGCTCAGGCCTCATTTCAAAATAGTCAGGGGAAACACTTGTGTCTCTGTTCGCGTGAGGCATGGCCCATGGCTTCTTACTTTGGCTATTTTTCTCCTGACTACACAGCTCATGTCCTGGCAGCAAGGTCTCCTGAGGTTTTTTGTTTCATTTAAATGCTTATTTAGCTTCCTTCTAAGTTATACAACAGGGCTTCAGGTGTTTACAGAAAAGGCTAAAAAGACAGCAGTCATACTGAAACCACTTCTTCGCTGGTAAACATGATGAGAGAAGATGTACATAAACTAATGAAGAGGAAGGCAGAGAGATCATTTCCATTTCTCACTGGATTAGGAAGTCAAAGACTATTTCTCTAATTGAGATGGATTTTTCTCTCCCAAAGCACCATATGCAGAGGCATTTATTTATCCTTAGATGGAAGCAAAGCAATGCTGGAAGACTCCAGAGCATGGTGCCATGTCCCATGTCTCACGTAGCCTTTCCTCTCTGCTGTTTGAAGGGTAGCTCAAATCCTGTCAATATAGACTCTCCTCCCCTGAAATTCACCCATTAATTCTTAAAACCCTCAGAACCTATTGCAATCGCTATAACCTTCTGAGTCCCTAAAATTGCCTTATAGTGTGAGAGCAAGAGAGTGAAACTAAGACCCTTCCTTCATTCCTTTCTTTGACCTACTGCTGATCCATCAGAAAGGACCTCCTAACCTACTCACTTACAATGTCTGCGAAAGCTGCTGCAGATGGTGTCATGGGATTTATCTATGCGGCTTGAAGGTCTATATGGTTTTGGCCTCACTGCGCTGTGGCACATGACCTGCTCCTTTACCTTCGTGATCCCTCCCTTCTTAGCTGTTCCAGCTCACTAGAGTTCAAAGAGACATAACTGACAGGAGGTTATCCAGAACATCATGGTGAGTGCCTCTTTCTGAAATCACTAAGACTGTGCCCACCTCAGTGTTAAAAAAAAATACCAAAAAACAATACCCCAAACCATAAATAAAAAGCATTTTCACAGTGTTTTGAAGAGGAAAGCTGCGTCAGCCAATATTCCCTTCACCCTCGAAAATTTGTCACATGGCATTATGCAGAACTCACAAAGAGACTGGGTCATTCGAAGGGCCAACACAGACCCAGAGTAAAACAAAACAGCTGAGTCTGAATCAAGGTTGCAAGTGATCCTCAGGTGGCCCAGCATTTCCACAGCACGCTGCAGCACAAGCCTTGACACTGACCTCAGTGGTGCATGGAGATGAAGCAGGACAGACCACAGACACCCAGGGCCCATGGTGAAGTTTATCTGATCCTTCGCAGATTCTGCTTTGTTTATAAGAAGAGGGAAGTTTGCAAACACCTAACACAGTGATGCAGTTCAACCTTTGTGATTTGGTGGAGGGGATGAACACAATACTAAATGCACTTCATTTTCTTTTTTTGCTAAGCTGCCCATGGCTGTGGGTTTGGAACTAGATGACCTTAAGGTCTTTTCCAATACTAATCATTCTATGATGCTATGATTCTTTCCTGAGAACTTGCATACTTCAAAAATAATTGGAAGTAGAGCACAACTCTGGGGCATCATACTGAGAGCCGGAGAGAGAAACAGCTATAAGTATTTACTGACACTTTTTCCTGTCTTATTTGAAAACTCACAGAAAGATCTGCCTTATCTCCATCTTCCTTGAATACCCCTGAAGATCAAGAGGCTGATAGTCAAAGGTATTATAAATTCCTCTGTAATGCAGTTCTCTAGCTGGTATCCGAAGCTCTGTGCTTGCCTCAAGCCTTATCCAATAATTAATCAGATTGCCTTGGTCACACATACTTGGACTGTAAAATGCCTCTGCAAGAGACACTCACAACTAGAACTGACTCCACACACACAAGGCTCTGATTTATTCATCAATTTGGCCCAACTAGAAGCAAAGCTATTGTTTTTCACCTGGGGTGTGATCCAGGGCTCATCGATGTCAAAGGCAGTGCTCCCATTGACTTCCATGGGATGCGGGATCAAGGCGTTCGCCCACCAGCAACTGAGAGTAATTCATGTTGGTAGGGAGGGCAAGACTCCCAAAGGCAATTTAGAGTGCAACAAATCTACCATTGTGTGCTAGGCTACAGGAGATGCTCCTTAAAATCAAACTATCTAGCCTTAGTATTTAGGTACCTGTGCTGAACAGTTGTGCTACACTGGCTAAGCTCCCAGACCTCTGTTTCAGGCTCAGTTAAATTCAGTGTAAAACTCTGAGGAAACTTCCATCTTTTCCTTCCTCTTCTTTTCATTCCTCTTCTTTTCATTCCTCTTCTTTTCCCTCCTTTGTTCCTTCCTTCCTTGCCTCTTTCCTCCTTCCCTCCTCCCTTCCTCCCTCCTTCCCTTCCTCCCTTCCTCCCTTTCTTCCTTCCTGCCTCACTGCCTCCCACCCTCCCTCCCTCCTTCCCTCCCTCCCTCCTTCCTTCCCTCCCTCCCTCCCTCCTTCCTTTGTTTCTCTTTACTTTCTCTCTTTTCTTTCTTTCTTTCTTTCTTTCTTTCTTTCTTTCTTTCTTTCTTTCTTTCTTTCTTTCTTTCTTTCTTTCTTTCTTTCTTTCTTTCTTTTTCTTTCTTTCTTTTCTTTCTTTCTTTCTTTCCTTCCTTCCTTCCTTCCTTCCTTCCTTCCTTCCTTCCTTCCTTCTTTCGTTCTTTTCTTTCTTTCTTTCTCTCTTTTCTTTACCTCTTTCTTATTTTCTCTTTATCTCTTTCTTATTTTCTCTTTCTCTCTTTCCTTCTTTCTTTCCTTCACTCTTTCTTTCGGTCTTTCTTTCTCTCTTTCTCTTTCTTTAGCTCTTCAACTCTATTTCTCTTTCTTCCTTCCTCTTCCTCACTTCTCTTTTCTTTTTCTCTCTTCCTCTGCCATTCTTCTCCCCACACTCCACTTTCTCTCTCCCTTTCTCCTTTCTTTCCTCATTTCTTTCATCACCAACTTGTTCTTCTAAGTTTTCCTTCAAAATGCAAAATAGCAATTTAAAAGACATGTGTCCACATCTTCAGATGGCATCCAGACTTGTTTGGTTACTCTTTCTATAACAGCTGACAAAAATGTGTTTATATAGCATGACAGAACATACAGATCATGAACCTCACATGTGCGGCAGCTGCGCCTTTCACTCCCAATTCCCTTGCTGCAGCTTCCTGCTCTCCAAAGTGTGCAGGTGACAGTAGCGTAGAGAGAGGCAATCTGCCAGGCACGTGGGCACTTTTCTTGGTATTATACACTGGTTCAGCTTCATAAGATAAACTTTTTCAGTTAGCATTGGTGGTGTTTAGGACTTACGGTCACCCATTTTAGAGTAAAATTAGCCCTTGTATATGAAGATAGCATTTGCTTATCCCAGTTACTATAAAACTGGTGTTCTGTCCTTGAATGTTAGTCAAATACCTTTTCTGTAACAAAAATGTGATATTGTTTCTTCCATGCATTCGTTAGGGCCAACTATTCCTATGGTTTATTTCTGCTTTTCCCTCTCTTTGCTTGGCCCAAAATACGCTAAAATATCCCATCTCCCATCATTTGAAGGTTAGGGGTGACTGGTTTATCTAGAGTTCACTTCTGTTATATTGACACACACATGCTGCAACTGGCATTCTTGGGCCTCCAGGCTCTGGCTCTGAAAGCCATTTCCAGATTGTAAGAGGAAGGGATGTAGGCTGTGACCCATCAGTAGGCTGTCTATACACTAAAATAATGGAGAATGTGATAAACTGTCACCAGAATACAGTCTCAGGTCCTCGACTCTTAATGGTAGAATAACACAATAGGGTCAAACTAAAAAGGTTTCCTTATGAAAATTTTATCAGCAACTTTGGTAAATTGCTGTGGGAAAGGTGCTTTGCTCTCAGGCAGACCTGGAACCTGTTTTTACAAGGTACAGCTTGCATGCATTGCCTCACTCCCGCAAGATATTAAGGGCACTCAAACTGAATTAACACCAAATCAGGCCGGTGCACTTAACAATACAAATGCACTTAAGGGATGCCTCAGAATGATTTGTGACTAAAGAAAGCAAAGAAGAAATCGGCCTTGAAGACCACAGGGGTGGTGTTGTGTGTCATATACAGGAAAAGCCATAAGCAGAACTTAGAATACCGGAAAACCATGAACTTCAAGGCTCTCAGATACCTTAGACCCAGCTGTAAAGTAGATGGTCTCTTTTGTGGTATGTAGAAACAATTGATAAATAAATTACAGCCAATTTTCTTAGTGGCATGGTCTCCATTACCTCTGACAGCAGTGTAACTGCTGTGCTAAAATGATAAGAGGTGAATAATGGCATATCAGGTAGCAGCAAAGGAAATTCTCTGAGTTGCCTGTTCTCTCTGTGAGAACAACGACACAATGCAAAAGTGAATGAGATGTGATGTGGCAGCTGAGAGGGAGCTCCATGTGGACTGCTGCTAAGGCCAAAGCAGCCAAACTTAGCAAAAGGGTAGAAGCAATAGGGTTTAGTTTTTCTGTTAAATTGTCAGACTCATCCTTTTCAGAAAGCCACCTCTGTTTGTTACCGGTTTTCATCAAGTTACTCAATTGTTTCCCTCTCTGGGCCTGCAGGCTGTATTTTCACATGGTTTACAGGACATACCCTCCAAAGTTTAGACCACAACCAGACATAAATCATGAAAGAGCAGCAAGAGCATTCTGCACCTCAGGATGCACCTCAGGCAATATTAGTCTTCTTTTTTTGATAGTGCAAAAAGGTGGAGTTGGGGTCTTATGGAACTGGAATTTAAAGTAGAAAGGAAAGTGATAAACTCCAGACATGTTTCCAAGTCCAGGATCTCTTTGTTAGACTATAACAAAGTAGTTGTGGTGGGATTTCTGCCTATCAATGCCACAGTTGCTGTTTTGCTGCTGTAACAAACAACAGCCAATTCAACAAGATCTTCTGATTTGATATACAGGAATTTCCTTGACTTATAAGAAGGCTTCATACCAACCATTGAAATAAGAAAATTGTAAAGTCATGACAGTGTTGTGGAAAAACACGATGAAGTTTGTCTTGGTGCCTATGGAGAACATGTCAGGAAGCTTTGAAACACTGGGGAATTTCTACAAGCTGCACCATGACTGTTGAGCAATGTGCATAGATACTGCAGCATTCACTGTCAAAGAAAAGATGATGTAGGGGCATTTATCTGAGCCCACAGTGGCAGAACAGCTCACAGGCTGTGGCTTGTACACCTGTCTTTCAGCTGAGTTCTAAGACATAGGAAAGAAATAACCCATATACCTGCAAATTCTGGTGAGGGTGCTAGCAGCCTGTTGGCAGAAGAAGATATAAAACCACTGCTATGAGCAGTAGAAGTTGGGGGGTGGCTTAGGGATGGAGAGAAGTGTCCTCACATATACTACCAGTACAGGCAGTCCACAGTACACTCCATCCCTACAGGAAAGGGCCAGCCCAGCACAACAGGGAGTCAGCCAGGGAGCAGGCATAGCCCATTCTTTGTCTCCTTTCTATGCGCCCTGAAAACCGAGTCCCACTGAGGAGCCAGCTGCAGACATTCAGGGCAGAATTACGCCTTTTCTGCTTTTGCGCATCCCAGAGTAGAGCAGAGTAGCCAATTCACAGGCTGACAACCTCATGAAGCTGAACTCCTATCTTGGGAGAGCAGCTTTTGACAATGGCAAGAAAGAGACTTTCTCCTTCTCTAGATATTCACCCAGGCCTTAGCCTGGTCAGCTGAAGATTTTTCTGATTCTGCTCATTTTCATGTGGGATGAGTGTGGGTTAAAGGATTTTCTCTTTGTACTGTTACTACCCGAGGAACACCTATGTAAAGCAAACTACTTGTGAGGAAACTGAAACAATGTCACCCAAAACACTCTCAACAGAGAAGAGTTTGCATGTTAGAAAATACGTTTGGAGGCAAACTTTGACCCCATAATGGTAGAGCTGGGGGAGAGGAAAGAGGTGTGCTGGGCAGCAGTTCAGCCTCCACACTATGCCTTTTGTCCTTCCACCCTTCTACTCCTCAACCTGGTAGGAAGTCAATACAAATAACTGTGCTGTGGCTGCTGAACCGGATGACCCACTAGATGTCCTTCTTAACAAATATTTTTATGAAGTTAGCAGAAGGACTGTGCAGCAGCTTCCCACTAATGCAGGCCCAGCTTCAGCTGGTTCTCATGATATGCTTGTTAACACGTCCTCCTGGAATACTAATCAAACATAACTACATTTTTGCTCAGAAGCAAGGAATATTCCTTTTGTAATCTAAAGAAAAAGGATCAAACCCCAGGCTTTTACTCAAGTTTTTGTGCCTGGAGAAAAGTCTTGAATTCCCTTAAAAAGCTGTCCTCCTGAACAGTTTCCAGGGCGGTTGGAATTAGGTAATCTTTAAGGTTCCTTCCAACCCAAACCATTCTATGATTCTGTGATAATCTGTTTTACAAATTAATGGACTGAAATATATTTGTACACACAACAAATATTTGCATGAGTCAAACTAAATCAGGCCTACACATCTTCATATAGAAAGACTGAGGCACAAAAAACAGTAATTGAAACTCAGCCTTTTCATACATGTCAGATTCTGACGATCTGCATTGATTTTAGTTTCTTTATTCTCATTGGAGGCAAAATTTTATATCGAGTTTCCCTGTAAAAACAGTGACTAGGAAGATACTAAATGATTAATAACAATAAATGATTAATAACAATAAATGATTAATAGATGTTGCAATAAATAATCACAAGTTTCAAAATCCAGACAGTCAATAGGTTGCTGACCATTATTAAAACCCATGCACAACACCTCCCTTTCACATGCTTATAACTTTCCATATCACTTGTTACTACAAAGCTTACACCTCTTTTTCACCTCTAGTAAGATTTTATTAACCGTTTATAAACTAGGAATGAAACCATATTGTAGAATGCAAAAGGAATACCTTGTGATCAGAAGTCCACCACAAAGACAGAATACCAGGCCCAAAGCAATTGATCTTTCTTATGAAGACAGAAATGATTTGAAGGCAATTGAACTAGATTTTCTATTGTGCAAGAAATAAATAATAATCCAGGAATCTCACGTGTGTGGCAGAATCACAGAATGATTGGGGTTCGAAGGGGATTCTGGAGGTCATCTGGTCCAATCCTCCTGCCTCCTAAACCCCAGCACTATGTCCAGATAGCTTTTAAATGTCTCTGAGAATGGAGAATCCAAAACCTCTCTGGACAACCTGTGCCAGTGCTCAGTAACCCTTACAGTTAAAAAGTGTTTCCTGATGCTCAGAGGGACCCTCCCGTGTTTCAGTTTGTGTCCATTGCCTCTCATCCTGTCACTGGACACCACTGAAAACAGCATGGCTGCATCTTCTTCACAGCCTTCCTTCAAGTATTTATGCAAAAGGATAAGATCCTCCTGTGCCTGTTCTCTAGTCCCAGCTCTCAGCCTTTCTTTGTAGGGGAGATCCTCTCTTAATCACTATTATGGCCCTTTGCCAGACTCTCTCCAGTATCTCCATGTCTTATTTGTACTGGGGAGGCCAGAACTGTACACAAGACTCCAGCCGTGCCCTCACAAATGCAGAGAAGAGGGAAAGTATCACCTCTCTTGACCTGCTGGCATCATTCCCTGCTAACACAGCCCAAGATAATATTATTCACCTTTGCAGTAAAGGCATGTTGGTTTTTTATGTTTAGCTTGCTGTTCACAGGATAACCAGGTCCTTTCCTGCAAAGCTGAACAACAGACTTTTTTTTTTCAAACACATGACCCAATTTCCATGAAATACAACCTCTTCTTCGGTACATTTTAGATCAACTTGAATTAACAATAGAAAAGCATCCACTAAACTCAGAAAGATCAACATTTGATCAAGAGAAAATGAATGAGAACTTTGAGAATCTACGTGCCCCCTTGGAACTCTCCTTTAAGAGAGCTGCTTAACTTTACGTCTAAACACATCTTCATTAGTTAAGTATTCAGCTGGCCATTAGAATATGATAATAGATCCCAGCAACTTTCTCATCCAGAACCAATTTAAATAAACATAGCTGAGCAAGGAGATATATGTCTTGATCATCCTAAGAGTTAGCAAGTTAATAATACTAAAAGTTAATAATTTCCAAACAAGGAGACAAACTGTTGTTTGGTTTGGAGTCAATCTGCTCACATATCCCCTGACACTTAAATGAGTTCATTGTATTTTATGAGCATTAAAGCTTCCCCCTCTATCAGTCAACTCATTCTCTTAGTTTAATTTTAATACATGCTGTGAAGTTATATCACTTGAAATCATTGCCTTGTCTGAAGGTCCCCAGACACTCCCTCCTCAGTTTTCCCAGTCCTACTCGCTCTTCTCCACACACCTCTTATGGGTTTACTCAGCTGGTTCTAGCCCACACAAACATATCAGTCACAACAGGAGAGTTTTCTCTCTCACAGATTCATACTCATAGCAGGAGTATATAGAATAAATTTCCTCTACTAACACATATACGTATATATATGCACCTGACCTACACACTTCAGTGACTGTAAATACCTAACTTAGGATTTCCAGTGGACCATGAGGTGAGGTTTGACTCTTTTTTTTTTTATTGCCCCTAGGTGCTCACTCTGGCCAAGAAGCACGGAATGCAGCTTCACCCCATCCCTGACCACAAAGCTGGGCAAGAATTTCCCATTACATTTATCACATTAAGTGTGGACCTAGGTTTCCCATTACACCCATAATGTGATCAGCAACTGGGCAAACTTGCAGAGACTGACACACTCTCATAAAGCCCAGTAATACTAATGCCACTGGAAATTTTTGTGGTTGCAATGGTCTGCATGAGAGGGTTCAACCATGGTGTTAAGCAGATCAGTCAAAATCCTATTGTGACAAGAGAAAAGACACATCCATCTTTCTGTCATACGCAGAGTTTCTGACAGCATGTCCTAATAGGGTGTGCTGGCTTAAATCTGGTTACCTAGTTTTCATGTCAAAAGGACAGGAATGCCTAAATGTGGCACATCTGTACAGAACTGTGGGAACAATTCAACTTCCACTCCCTTTCAGACAAGAAAGCATTTGAATATTTTTGTGTTTTCAGGCTTTTTACAGGGAGGAAAAAAAAAGAATAAAATATCCATGGGAAAAGCAGAGTTTCATTGACTAAGCCAGTGCTAAAGTTGCATTTTTTTCAGTTATTGTTCCTTAGAGAGTCAAGGAGTTCATGTTTTTCAGAAAATTATCCATGACTGATGACATTTCGGGAGGACTTTGCATGTGGGTGGGTGGATGCAATGTTAACTGGTTGAATCCATTTCAGAGAAAGCTTTGCTGCTGTCAAGTCCCAGTCTGCAATGGAACATGACAAAGAGCAGGAACCAAGCAATGCCACCACAATGGCAAACTGGCCAGGAGCAGTGAACTGTCCCCAAGACTGCCTGGAGCAACGAGGTTTCTCCCTCCAATAAAGAAAACAAAAGGGTGGTTTTTTTCCTTCTTCCTGCCCCCCACCTTTCCCATATTTAGAACTGTAGCTTGATGAGTCAAAGGTTAGTTCTGGCACAGTGACCAATTGGGTCTCCGTATGGTATTTATTTACCTATTCTTTGCCTCAGGTGCTTTTGGCACAACATATTTACATGAGTTAGATGGTGTTTATAGAAAACCTGAATACTTGATTTCACAGAAAAGGTCATTGGCTCATTCTTTCTCTTATTTTAGTGGAATTTCCCTCTTTGTTTCTGCTGCTACTCATTGTATTTCTTTATAGATATTGATTTCTTTTAGGGACTTGGGGCTGGCTTTTTGTTTGCTTGGGTTTTGTTGTTATTGTTGTTGCTGTGGTTGGTGGTTTTTTCAGCTTGACCACATGTGAGTTGTCTGTAAAAGCTTCAGAGAGTCTTGTTGAAATGAAAGAGTGTGGTCTTGTCTACAGACTTGTCACTTGGAACTAGTGCTCATTCCTCCTCGGCTTACAAGGCTCCCCTTCAGTCTCTCTGAAAGACAAAATATGATTCAGCTTGAGTTTTCTTACGAGGCACAGCATCATCAGAGGCTGCATATCCCATTCACTGCCTTTAACACTCCACCTTTAGCAAACAACAGTGCCAAAACTGCTCTCATTTTATCTACTTGAGTATTTGTGGAAAACAAATGGGAAACCTCACTTAACACATCCTCCAGTCAACAGAGGGCTATGGCAAAGCTCCAGTTCAGAAAAAGCTTTAGCTCCCTGTTTCCTCCTCAAGTGACTCAGACTATGTTCAGTTTTGTAAGCATCCTCTCCCCATACCCACTTCAAAACACCACCAAATGGCTCTGAGGTTTTATTGCTCATTGTGGTTGTATCTTCTCAGTCTTCATGAGAAGAAAAATATTTTTTACTGGTCATCATTTAGGTCATCTTCAAACATTAAGATTCAGATCAAGAAATTATGTTCCACATAGGCTACTTTGACTCTTTATGTAAATAAATACATATGTATGATATTATATATATCTTATACCAATTTATGTCATTGTTGGTTAATGTCAGATGACAATTTCCTCCAGTTATGCAAACTAAAATTTTCCTGAATCCAATTTTGATGGAGCACAGCTGCTTTCAAAGGCTTCGGATTTACCCCAAGGCCTCAATTGCATGAAGACAAGTTCTAAGATCAAGGCAAACATTGATATGCTGAATGGCAGAATTGGTTGTAACCCTTGTAACATTTGTCTTATTGCATCTTTATTTCTAGCTGGATTCCTTTCCGGTAATGAAAAGCTTGTTGAGATCAATATGGCCACCTTGACTGGCTGAAGGGAAAACCCTGTGGTGCTTCTTCCTAACCCGAGTGCTTTGCACTGATGACAATACCATCCATTGGCTTCTTGTGTCTGATCTTAACTGACAGCAACATCTTTCAAGTTTTATATTATATAATGTAGAGATAATCCACCTCATGAAGGAAAACACTGGTTTTGCTTTGTAGCAGCTATTCCAGCTCACTGGCTGTGAAGCATCACCAGCAGTATCAGAGGTCACACAATAAAATTGAGGGACTGGCGAAAGCACATCTTCAACCCATGTGGAAATATTCTGTGACTAAAAGGGAAACTTTCACAGGTTTCTAGCAACAGGCTTGTTACATCTGCCCCTGAGCAATACAGTACTTTACTAGGTACCTAACTTTATGCATGTGCCCAAATTGAAGAGCTTTCTAGAATCTAATTTCTTAATGCCACTCTGATGCAAGTCAATTTAAAAGACAAAGCTGGTATGGTTAATAAGCAGAGCTAATATCCAAAATGCAAACTAATATGACACAGCTGATATAGACTCCTAAAGTCCAAATTGCAACTATTTGCCAGCCTGGCTAAATTTTGCCTTATTTCCTGCTAATGTAAAGAATGCAGCTCATCATGGAGACTTTCAGAATGTAACAGTGGGCAATATGGTTGATAAAATCACTAAATGTCTCTGAACTTGTTTTTCAATAAATCATGAATTGGATTGTCAGAGGATTACATGTACCTACCACCACAGTATGTATCACTTGCAGAGAATATCTCCTGTAGCTTGCATAAGAAAAAAATACCTATTAAACATCAGTACATATTCATTCTTTCTATTTCATTATGGTATTAAACAAGTACTGTTTAATACCTTCATCAACAACATAGACAGTGGGATTGAGTGTGCCATCAGCAAGTTTCCATATGACACAAAGATGAGTGGTGCTGTTGAAACACTGGAGGGAAGGGATGCCATCCAAAGGAACCTGGACAAGCTCAAGAAGTGGGCCTATGGGAACAACATGAGGTTCCAAAAGGCCAAGTACAGGGTCCTGCACCTGGGTCAGGACAACCACCAGAATCAATACAGTCTGGGAGATTCCCTGAGAAGGACTTGGGGGTACTGATGGAGAAAAGACTGAATATGAGCCACACTTGCAGCAAGAAGGCCAGTTGTATCATCAGCAGCAGCATGGGCTGTATGTAAAGAAGTGTGGCAGCAGCTCAAGGGAGGTGATTCTGCCTCTTTACTCTGCTCTGGTGAGACTGCCCCTGGAGTGCTGTGTCCAGCTCTGGAGTCCTTAGCACAGGAAAGACATGGACCTGTTGGAAAGGGTGCAGAGGAAGGTTACAAAAATTATCAGAAGGATGGAACACCTCTCCTATGAGGAAAGCTGAGAGAGTTAGGGCTGTTCAGCCTGGAGAAGACTCCATGGGGATGTTATTGTGGCCTTCCAGCACTTGAAAGGGGCTTAAGAAAGATGGTAGAGACTTTCCAGCAGGGTCTGTTGCAATAGGACAAGGGGTGACGGTTTTAAATTAAAAGACGGGAGATTCAGGCTGCATGTGAGGAAGAAATCGTTTACAGTGGATATACTGGAACAGTATTGTTAGAGAGGTGGTGGATGCACCATCCCTGGAGATAGTCCATTCAAGTTCAAGCTGGATGTGGTTCTGGGCAACATGATCGAGTTGAAGATGTCCCTCCTCATTGCAGGGACAACTTAGACTAGATGACCTCTGAAGGTCCCTTCCAACCCAAACTATTCTATGATTCTGGATTCAAATTTTCTGTGGTTTTTTCACCACTTCTGTCATGCCATTAGAAAGGAACTGTAAATGTCAGAGCAGCAAATTAAAAAACAACAACCAAGCGTACATTGTTTGGAAAGATCCCCTGCTGAAACAGATGACGTAAAGCTTCCCTTGTATATATATTGTATTTTAAATAAGACATATTTTGCAATTTTACATTAAAAATTGCTGCTGTGCTGGAATCAAACTAGAGATTGAAGCAGTTTGCCTATTCCAGTGAAATTAGTGCAGTACCTGGGTCATTTAACAACAGCATTCAGAAAATATAATGTGATTAAACCAGAAGTCCACTCAGTGAGCACCAAGTCTGCTCTTTACAGAAGTGCGTACAAGACAGGCGTATGAATATTCTTAATTACTTGCATAGTCCTGTTGACTTCAGTAGGAAGACTTGCAGGCACAGGTTTCTGCAGGACTGCCATTCATACATCTGCTCCTGGAGTAGGCTCATTACTAATTTCAACAACATCTGAGGATACCTGGCATGGTACAACAGCCACAGATCACCTTGTGATAGTTGAGACAGAAATACGAGCAGTCTCTCTTCCTTAACTGAAAGCACGTTTTTAAAACTTACAGACTTAATTTTAATTGGTGTTTTAGCATCATTCCTGCAAGAGAGGCCGAAGTTCATCTCAATGTTTTCAGGAGATGAGCAACTTTTAAACTTCAAGTTGACTGTGGCAGACAGAAAGCTTCAAGCACAGTGAGATTTAAATAGGTCTTAGCATCAGAGATCTGATGATTTTAAGAACCTGTGACTAAAATGAAAACAATAACATAAGTCAATTTAACATAGCAGTAGATGAAACTTTTTGCAATCCATATTATTCCATCACTTCCACTGAAAAAATAAACAATACTTAGTAAATCAAAACAGCTGTTTTTAAATTTACCAGTGTAACTCATCAGAGGAAAGAAAGATCCTCTGCCAGTATCATCTTCTTCTGTTAGAAAATTGAAAAAACACAATACTGTTATATAAAAAATGATGAGGACCATATGAAATTCTATTTCCTCATGATAATGGTACAGATAATATTTTTTTAGTAGTCAAAATCACTAATGCATCCTCATTCCTTTACATTTACAAGTAATCAATGAGAAGTAGAATAACAATCAGAAGTTAAGGTTAATGAAATCAAATGAAGAATTTTTATAAAGTCAGATCTGCTATTGATATGCCTAAATATTGACTCTAGCCCTTATGAAGAGATCGATAGGGTTTAATGTCAGAATGGACTCATCATAACAAAAAAACAACAAACGTCTGCTAAGAAATAGCTGCTTCTGCCAATGTATGGTCTTGAACGACCATGCACTTTTTAAGGGTAAAAAAAAAAAAAAAAGAGGAACTCTTGAGCAAAATAATTCCCCTCAGCTATCAATGATTACATCATTACCCCCGCTGTTTCAGTGAACATCCCTTTGAAGAGCTGTCTTCATTTTAGCCAAAATTTGTCAGACTTCGAATTCCCATCTCTTAATTTTGCTAGGAGTTTGGCTAATAGAGAAAATGGCCCTACAAAGGAATCTGCATGCCACTCCAGACTGCAGCTAACCCTCAGGGCCTGGCATCACCTGTGGCCTCTCCCTGAACCCTCCCCATGGCCCAGCTCTTGGACTGTGGGAGTATGCTCAGTGTCAAGTGTACAGGTGCTGAACACAGCACAACCTTCTTTGCTCCTGACCACCACAAGCCACTGTGGTTTTTTAACATGATGGAGTGCCTCAATTATAAGACTACCTTTAATGAAACTGCCATAGAAATGTATATTGTTTCCTTTCATCCCACCGATATAAAAAAAAAAAACCCCGATATTGTTATTTGCTGGCCCCCCATTCTTACAGAACAAGCGGCTATTTATCACCAACAGCTACGGTCATTACTCAGGGAAATGTTAAACAGGGTAAGTCTGGGTCAAACGTCTGTGGCCAGAGGAAAGGAGGCGTTTGTAATTACCTTCTCAAGACCTGCCTCTTGTTCCTTATCTGAGTGCAGTGTTGGCTTGACACCGTTCTAGGCTTTCAACCACATGGCATGTTAATACAAAATAAAATGTGAAAATGATTTCTCAGCTTATTGGATCAACAAGTTGCTCCTATAAAACAGTACTTTAAAATGTCACAAATACACCATTTATGTCCCAAGACCTATTCTCTTAACCCACTGTGACTGTTGTTACTTAAAATATCATCCTTTTATTTAGGGCGTATGCTGATTCTCCGTTATTTTTTGTGGCACTAATGTCTGAAACAGCAGGCTGAGTAGCCCCTTTGTATTCTGGCCCAATGCTTGCTTTACTCTCTTGGAACTCTCTTGGACATATTAGCAAAAAAAGACCGTGTCAGTGCCCCAGAGGAGTTCTCAGCCATTTTGTTTGAAACTTGCTAGTGTAAGTTCTTTCAACAGGTGATCAAACAATCTGATTTTCAAAGATGTTCTTTAAGATCATCTTTAATTATCACTGGAACTTCTTAAAGTCTTCAGTATTTCACAACAGAAGTAAAGCCTTTTACCACATCTTAAACAAAGGTATTTATTGAATTGTTATGTCTTCTGCAATATAGAGTAACTGTACCAACTAGCAATGAGTCACTGCAGGCTTCTTTTGTTTCTTTGTGTATTTTTCCATAGACATCCTTTTGTAAACTTTTGATTCCCTCATCAATTTTCTTTTTTTTTTCCCGTCTTTTAACTCATATTCACTAATCTTATTTTCCATTTTTACAATTTTTATATCTTTGGGGAAAAAAAATGTATGTTTATTTTCTACTCTATAACTTTTCAGAAAAAAACAATAATAATTTCTGAAACTAGAACATAATACCATTTTAGACTATGAGTTTGTTGGGCGACTACTGAAATACTTCATGACAAATAAAACGATCCTTTTTCCTAGATGATCTCACCTAAAATTGTTTTCAAGTCATAATCAAATAAGTCATAATAAAATGTAATACTAGACAAAGAATGAGATTTTATTAAAAACTTCACAAAGGAATGTTTTTCAACAGGACAATAGACACTGAAATTCTGGGAAGTTCTACTATCAGCATTATTCACCTGAACAAACCTGTTCATCTGATCTAAGATGCATATATATATACTACTTTTTGGTTGGTATCGTATAATTATATAAAAGGTATGTAAGATATTATTTTTTTAACTCAAATAAGGAAAACCAAGATACAAAGAGGTTACATTACTTCCTCACAGTGCCATATACAAAGCTGACAACAAGCCAGGACTGGCTCCTTGAGGGCTGAATTGCAAGTCCGGGTTGCAAATGACACTGCAGGTTCAGATTGTACGTTTCTTTGTTCACATTTATATGCCATATACACCCAAAACGCCTTTTCCACATCAGACAAGTGACAATTTAATTTTAAATACTTAGTAACTTCCTGTCTCACCAATGGAGGCGTTGGGTACTCATAACTTCAGAAACTTCATGTGATGCCCCAGCATCACGCATGTGCTTAAAGCTGCTGAACTTGCTTGAAGATCCCAGCTTTGCTGAGGATTCCGCAAACTTCCTTGGTTTAAACCAAGCGAGACACTTCTCTGAGGTTACTGACTTAACCTGTTCAGTATTTTAAAATACGCATTGCAATGAATTTCTCATCGAAGCTGTCACTTGCTATCTCTCTTAGGAAGATAAATATAGAGCATCGCTACAGGAAAACCCTAACTTGTTTCTCCATTCTGAGGTAGGTGCTGTCTATGCTATAATACATCCTGCATCATCCCTCATGAGACAGGAATGCTTAGCAAAACAAGCAAACAGCAATTCTTCATTTGCCAGAAGCCTATTGATGTTATACTCAAAAACTTGCCATGGAGCAAAAGGGGCAGCCAACCTTCTAAGGGAAGCCTACAATTTTTTGTTAGTGTAATTAAAATCCTACAACTGTAACTAACTCAGCAACAAGTAGTTCTAACGAGTAACCCAGCTAGATAATTCTAACACCCATCATCCAGATGATCTAATTAACACAGAATAGAACTCCTTAATAATACAGTTTAAAAACCATTATAGAAAACCTCCCACTGTCTTTCTCTTTCGCTGGTATTACACTAAGCTTTCATACAGACACTCTTACAGCCCCTGTGTGTCCTCAGGTCAGCAGCAGCACCTGTGTGACATACTTCCACCCTTTGCTCTCTCCTTATTGTCCTGGTGCTCGTGTTCCATCCCAATTTACCCTGTATGGTTTGTCTACACTTGGTAGACAGACAGCTGTTGCTTACTGCTCTTTTGGCTATAGTTCTGCTCAGGTCCCATGTCTGTGTCTCTTTATGACAGCAGTATGTCATTTATACCCCTGGAGTGTTCAGTGCCAGCCTGCTCCCTCTCTCATATCACCCACAGCTGAACACCTCTATGCTGTTCCCATTCCCAAGGCCTCTGCTGTCATACCAGTCCTGCATATAATAATGATGACATCATTATACTCAGGTTATAAACTGTGCATTCTGTGCAGAGTGACTCCACTAAAAAATATGAAATTATGGCTAATGTATAAAATACTTTTACGCTATAAAGTATACAGTTATTCTTTGATGGCAAGAAGATAAGCAAAAGTAAAACAAATTAGGCAACAGTCATCCAATTGTTGGAAGAACTGTTACAGCTAAATTAACTAAAACAAAGTTCCAGGCAGGCCCAGAAGACCCCACAAAAAGCCTGGCAATCTTGGCTGAGTCCGGAGACCTTGCAAAGTTACTGCAAAGTCTGCAGTCTTTACTGGGTTATACATGACTACGGAGAGTTTCTTGTCAAGAAAGGAAAAAAAATTACCCCAGAGGAAGAGGCATCATTCCAACAAAATGTTCCATGTTAGTGTAATGGGAAATATAAACACATGAGTGCATTATCAGGAAAATAGAAGCTGAACTGACACTGACCTGGTTGGTTGCCATTCATATTCTCCATGATGAGAGCAAGCTTATTTGCAACAGACAGCCCTTGCTTCCACCCCAAGACACACATTCACACACCACACTTCAGATTTTACTCTATATTTCCTGTAGCATATTAATGAACAAAAGCAGAATGGCCTATAAATACATTTCTGAAACAGTGTTTGTATTGCAAGGGCACTCAGCTTCTACTCTGCTAATACATTATGAAATAGATTCTTCTGAATGTGCTGCATATCGACCTGGAAGTGATGAAAATACTTAACAACTTTTTAAAAGCCTCTTTTTCTGGTTAAAGGAGAGAGTGCCCATTTACGATAGTCCTTTTTATAGCCAAAATGTTACTTTGTTCTACTCCATGCTTTGTAATGAGACTTGTCACTTTCAGCCTTGAACAGACCATGTCATTTGGCTTTAGCAGAATGCAGTTCCACACATCACCATGTGTACAGCTTCTCAGATCACTGGTAGATAGCTATTTGCATTCCTATAATTTACAGATGCATACACTGTTATTTTTCTTTCCATTTTTCAGAAAGCTCCCTATAAGATTCCGTACAGATGAGAGTCCACTCAGATATACATAAGCAAATATATGTATCTTGGGTGGAGATCGTTGTAAAGAGGGTTTTGCCCCAAAGTAACTTTTTTTAATCAGGTTTAAAAGTCTCCAGAGCTGGAGATCATAGTGGAAACAGCAGAACTAAAGCCACACTGAAAGGTCCCTTCTGTAGAGCAGAAGTAACATTTAGAAACTATGTTACAGCAATACTCCACAACTCCTGTTTGTACTTTTAACAGAAGTTTTGCCCTGAGAAATGGAAACAGTAAACAGCAGCTCAAAATTTCTGCTGGCAGCATTAACATCAATGACTTGTAAAACCAATGGCATAAATCTTGTTCTCAGCACTGCAGCACATTAATTAATCAGGCCTGCCATCCTCATTTGCCCTTCGCTGGGTTTCACTGATGATTACCCAGTGGAAAATTCAGCCCTTAATGCAAACAATGTCCTTTAAAAAAATTTCTTTCCAGTGGCTGGCTTTTGGGGGTGGCAGAGGTATTGTCAGTGAAGGGGGCTGGAAGTCCATTCTTGGCTTCCCTTCTGGTATTTAACCCTTCATAAGGATTACAAACCAACTCGGAAGGGGCTGCTTGCTTTCCTTAGCCAGAACAGCTTTTCCTTCAAGACCTCCTTTCTTTTCCTCTCAGCTTTAGTGATAGGATTACAGCCAAATATTTATGCATCCTGTGAATGTGAGGCTAGAGATGTATTAAGTGCTAAATTATTCTAATTTATTCTGCTAAAGGAAGCATGTGCGGTAGCACAAAGCCCTCCCTGATTTTGAATTTTAGGCCAGTCACAAGTTTCACTTGCAAAGGACATCAGAATATTATTTTCTTGTTCATAGTGCTACCCTGGAATGAGAGAAAAAAAAAAAGCCTACTAAATGAAAACCTTGTAAATAAAATATAATTCACAGACAGGAGCAGAATTTTCCTCTGGGTCATTATTAGTGAAACCCAGTGAGGGGATAATAAGGACATAAGACCTGATTAATTAAACATTTGCACTACTGTGTGTAATTATAGATTTGTGAATTATCCCATGGACATCTGTTTGAGAAAGACCATGGGACCTGCCATGCTGGGCTTCACCAGGACCTCAGGCAGAGCCCAGCATGAGGCACCCAGCCGCCAGAGCCCCACGGCTCCTTCCCCAGACCAAACGATCCTTCTGCCTGCCTAGGCCACACATCATATAGCCTGCCAGCCTGGCCACATGCTCAAGGCAGCCTCTTCCCAGAGGAAGTCTCTACGCTGGCCTCGCTCGGCGCTCCGAGCTGATCCACTCACACCTATCAGTATGCGCATTTGCAGCAACGCCTCTAAGTTTTTACATTTGGTTATGCGAGTGCACTGTGGTATCCTCCTCGCATGTGAGATGCATTCCCATTTATCTTATACTTCAATCTGTGTTCAAGCCATGTACATCTCACAGGAACTGATATGCTGGGCCTTTCACTTGGAACGTTTCCTTTGAAAGGCCCATGCCATGCTATATTTGCAGTGCATAGCCTTTTTACAGCTTTTAGTTGCTAATTAACTTACCACAGTTTTTGCAACCTTTTGACAAAAAAAGCCTTGAGCTCCGGAACTGTAGTAAGAACCCTGGTGCCAGCATTATCTGCTAGGTGCTAAGGTGTTACTAAGAAAGACACAGCCAGCCTGCCTAAAATTAGCTGTGGCAGAAATATTAAATTGTCATAGCTCACAGACACACACTTATTGATAATGCTAAGTCACAGCACATTTCCACTTTGAACTGTGACTGTGACAACAGCATTTTGGGGATCATCTTCTCAAACACGGCTGGGATTGACAGCGCTCCAAACAGCCCTGTCATGGCAAAATGATCTCTCTTCCTGGGGAGGCTGGGAACTGCTCTGCTGCTTCTTGGAGATGTTATATCTACCTCTCCTGGGATGGGAAATGGTAACTATCACTGAAGGCCATTTTCAAGCATTTCTGGAGAAATAAAGGAAAGCTCAATATTTTGGTTCATTCTCTGGCTTCCACTTCCTGATGCAGTCTGGGGTGTCTGAAAATACCGTACATTACTAGAAATAAGGCTCCTAGACAGAGTATCCCTAAGGGAGAAGCAGACACTGTGCGGGTAACATGGACAAACAAAACCCAGTTTCATATACTAACATTGTTTTTTCTTCTTATTTTCTGATTCGTGACTTTCCAATCTCTCACCCTCTCTTTCAACTGACAATTACCCTCGACTGTGTTTACAGCACTTGTAGCTCTCCTTCCTCTGCCCATATAAGAACAGATACTAAATATTCCTGAAGAACCCCAACGAAGTTGAAAGCATGAATAGCCCAGCTAAACAGGCTACCACTTACATGGCAGTTGAAAGGCAGAAAAGGCTTTTACGGCAGCAGAGACCTAGATGTGCATGACCAGAAGGGGAAAAAAAAAAGAAGTCGCACAGAGGAAGAGTTCTGCTGTATTTCCTGTTGTAAGAGGAACGGGTGTAAAAACCCTACTAGCAAAATCGTGCCAGGCACTGTGGATGTCAGCATCTTGTGTATGCAAACAGATAGTTGGGTTGTGCTCAGTGCCACAGAAATCCAACTGTCACAAGTCAAACAGACATGATGAGTTGGCTCAACACGATTTTAGAAACTCACTGGTGCTGCTTTTTCCTTGCAGTGAAAAACTGTTTGCCACAGCACCACCTCATTTTTGCCTTAAATGATAACATTCTTATCTGATTAGTGACAGGTTTTCCTTCCGTACGTCTTCTTCAGCCTGTGTTCCGTGTGGCCAGTCCTGTCATCCTGCCGCAAAACCAATACATTTTGAACGCACTTCTACCCATTAGTGTGACTTGTTCCTGTGTCAGCACAACAGATAGGAAAAAGCACCTTCCAAGCTTTAGAAGATGGGGACACGACAGGAAGCCTGGCACTGAAAGGCAAAAATAGACATGGATCCTCGAGTCACATCTTCAGACAGACAGTCACGAGACCTATAGCATCTTTGCGAGGAAACACAGCACCCATGAGAAACTCTTACCTCTTCTCATTTTTTCCTTACTCTTCCCCCAGACAAGATAATTTAGTTCTATGTGTCTCTTCCTCTGAACTGTGTGATGCCTTGTAAAGAAATAAATCAATTGTGAACACCGATTTTATTTATTTATTTATTAAATAATAATTCCTGTCTGGTTTTAGTGATTTGAAAGATTTCATCCTAAGTGCTCCTAATTATTTCTTGCATTAGCCTGATGAAATGTAGGCATATGTCTTCAGCAAAACAAAGAATACAATATGCCTGAACATCTCCAATGGGACAAGCTGCAGTGTGTTCCCAGTACAAGGGGGTAGCTTGACAGATACCAGACGCACAGGCCACTTCTTAACATGACAGGATAAGGAAACCAAACAAAAAGGAGAACTGGTGCCAATTTTGCAAGTGAACTTAAAGGGCAAGTAAATTCACTTTTCTCACTTCCAAAGATATTTATTCAGTCATCATTTTCAGGCAGTTTATCATAAAAAGTCAGATTACACAAGTTTTTTCCACCCAGACCTCCTGATGCTCTTCACAAGAAACTAGCTGAACTGATCCACTAAGAATGACACAATAAGAATGACCGTGGTTCCCTCCTTTATAGAAATATATTAAAAAAGAATGGAGAATTAAGATGTTTTACAAAATATAACAAGGCTTTGCCAAGAACCTTCTTCTCTGAACCACAAAGAGAAAGGGACTGTTTTCATTAACAGGTTGCCAGGGCTCAATTTTGCCTTTCATTTAGCTGCTTGGTTGAAATAATCATCTCCAAGGCCAGCTACCATTCCATTTTGATGGAAACCAAATAGGAAGAAAATACTGAATTTTCTTAGACCTCAGACTACTACTGAATTTCTTGCATTTTTTTTTAATGAGCAGAAAGCGGGTGAAATAGCAACACAAAAACCATAGTGCAATTTGGTGTCCTGAAAGGTGTCTTGAGAACCTGGATTCCATAAGTCTGTGTTAAAATTTACTCTTGACCAGTATTTAAGGCCAGCCAGTCAATCACTCTGTTCCTCAGATTACTTTTGCAAATGACAGGTTTTATTATCTCACTGGTTGTAATGTACTAGTAGACTTTCTAGATAAAAAACACCATGTAATGCATGTTGTTATGATAGTGAAACCATAATAAAACTGTTCAATTGCCTCATGAGGAAGGGTTGATAGTTTGCTAATTGATGCCTTTGGAAATACATGCCTGAGGACCATCAGTACAAAGCTCCTCTGCCTGATACACCTTGACATGATACAGAGCAGTGCTAAGTAATGATACAGATAATCAACTTCCTCACTTTTTCAAGGAGCTTTGACAAGAGAAACAGAGAGAAATCTCCATAGTGATGCTACCACTGCAGCTTTGCTATTAAGAACATCTGCTTTGCCAGAAACCACACTGAAGCTTACGTGAAAACAAACAGCAGGGAATCCTGAGTGGATTATAGACAACCCAGGGAGTAACTAGGGCAGCATTTTTTTCCTGCCTAAACCTTGCACTCTGCAGTGTTGACCAGGTGATGCAGCAGCAGAAATCAATTGAAAATTCTAATAAGGGCATCAGATACAACTGAAAGTAAGCAGGTGAAAAGGACTGTAGATGTCATAGCACTGCTGTCTGAATATGTGATAGGAATGCAAGAAATAATTAGCAGCTCACAGTGGTGTCGGTCCATTTTGGCCTCACCGATACTAGAGCAATACAATCCTGCACAGGAAAGCCAGCACTTCAGAGAAGATGGCTGGGTGGCCAAGACATCCACAGGCTCCTACATGCAATGATCTCTGAATGCAAAAATGCATCAGGCCTTGACTGGAAAAATGACTAAATGAGAAAGGGCAAAAAGTGTGGCTGTCACAAATGCCAGTCAATGCTTGCAGTGGCCACTACAGAAGCCCTTAGTGGTCGGGGTAGCAGCTCTCTGGGCAAGGTGAGTTGACGCACCAACAAAGGCAACAGAGGGAGGCTGCAGCTCTTCTGCCCTCTCTGTACCTGTGCTGTGGGGATGACCAGGCTGCAGCTCAGTTCCTGACATTCTGGAACACCTAATATTTGTTCAGATTCAAAAACAAGTACTCAAACTAGCAAGTACATAAGGTGAGTCAACCTTACTTACATAGGTTGAGTTTGAATTAAATCTTTTTACTTAGGGGATCTGCTAAACTGTATAAATCCTTCTATACTTTCAGCTGATGGATATATATATATATGTATATATATATATACACGCACACGTATATAACCTGCACACAAGATGAGAACACTGAGTGGGGACTGTCACAAGGCAGACACTCTTCACTGAACTCCTCTAACCCAAGTTTCATTCTTCTGATTTTTAAATTTCATATAACAGAACTAAATCTGAGAAAACCACAGAAAAGGAAAATGGGATCCATATACGATAAGGAGGCAGAATATTTCCCTCTATTTACTGCACAGAAGGGAGTGTTTTAGCTTACACAAGTCCTTTAAAACTTCTTTGAGCCACAGTTGCAGTTGCTTAAAATGAGCTAAAGGCACTTTATAAAGGCTTTCAAAGTCTCAGAGAAAAGAAGTGCTGAGTATTGTTACTGTTCTTCCTACCAAAAAGAGGAGAAACACAGAAGCATATGCTGCCTGAGTAACATTCCTTGGAGCACTGGGCATCTTAGCAGGCTAGTAATCCATCTTGGGTGTAATATAGGTCTTGGTGAATACAAGACAAAAATTCCTATTCACTTCCATAGGGTGAGGATTTCACAGAGGAGGCATCCCACCATAGTCTCTGTACGGTTTATTAGTCCTGCTTCCAAAGCACCACCCTTACTGTCCTTTATCAACAGGACCCTGATGCCTCCATGTTTGCAGGTTTCATCCAAATATTTTATTTTATAACACCTGGTTATCAATAGCTAATTAAATTGACACACTTGCTTTTTCTGTGCTGTCTTTCCTTATGAAAGACACAAGATAGTTCTGGCAAAGCTTTACACTTTAGGGCCTATCACCTTATCAATCCACCCCACTAAGTGTTGCCTATCAAATCAACAAGAAAACTCAGAATGAAAATCATGCAGCAGAAAACATCGTGTCTTGCAGGTCTCCTGAGCTGCAGGGAAAGACCCTTCTAAAGGTGATTTCTGGTTTACATGGCTTAGACCTTTGAAGTACACTCAATCTGGAATCAATACAGGAATTTACAGATATGGGTTATCAGACCTTGTTTATTCACAATGATGAGAAGAGTTTAATTAATACTACGCATATTAGTCAGTCCTTTGCTTTTAAACCTTACCTTTTGCCCATCATCCAATCAATACGTATTTTAATCTTCTCCCCTTTGCAGACATGGTTTTAACATCTCACAGAACAGAGTAGCAGACTTCACAATCATTAATTGCTATTACCAACCCTTTCATTTTCTGAACATCAGCAGTTTCTATAAATTCCACTTTCATCTATGTGTTATATTGTCCATTCTTATTCAATGCTTGTTTCTGAAGTATTCTTTTTTAAAACTGCAGAGAGGTTCTATTAACCAGTAATGCAAAATAATTTTTATACAATTTCCTTACTATTCTTAGAATTTCTCATTTGACATGGAAAAGCAGATAAGAATAAACTTCAGCTGCAGATATACTTCCATATTTATCTGCAAAACCTAAAATACGGATAAGGAAAATACAGCCATTTTCTCTGCTACAATTAAGCCATTTATTTTGAGACATAATCTAACTTCTAAACCCAAGGCATTGTAGCTGACAAATCCATCAAAATGAAAGTGTTTGAAGGTCTGGCAGTTCAGAGCCTGCCATCAAGCAGCCTTATTTCTGCTGATCTTTGGTCACACGTAAGACATAGTAGCAGTTAATATGACTTTGTATTTATCCCCCTCTCTGTCAATCAACAAAATCAGCAGTTACAGATAGATAGGGAAGAACAACTCTCACTAACCTCTCATTTCCGTTTTACTCACTCAGTTGAACCCAGGCACAAAATGGAAATGGACAAGAGGTGGAAGCAGGGTTAAGTGACCCAGGAGGAGTGTAGTGTTGCTGTCCAGTCATGCAGGAATGGGGTTAGGAAAGCCAAGGCCCACCTGGAGCTGAATCTGGCAAGGAATGTGAAGGACCACAGGGAAGTATTCTACAAGTATATGAAAAATAAGAATGAAAATGTGAGCCCACTGCTGACTGGAGCTGGAAAGCTGGTGACAGCTGACATAGGGAAGGATGAGGCACTCAATGCCTTCTTTGCCTGTCTTTACCAGTCAAAACTGCTCTCAGGAATCCCATGCTCCTGAGCAAAAATCTGGAGCAAGGAAGATTTTTTTAACCTCTGTGAGGAAGGACCAGACTAGGGAGCACCTAAACAAAGCAGCTGCATGTAATCTCTTAAGTGCTAAGGGAGATGCTGATGTCACTGTAATTCACAAAGGTTTTTTGAATGGTCATGGCAACAAGCAGAGGTTCCTGAAGACTGGAACAGAGCCCTGCTGTGCCTGGTAAAATCTTGGAGCACATTCTCCTGGAAGGCATGCTAAGGCACATGAAAAACAATAAGGTGCTTGGTGACAGCCAGCATGGCTTCACTAAGGGGAAATCCTGCCTGACCAATCTGGTGGCCTTCTATGATGGGGCTACAGAACTGATGGATAAGGGTAAAGCAGTTGATGTCATCTACCTGGATTTGTGCAAAGCGTTCAACTGTCCCACATGACATCCTTCTCTCTAAATTGGAGAGACATCAATTTGATGGATGGACCACTCGGTGGATAAAGAACTGGCTGGCTGGCCACACACAAAGAGTTGTGGTCAGTGGCTCGATGTCCGGCTGGAGACCAGTAACGACCGGTGTCCCTCAGGGATCGGTGTTGGGACCGGTCTTGTTCAACATCTTCATCGCTGACATGGACAGTGGGATTGAGTGCGCCCTCAGCAAGTTTGCCGATGACACCAAGCTGTGTGGTCCGGTTGATACGCTGGAGGGAAGGGATGCCATCCAGAGGGACCTTGACACGCTTGTGAGGTGGGCAGATGCCAACATTATGAAGTTCAACCACGACAAGTGCAAGGTCCTACACCTGGGTCTGAGCAGCCCCAGGCACAGCTACAGACTGGGCAAAGAAGAGATTCAGAGCGGCCCTGCGGAGAAGGACTTGGAGGTGCTGGTCGATGAGAAAATGAACATGAGCCGGCTGCAGTGTGCGCTCGCAGCCCAGAAAACCAACCATATCCTGGGCTGCATCAAAAGGAGCGTGACCAGCAGGTTGAAGGAGGTGATCCTGCCCCTCTACTCTGCTCTTGTGAGACCTCACCTGGAGTATTGTGTGCAGTTCTGGTGTCCTCAACATAAACAGGACATGGAACTGCTGGAGCAAGCCCAGAGGAGGGCCACGAGGATGATCAGGGGACTGGAGCACCTCCCGTATGAAGACAGGCTGAGGAAGTTGGGGCTGTTCAGCCTGGAGAAGAGAAGGCTGCGTGGGGACCTCATAGCAGCCTTCCAGTATCTGAAGGGGTTCTATAGGGATGCTGGGGAGGGACTCTTCGTCAGGGACTGTAGTGACAGGACAAGGGGTAACAGGTTACAACTTAAACAGGGGAAGTTTGAATTGGATATAAGGAGGAAGTTCTTTCCTGCTAGGGTGGTGAGACACTGGAATCGGTTGCCCAGGGAGGTTGTGAATGCTCCATCCCTGGTGGTGTTCAAGGCCAGGTTGGATGAAGCCTTGTGTGGGATGGTTTAGTGTGAGGTGTCCCTGCCCATGGCAGGGGGGTTGGAACTAGATGATCTTGAGGTCCTTTCCAACCCTAACTATTCTATGATTCTAAACATCACTCCAACCTTCTAGAATGGCAGTAAGGAAGATTGATACAACAGAGCATTTTACTGCCATTCAGAAGCATTTCAACAAGCTAGAGAACTGGACAGAGGAAACTCCACAATTTCAACCAGGAGAAATGGAATAACCCCAGGCACCAGAACATGCTGGTCACCCAGCTGGAAAGCAGCTTTGCAGAAAATGATTTGGGGGTTCTGATGGAAAACAAGCTGACCATGAGTGAGCAATGCATTCTCTCAGCATAAACAGCCAGCAGTGTCATGAGCTGCATTAGGCAGAGTGGTTAGCAGGTGGAGGAAGGGGATCCTTCCACTCTGCTCAGCACTGGTGAGGCCATATCCAAAGTACTGTGTCCAGTTCTGGGATTCCTGGTACAAAAGAGACACGGATATACTGCAACAACTCCTGTGCAGGGCAACAAAGATGATCAAGATACTGGAGCACCTTTCATAGGAGAGGCTGAGAGCTGGGCCTGTTGAGTCTGGAGAAAAGCAAGCTCAGGGGAATCTTACGCGCGTGTATAAATACCTGACATGAGGGAAAGAAGACAAGAGAGTCAGACTCTTCTCTGTGGTTCCTACTGACAAGAGACAGTGGGCACAGACTCAAACATAGGAAGTTCCTTCTGAGTATCAGGAAACACCTCTTTCCTGCGAGGGTGACTGAGCATCGGCACAGGTTGCCCAGGAAGCTTATGGGGTCTCCATCCCTGGAGGTACTCAAAACCCATCTGAACACAGTCCTGGAAAACCTGTTGTAGCTGATCCTGATCTGAGCAGGGGGTTCAGAGGTTCCTTCCTACCTCAGACATTCTCTGATTTGTAAGCTAGTGGCTTTCTTGCTGTTACTTACTGCAACAATTTATGAATTTTATGACTTCATTCTGTGACCCACGAGAATGATCACATCATTTGTGGTGGTATGCTGGAACAGATGAAGAAATCACCATAAAACAGGCACAGCTCCTCAACAAACGCTCTTGGTTACTGTAAGTTTTAGACAGAGAGAATGAATGATGGAAGTTCAGGATATATGCTCATCCTCTTATTTGCTGTGGTTTCAGTTCTCAGAATTATGGAGTTCCCCCTCCAACCTTTCATTAGACTGAGACACAGCCTGTGTGTTGGTCAGTCTCATCATTACTGTGCATTGCACACTGTATTTTTCACATATGTGCCAAGTGAATGGATTGATTTTAATAACTTCCATTTTTCTACAGTTCCCATCTAGAAACTTTAAGTTAACATGTATATGGCATAATTTAGTTGATTGTTTTAAGAAAAGCAGCTGATCCTAAACTACTGCTGTCCTTGGGGACAGGACATGTCCTTTTAGACAAACCCCTCAGAAGATGAGTAACTGGGACATACAAAATGTGTTAAAATACCATTTAGGATTGACTTATGTTGGTAGACAGAAGAAAACTGGGATATCAGGATTACAACACAGTTAAGTAACCCTGTATTTCTGACAGAATGTTTAAGCTCTGCTCTAATACGAGGTCAAATTTAGAAACACCCAAACACTGTGCTACCTGGACATACTTTCTTCCTTCCTTTGTTCTCACAGAGAAGTCCTTCATTCTGGAACAGGTAGAATTTTGGTTGTGAAAATAAACATACATACACATACACAATAAAAGCAGAGGTACAGGAGACTTAGGACTGGAAACTGAAAAAACATCAAACCCATGCAGAAATTTCTATCATACCACTTCCCTCAGGACCACAGTCCAGATTCCAGTCTAAAGCCAACCCAAGCAGCAATTCAAATTCCATCTTCATGTCCTTAAGACCTGTATCTTTGCGGGATACTCAGACTTGTCTCTAAAAGTAGAGTCTCTAAAATGGATGTGAATTAGTCAAGTGGTTTAATGTAAAAGACGACTAGCAGCTGCTCAAAAAAAAAAAAAAAGTTTGTATTTGGCTAGCTCACATGGTGAACTGCAACTACTCTATGAACTTTGTACGAGGTTCTCGTAGAGTCGAACAGAGGTAGAAACCATTTCAGTTATTAAAAGAATCCAAGTCTTTTTTGTGCAGCACCAAAAAAGAGGAAACTCCTCCCTTTCAAATTGCAAATCTTTATAGTGCAATTCTTTATGGCTAGGCAGAGGACTTCAGATACTTTTCAAATAACCCCCACTGTTTAATCTGTACCCTTTAGGAAGTCAAGCTGTGTGTGTACGTGAGATAGAAACATTTTTGCTGAAATAAGAAGAATCATACAGTTCTCCTCAGCCCACTGTAAAACTAGTTGCTTCTGATAGGGGAAGGAACATACTTTTCCTTTGGAGAGAATGGCATCATATGGCTCATGAATCTGGTTAGCACCTGTGACCAAAGGGGACCACTGCAGGCAAATTTCTCCCCAAAGAGAAAATGGGCAGTAGATCCATTAACAAAATATTGATTTTATTTATGTAGAAAGCCAGCAGCTTCTAAGTTTAATTTACAAGAAAACGAGTCTGAGCCATTCATAAAAGGTCCTATTTATCACTTCCTTTTAAATTTACCATTACTCCAGAGTCAGTTCAGTCAGGGTGTTCTCAGATAGGTTTTAAGCAATTTGTTTGAAATTCTAGCAAATCCAATATCCCAGTAGTCACATCTATTGATTTCCCCACCTGTCCCTGTGCAGTGATCAGCCAATCATATAGGTACAAAACGGTAACACAAACAACTATTCCACAAACACTTAAAGAAGACTTCTGATGTAGTTACAGTTGTAAAGGTAAGTGTGTCACAATGGATGAAAATTGCATTTTCAGTAAGTCGTTCACAGACTGCAGGACATTAATACAGTAGATATGACAATGAACGGATTTTGCAGATGGATAACATTTTTCACCTAAGAATGAACAGCTTTTTGAAGTACTGAAGAAAAATGGGTAAACATTCATACTTAGGAGAAATTAAAATCATGCTCCTACACAAAAGGATTCCATCTTGAAGGGTAAGATTTTTGTTTGATTCTTTGTATTTTGTTGAGGTTTTTTTCAGTAGCAGCTGACACGAAAGAGAAAGGCTTTCTTGCTCTTTTTGTTATAGGAAGCCACAGATATCATTTGGTGTCCAAATCCTAATTTATTGCTAAAATCATACATACCTTCTACAGAAACAAAGTGAGCATTTTGCTACTGAACAAGGCTACAAGTTACCTGATGTCCTCTTAAGCCATGCAGAGATTCCCAGGTCTTTTCTTTCTGATCCTTCACAATTAAAGTTGCTTCTAGCTGTTCTCCCCTTCTATATATTATTTTCCTAAATTAGAATGTCCAGTAGGAAAACATTAGCACAGTTTTCCTAATGGATCAGTTTTACATGCATTCTTGGAGGTTTTGACCAAGTGACTAGTACTGCTTTGCAGTTAGCCTAAGATTGTGATTAAACCTCTTTACAGGGGGATTTATTTATAATGCCAGACAATAAATTTTCCTCAATTTATTGATAATCAAGTTTTCCGCCCTCTCTTGCTAATAATTTAACAACATCTGCTTTAATAGAAGCTCAAGAGCTTACCAAGCAACAGTTTGTTCTACCCGATTGTTGTAAGTGCTTCAGGGTAAAAAGAGGAGTACAACACAATATGCACAATATGTGTAACAGCACATATAAAACAGAGTGCTAAAGAATACATTAAATAAAATATAGCATTAATATGTGCAAAAAACCAACACCCAACTCAAATGCTCATACACAAACACATTGCACAGACAATGAGACTGAGCTACAGCAGGGTCCTGCAGGTCTCCTTACGGTTTTACCCTTTGCATTGCTCAGTGCTCTTTGCAGAACGGTTGTAAGTTTCTAGAAGCGGGAGGGATTCAGGTTTTGCACTTGACCCAGTGGCAGACATGAAAATTGAGTTCCCACAGGTCAGAGCTCTACAGGCCTTGCCTGCTGAACTGTACTGTTCTATGTAGTATGCAAGGGACTCCGTGTACATCTTGGAAGAAGACATCTGCAAACTTCACCAGTAATTCCTACTACAAAGCAGTTAATCTGCTTCCAAACACTTTCATGATACCTTAGACACTAGGAGGAAGCTATATATATATATATATATATATATTATATATATATACTTAAACACATAAAATCAGGTACTTAAATGGGCTGCTGCTTCTAAGAAGCCTTGACATAACGCTTCGCTATTCCCTTAGGAGCCCAATTGTGATGTCCCAGTGCCACCTACTAAGACAGAATGAGGAAGTTCACACAACACATCAGAAGTTTCACATAACCTAGGTCCATTTGCTGTTGCAGGCTTCAACCAGGCTGGCTGACGTCAACTTGAAAAATGACACTGGCTTGCAAAAAAGAAAAAAAAAAAGTTGTAACTCATGAGCATTTGCACACTCATCTCCAAGACACAGAATTCTAATGACTTCCAGAAAGCATCCTGCAGCCATGAGAAAAATCCTGGACAGCACAGAGACTGAAAGCATAAAAAAGCCCTGTGGGACTAGACAAACAACACACAGACTACTTCAGCCAAAATAAGAAAGTATGTAACAGCTGTCCATATGAGGGCAGTTATTTTGGAATAGTTACTCTACAGCGAAAACGTACAATACGAAATACACCCCACCCATTGTGCAAACAAGCTCTTGTAAGCTCACCTGTGTTTATTGCTTCCCATATTCAACTTCAAAGCTTTTGTTTGTTTGAGTTCAAAATTTACAGTATTTTCTACATCTCGTCAAGCCATCCTCATTTCCCCTTGAGGGTTTTAGACTGAGATAGAGACTTAACACTGAGAAGCATTCAGAGAAAGAACATAAAGTTATTTTTTCCAAACTTAGACAAAGACAAGATGAAATGCCATTGGTGTGTCCTAAGGCAAGCTTATGTAAGCTATGAGAGGTGCTCCATAACAAATCTTCCTTCTAGAGTTGGCTTTGTACTTTTCAAGGTACATTTACAAACTTGCGTGACATACCCCACAAAAAAAATCTTGATATTTATTTATCTACGGACCCCACAAGTTGGTCTTATTGGTCCTCTCAAGAGGGAGTCTGAAAACATATACAAGAAAAAAAGAAAACGTAGTTCACATTTCCTGTCAGTGTATAATTAATGTTACCACCATTTGGACAGTTTAGGATTCCTGCTCCAGCAGAGTATGACTACTCTTGTCTTGCACACTATTTTTCTATAGCAGCATGATATGTCAGTGTATACTTTGCTGAAGAGAACTTTCTGTCAACAATCGGTGTTTCACTGGCATTAATGTGCAGTAAAAGACAATGAAGCATGACTCAATCAAACCACCAAATACTGCATTTAAATAACATTAATGCCTGACATTTTAAAAGAACTGTGCAGGATTTTAGCTGCAAGATTCTTGTTAAGGTCAGTGCTTTACTATATACAGCTTCCCATGCCAAGCGTCTGACATAAACTTGTATCAGTAAGCCAATTGAGAATGAAGTCTGAAAGCAGGATTTATCTTCTACTGCAAACATATTGCAACTGAGACTTCTCCAATGCTATTGTTTACAGGAACAAATTTTATTAACCTTTACACAGCATAGAGGTAGAAAAGGATTTTACATTTAATTTCTAATTCCCTTGCTTTTTTTTTTTTTTTTTTTAATCTCAATTGCTGTCCGAATGTCACAGGATGGAGTATAGCTTTGGGTCTCTCCCCATGTATGCCAGTAGAATCCCATGTGCTAGAAAGCCTTTATGTATGAAGGCATGATGGGATGGCAAATCAACACAGCATACACTGAAAGTTACTGAAACTCTTGCCTGATTCGGAAAAAAGTTGCCACCATTTAGCCTTTCACAGCTATGTACATGTGACAGATTCTTACACCTACCAGCATTTTCCATGTAAAGCGTAAAATGTGCACACTTCACTTAACAGACTACTGTTCACAAGTACACAGTCTATGACACTTGTTGCCAGGACTTTTACGACCACATCACTCCTGTGAACTAAACTGTTCAAACGCCTACAAGACAACAGTTAGTGGGGCTGCTACAAGGGTTAGCTGTGTATCAAGCAAAAAGGCATGTAATATATTTAAGTATTAAATATAATTAGCATTGTTGGTTTCATTTTGAATAATATCCCTATTACCATTATGCAGTGGAAGATTAAAAATGTTTACAATGAAAAATAAAGCATATTCACACAGTAATGCTCACAACACTTAGTGCTTAAAGTAACTCTCATCTTCTTAATTTTTTAATAAGTGACTTCCATTGCATAAGTCAAAACAAAATCCAACAAATTCTGAAGCTTTTATCAGGCACAGCAGAGCCATGAGAGGCAATCTAACATCAATAATGATTATTAGTACTATTAGCTTATTAAGAGACTGGAAGCATGATAAAGTAGAAGTGGTAAACAAAACACTGAAGAAAAATTATTCTGTGGATCTCCCTGCCTCCTCCTGAGCATTTCTTGGAAACAATTTAGTTTTCAGATACTTCCTCATATTTTGCTCTGTCCTTGTTCAATTTTATCCACCAGTCACTGGACACCATAAACGGCAGACAAAGATTCAGTTTCATGTGCATTACTGAATGACTGGTTCATAAAGTAAGAATCCTTTTTTTCTAACATTAGCATTGAACATAAAATTATATAAACTGCATGAAATCACTCCATGATGCCCCCCATGACAGTGATCAGATCCACGTTAGCATGACAAAGAGCATGTCACCTTCCATCATCCACTGATATTGAAGGACGATTTGCAGAGACCTAATTGAAAGCCAAGGCCACATTTATAAAATCAAAGACACAGCAGAGATAGAGAACCTATCAGAGAATGTAATTATACCAGTTTTAATCCCAAAACACTGTACCTATGGGGTTAAATAATTTAGTTTTAATATAAGTAAAATCACCGTGCATTGCTCTGGTTTAGTGAATATTCAGCAAAGAGGAAAGAAGACACTTGAATACCTTCCAAATAAATACTGAGGTGCATCCTGGGGCCACACAGACAGCATTACGTGAAATTATCATCCAAAAAGGATTAGATTATGAAGACCACAGTAAACCCAAATTAGGCAAAATATATTCCACACTGGGCAAGATGAAAGTTGAAAAGATGGGAAAGAATGTCCTAAAAGATTCATTTTGTGAGTTTGGTTTTCAAGGCAAATCAACAAAAGGATGGAGAGAGTTCATCACCAGCAATGGAAGAAAGATGCTCTTCATATTAAAATTTGTTCTAAACTGTGATACTGCCAAGGGCTTCTTGGGTTTTACTCACTAGAGAATAATCAAACAACAACAAAAAAAGAAAAATCAGGAGAAAAATGCTACTAAAGCAACTTTGTATTTCAAAAGAGAGTTACAATAATTTTTAGGAGCTAAGTTGTACCACTGAATATGCAGATATATATAAAATTCAGCACCCTGGAAAACCTTCACATATAGGATGACAGAAGTGTGATCAGATGCTGCTGTGAATGATCAAATGATCAAACTAACTTAACTGACAAAAAAATAAAAAATATTGCATTTCATCTAATCCAGGGCTTTAGCAGTGTTTGGCAATTTTGAGAGCCCTTTATACAGCGAAATGGCCTTTATACAGTGAATGGAGTAAGGAAATACGGACTAGATACATGGACAGTAAGCTGGTTTCAAAACTGTCTGTACTGGTGGGCTCAAACAGCTGTGATCAGGCACACAATGTACACCTGGAGGTCAGTCACTAGTGGTGTACTCCAGGGGGCAATGCTGGGGCCAATACTGCCAGCATGGCAAACGAGGTGATCCCCTCTAGTCAGCTCTGGTGACACCATATCTGGAGTAATGACTCCAGTCCTGAGCTCCCTGGTACATGACAGATGCGGACATACTGATGTGAGTCCTGTGAAGGATCACAGAGCTTACTGATGCAATGGCTGGAGCATTTCTTACACAAGAAGACACTGAGAGAACAGTGATTTTTTTAGCCTGTATAAGAGAAGGCTCACAGAGATCCTATATACATGTATAAATACCTGAGAAGCAAAGAGGGAGCCACACTATTCTCTGTGATGCTCAGTGACAGGACAAGAGGCAATGGGCACAAACCTGAAACACATGAAATTCCATTTAAACATAAGAAAAAAACACCTTTACTTTGAGGTTGACTGAACACTGAAACAGGTTGTCAAAAGCAACTCCACCCTAGCAGATATTCAAACTCAACTGGAGATGAGGCTCAGCAGCCCATTGTAGTTTACTGTGTTCCGAGCAGGGGCACTACACTACATGATCTCCAGAGACGCCTTCCAATCTCAGCTGCCCTGGATTAACTTGGTGAAGGCAAACAAGGTCTTTTCCAGCAATGGAAATTGTACACCATATAACTGTATACAATACATAATTGTATATCAAACTTTACTGACAATAAATCTTGTGCTGAATTTGCAAATACGTGTGGGAGGCAGGGGGAGCCAAAAAGCCCTACTGTACTACCGATGTTGTAGGACCTGCTTACTATATGCAGAGTGATAATACAGTAAGCCAAATAACCAAAGTCTTTGCTGAGAAGTATACACACATACGTGCACACAGGTACATACACAATTTGTACTAAGCTGCAAAACTTCCTCTTGCAGGGAATAAATCATATATTTCACAGTCTCTTTCTCACAGATGACTTGCTTGGTGAGAAAATAATCTAATGTGAATTTTGAGACTGACCAGAAGGCAGATCTGTGACCAGTTATTTATTGTACCACATTTATAAACAATAAACAATATTCTAGTCCACCAATCACAGGCTTTCTTCTAAGGAAACAGGTTGTTCTCATGGAGCCATGCTGCTGATAGAGCTGACGTTATCCAAGTAGAAGCAGTCCTCTTGAAATCCAAGGCCCAACACACGAAACACTCCAAAAATAAGGATCAAGGTCTCAAGCTCAGCAATTTTTGAAGCAAGCCAGAGAGAGAAGGGCATATAAAACAGTCAGGACGCTCATTTGGCAGCTAGTGTTACTGTGTTGCCACATTCTACACAAGCATGATTTCTACTGTGTCCCAAAAAAGGGAAAGAAATGCTTTGGTAGGATCATTTGTAAACTTCCAACAGAAGATTTTGCCAGCTGGATTTCTTCTATTCATTTGGAATTTATCACAAACTTAAATTTATCAGATGCCTAGAAAAGCAACACAGTAGCATTTGACTAATGATGATCTGGTTTAGTACCCAACAACTTCTTCATAACATGAGAAAGAGGAGTTTTCCTTTACAAATGGGATATCTGACATCCAAACAGAAGATATTTCAAAGTCCCTTCAAAGTGGGTGAGTTTAAAAAAGTAAGTTGCTCAATATTTAAACAGAGTAAATGAGTTAGATGTTCCCCTTTCAATGACAACATATAAGCTAGCTCTTGTAAGAAGTAATAGCTCACTAGATTATTCACACTAACTACATTGTTTGCCACTGCTATGGCCCCTGTGAAATCACATGAATCTACGCTTGAAGCAGTAACTGGAGTAACTGGAGCCGATCAGTCCCAGTCTTTATAAGATACTGATTTCAAAAAGGAAAACATTTCAGAAATAAATCCTTCTTCCATCTCTGCATGTACAATACTAAACGTACGGCAATGATGAGAAAGGGACAGACATGCTGCATAATTTCTGCAGTAGTCTGAAATCATGTAGCAAAGAACAGGCATTTTCTTTCTCAAAATATAGAATAACCATGAGAATATACTTTAATAAGTGAAGCACATACATGCTTCTATACATAACACAGAGAAAAATGCTTAGTAATATATATTCTTTCATTCTTCATACAAATATAAAAGATCTTCGACACTGTATTTGAAAGAACAGAATACAGTCTTGCAGTGCCTTTACCAGGAACAGTCAGTCACTGTCAGTGAAGAGGGGAGCCAAGACTTTTGAAGCAAAATGAAACTTCTTTCTTAAATATTCAAGACTAAATACATCATCATAGAGAAAAGGAGTGTTCTTCCTCTATCGGCCAACTCTTAGATGTGAGAGCTCTGCAGGATTTGTTATTTGGTTTTGCATGGCTCTGTTATTAGTATTATTATTAGTAGCATTATAATTATTAGTATCATTATAATTATTAGTATTAGTAGTAGTATACATAATTTTTAGTATTATTCTTAGTAGTATTATTAGTAGTAGTAGTATACATACATACATGCACATCATGGCTGTGAAGCAATCAACTTGTGCAACAGAGGGAATACCTGAACATTTGATGCTAACTTTAATCAAAGATTAAAGATGTTGTAAATTTGAGATTTATTCCAGCTTTTCTAATACCTGGTATTTGGAAGACTTTGGTCATTTTAAGTGGTGTATTATCTATGCAAGCATTGTTTTCCATCCAGAATGAAATTTCAGTAGCAGTCAGGAGGCTTTAAAATCAAATCCTACACTTGACATATTAGAAGAAATTACAAATTCCATAATGCATAATATTATTTTTCTAATGTATCACTGGCCCCTAATGAGAAACAATCTATTCTATAGATTTTGCATTCAATCTTTTTGTCAAAAACTACATTGCACATCAAAAGTTAATAGCACTAGGGAGTTCAGTGATTAATATGAAAACAAATGGTATATTACAAATTTTCTTTTGTTCTTCATTCACAATGATGAAACTGCTAGGATTTAACCTTTAAGGGTTAAAGAGTTTAATCAATGTCAATGTCTGATCTTCTGAAGGCGATAAAGAACAGTCTGTCTAGTGATACCCAACAGAACATCACTTTGTCAAGCCACAAAGCACCCAAAAGCTTGTCAAGTAAGTTACCAGAAACCTCTTTGTGGTTAGAACTCAGCTCCTTCCTGCTTGACCTATTATTTGATATTTGACCACTTGGTTGCAAGACACTTGCTCTTTCCAGCTGAAATGTCACTGGGGCATCTTGTCAGCTCCCCGACATCTCGGCCTGACATACAATTTTACTTTTGTGTGCTACAAGGCAGAAAATGCAGGGCAATGGCCTTGCTTTAAATTCTGTCAGCATCAAAGATGGGCGTCACTCTTGGGTCCTACCAACAACAACAAAAAGGGAGTCTATCTGAAGGTCAAAACAGCCATTACTTTAAAGTCTTTCAGCTTAAACTAGATATATTACCTGCAACACTGGTTTGGGAACTGTCCTTATAAAGTACATAAACATATCATCAGAAATCCTCCCTGCACAATTGTTCGTCTTTCTGATGAAATGCAGACTTGATAAAAGGGTGAGTTTTCAGCGCCTGCAGGGACCAGATTCAGCAGCTAACTTAACTTGTTCAAATAGGCAAGTGGTATCATGTAGCTTTACAAGAAGCAACCTGACCTTCTCACATTGACCAGCAGTGACATTATTGTGCAGGAAGAGAAGCAGTCACATCATTTCTGTTTTGCACAACCTGCTTAAAGTTTGCAACTAAATGCTTGTCTTCAGTTGAGCTGACAAGAGAAAAGAGGGGGCTCAGTGAACCATGGCAGGGCTGCCATGAAATGACAGGAATCATTGGCATACATTTCAAATAGCTCTCTCAATCCTATTAAAGTATTGCAGTCCTGCTTTAAAATAGACAAGTATGAAACAACTTTGATAGATAGAGACTAAAATGGCTTATTGATTTTTTTTTTTTAAAGACTGGGGAAAATTACCCAAAATGTGTCATTCTTTAACATTTAAAAATATACTACATAAAAAATGAACAACTGCAATAAATAAAAGTTAAAAAAAAAAAACAAACCTGTTTTGGTATGCAAAGAATGAGAAGCAGAGAAATGTGAACATATGAAAGCACATTTTCATAGAAATGTAAAATTAATGTCAAAAAATACATAAGCTGAACTACAACTCAAAGGTAGCAACAAAATTGCACTTTAATTGCATCATTTTACATTAATGCAATTTTTTCCTTCTAAAAGATTATTGATACAAAGAATCTGAAAATCCATTTTCCATTGTTCTTTTGGGACTGGATGTGACATTCAGGCTGAAGGAATAGACTGAAGACTGAAAACTGGCTCTATTGTGCATAAAACTGTAGCATGTGTCAGGTTCAGCTTGCAATGCCAAAATATCTGGGATACAGCTCTGGTCAGGCTGAATTCCTAGCTTGAAGCCATGGTGATGTTTGAACTCCCTCATGATTCCTGGAGAAAAAGAAATAATAATAAATAATAATAATAGTAATAATAATACCCTCAAACAACAACAAGAATGTACATTTACTGTTAAATGCGTTTCACAAAGGTATGAAGTATTTGCAAGTGTTTGCTTCTTGTTTCACTTACTACATAGTACTTAATGTATCTGTATATATTCAGTCTTAATAAACAGGAACAAAAGACATTAGCTAGAGTATTCTACACTAGTAAGTGTTAGGAAACCATAGCCTACTTTATTTGAAGAGCTACAAATACTTAAAGAAAACTTTTACTCCTCTTCATTGTAATTTCTAGGGTGTGAGGTTTTTTAATCAAGTAAAGAAACTTACTCTACAGTCTCCTTGTCACTGTCAGTAGGAAACATATGCCATGCCAACCATGGAAGGTATTCATTTGCTTTTAAGTATCTTTTATCATCAACTGAACTCAAACCCTTACTACTTTTTAAATGTTAGCCTGTTAAAAGACGACCACAGAATATACACTGAAAGTATGCTGATAGAGAACATGATTCATATTGCAGTAAGTCCTGACATTCAGTCAAACAGCTCTAAAATTTAGACCACTTAAAATTCAACATTAAAGAACCTCCAGCACCAAAACATTGTGTATCCTACTTTGAAAGATTATGGATACTATCAGCATAACAGCAATAGAATTTTTTTAAAATGCTAAATAAAGACACTGTATTCTCTTAAATATCCAAAATAATAAACAAACAGGAAAACACAATGCCATATTGCTTTTCTGTCCTTTAACAAGGTATTTTACCCAATGCAATATATAGCTGTGGAAGTAGCAATTACTTATTTCATCAAGTCATAAAATATATGAAAACTTCACACGCAAAGCATAATTATGAAAAAGACAAAAATTAAATTACTGAAAGACTGTTACAGTATATTTTAGGTATTAAATACCCTTCAGCATTTCAGGAAGAGCACACAATCACAGAGGCAGAAATGCGTATACGCAGAGGGATAGATTCCAATATACATACTCACACATATCAAGAAAGATGCAGAAGGGTATGTGTATATTCATATTTCAACAAATCCAGACTCAATTACATGTATAAAGACACATTCATGAAATATTCCCCTTTCGTCTGTTACTATTGCTGGAGAAAAATCAATGGTTGTCTCTAACACATACTTCAACAGTTCCCTTTGATACGGCCTCTTTTGATTTTTCTGATTCACCGTAAGCCATATTACAGCTACTGTAAACAGGTAGGTTACATTAGACCTTCATTAAGAACCCATAGAAGAGCAAATTTAGATGACTATTTCAAGTAGATAGTTAACATGAAGCAGTGCCTTGAGCTTTTCTAAACCATGGTGGTGATGAGGATGAGCTAACCAACAGAACTTGCAAGTATGATCTGCAGATTTGCTTTTCAGTCATTCTGGCTCAACACTATGAAGAATAGGAACCACTAAAATGCCAAAGCAGAAATTATATTTACTGCATTTGTATCAGCACATCTGAAATGAGATCTGAATGAGGACATTCACCTATTACTTAGATTAATAGTGTTATTTGTACACTTTAATCAGCTGATCACATAACCAAAATTCTCTCTAAAATAAGTAATTATTCAAAAAAATTACAGTATTGAAATATGCAAACAATTGTTATGTTCTAAAAACACTTCTGTGTGTAAGAAAATAAAATCAGTTAAGATATAAGCTATAAAAAGGTTTCAGCCTGGGTAACAAATATTGAAGACAAATGTAAACATATTGGTTTGTACTGCTTTTAATACCTCAATTTATCAGCATATCACAAGTAAAAATCACATGCTACAATTACACTCTTATATTACCCTTTTTCCTGATGTATTGAGTTTTTGTGTTTTGGTGTTTTTTTCTAAGAATATGGCATCAAAATCCCAGCAAGGAGATACGGAATCAGATTTCCTTTGAGAGTTACAAAAAAAAAATGTATGAAACTTAATGATTGGCAGCAAGTCAATAGACTATGTTACAGTAAAAGCTTCACTGTTGGGGGAAAAAAGCTCTGTTTATCCAGATCCTGTGCTGTACTTCTTACAAAGAACAGAATACTATTCATTGAATAGAAGGGAAATCAGATCTAATAGCAATGTGATTGATGTAAAAAAATCTTGGCTGTTACTCGTAAGAACTGTTTTGATCCAGTATCATTATATATACTCATGATGAATAATAAAATAGTATTCTATAGGTTAGAAGAACTTTTATAACACTCATTGTTTCAACACATACAGGAATTCACCTGCAGGAATTTTAAAGGCATTTATAATTTCCCAACAGATCTCTTTCAACATTATTGTATTTAAACACCTTTCTAAAACATGTATTAAATTGACAAACTCAAACAGCTATGCCAGAGCTGTGCTTATAATTCTTTGTATAAATATGCATTTAGGTAATTTTTAAAAGACGAATTATGTATCCTCAATAAGTGTCTGTTCAGTAAATCTTTAGCACAGCACCTTTATTTAGCTGATAAGCTGTAAATTATTCCACCTAACTGTTACACTTCCTCGGTAACTAGATATTTAGAACACAATATGTCTAGCAAAAATATGCTTTCAAAATATTTATGTAATATAATAATTGGTCATGTCCTATGGTCATTTTTCAAAGTTTGATAGTGTAACTTTAAAAACCATGTTTTCCCAAAGACCAAAATATGAAAGGTTAGTCTATATTATGGAATAATTGCTTTCTAAACTATAGTTAGCTCAGGCAATTTTTTCGTAATAGACAGGAAAAAAGATTTCTGAAAAAATTTTTCTCTGTAGTTTTTTTTTTCTGTAACTAATCTATGAACACATTTATGATCTAGATTAAAGATTCTCTTAAATAAATGAACTGTTTTATCAAACTTAAAACTGATTTATAGTGGGTTGCTTTAGTATGTATGATGTTGGAAGGAAATATTATAATGCCATCATGTATTATACCCTTACATACACTTTTATTGGAATGTCAGCCTACTCAAAAGCATCATGTTGTGATCAAAGACACCCCATTTTGCTTTATATACCAATACTTGTGGAACAATATGCACAGTTAGACACTTGGAATTAGAAGATTATGCACGTGTTATGACAGTGATGCAAACAGATAACTACATGAAAAAATTCACTGTAAGAAGTGTATTGTTTATCTTCAATTGTAGGAGTAAAATCTATACCCGGAACTCAAGCCACAAATCAGAGTGTTTTCAAGCCTTCAAAGTCTACACAAGGACAATTTTACTGGACTACAATTTTCACTATAATACCACATGACAACCCTTCAACTGCTCTCTACTATTTGTAAGTTACAGCAATAGGTCCTTCCAGTTCTGGGATTTGCCACCACTATTTAGGTACTTTAAACTGCCTTCAAATTTTAAATTTCAAAATACAGTAGCCCAAACTTCCCTTCCAGTTTCTCATGACATGTAACATTCTATATTAGAAAAAAATCAGAATAATAAAAAATTATATGGGTTTTGCAACTTCAGGCTTCTGGGTAGTGAATAATGATCCTGCATATATGGCTTCAACTGAAGTAAGAAAGTACTGAATCTGCTTAGAATCAGAATAGAAAATGACCAAGTAAGGGAAGAAATAAAAGGGCAGAAAGAATAATACAGAAGATACAACACAATATAAAGACTCAGTTATGGTGGTTTCCTGTGTGGTGATACAGATGCAGTAATAAGTTTAGTGTTACACGACAAAGTAAATTCAAGACAATTGCTAAATTATTACAAGGCCAAAGAGTGATTTGGAAATCACCAGATCACAGGATACTTAGGTGTGTGAGGATGCCTGACAGCAAACAGAAGCATAGAGGGATGAGCCAACTGTAGTTTCTTCTGAATTCTGGCAACCCCTAATCTCTGGAAAGGCTGTAGCACAATCCCTCAAGGATAGGAAGAAATCTAAGGTAAGCAAAGACACAGACAGCAATGAGGGGTAAGTGGGAAAGAGTCAATATATTTCTCCACAATTGATTTCCGATACTGATTTCAATCACCCCAGCTCTAGAATATAAAGAAATACCAGTAGACAGCAAATCAAATGGCCAATAATGTTCTCTTCATCTTCTCCCACCTATACTACCATCATAGCTTGCATCATTTCACTGGAGCAGTAGCAATTCCCCTAAGTTACAGAAGCAACCATTGTCTTCAAAAAACTTTTTGCAGCACTTATGTGGAAAACCTATTTCCCTCTAGAGAAGGCTGTACATTTTCAGATCATTCACAACTCCCTTTCAGACTGCTGTTTCCAAAACTGAGTTGCCTGTTTACCAGACAATGCCAAAGGACTTCCAGTATTCTGCTCATTCTTTTGCTGTTAAAAGTAGTTCCAAGAGCTATTTCTTACTCTAAGTGCAATAAATAAAACATCAGACTGGTGAAAATGCTAGAAACTGGTGTTTAAAATGTACTAGTGGGTGTCAGTGCAATACAGTGGTATTTGACAAACTTTCTGAAAGCAGGAATGTATGCCAGTCAAAACTGGAAAGTTTCCTTCCCATGTCAATGATTTTGCAATTTTGTATGCCGAGGCAGTAGGACTAAATTGGTGCTCTGACACAAAGTAGGAAAATGGCAACATTCAGTATAAATTTTAATTGTCAGCATTCCTGCCTGGATACTGCAAACAACTTGCTATCAGAAAATAATTCAATGGGCTGCCAGCTCATTACGTATTAAGGCAGAAAGGTAGACACATAACACACTTTGGGTGCTGCTAGCCACCAGTACTTTTTTCATGATCAAAGAATTCCCTCTTCCAGTTTCAGGAGTTTTTAAACAAACATATGAGGCTGAAGAATCTGGAAATTATTATTTTTTTCATCTTTTCTAATGAAGTCACACTCTAGAAGCTCAATTAAAGGCAATTAAGATTTAACATTATTTTATTTTTCTAAAATAAATTCTTGTTTTATTCAAACATACTTAAACCTGGTAAGTTTGAAGATTGCACGGGACTGGATGTATTATCACATCAGATGAACACCTTCTCTTCAATGTTTTGTTGGCTTATCGACAAATAACTTGTTTTTGCATTGCTAATTTTAATGATTTCTAAATATTTTGGCCAAAATCCAACATACAGTCTACATAGTAAATTTCTCTTCCAGGTGCTTCATTGCAATAGACATTGAAATCTCCCATTTTCAGGTCAAATTTTCTGCACTACACTAATAATACCAAAACATTAGGCAAAGTATGTAATGCACTATTTTCATGGTGAAACACTCACTCTGTACTGAATTCAGTCCAGGTTTTCAAATTCTTTGGTACTTTTTGCCCATGCTGTCTACCACTGTCTTTCCACTTTCTCAAGAATGGAAGCAACTTTTATATATTTATTTTTAGTCTAACTAAAATGGCTATTTGTTTATCTTGTGCTGCATGTTGCAAGCAGCACTGAAAAGCACACTGTACTCTTACAAACTGTTGTGACACCTCTGCATGTTTTGCAGCAGTGTATAAAATTAGCACTATCTTTAACTGATGCTCCTCTTGCTCCCAGGAAAGCCCTTCCTGCTATGTGAATTTTCCCGCAGCATTTCATTGCCTCAGATCAGTATTTCTCTCTCTCAAGGTTCCCTCATCTCTTTGCTTCTTTCTAGCAAGAAGGGGAGAAGGTGACTACAACCAGAGACTAAAACACTCACAACACTATACTGAGGCACAAGCAGCTCATGAAATCCTCCCCACTTAGTCTTTTCTTCTTCTAGTGCTAGTGGGAAAACAGTCCCTATCCAACTAGTTGAAGTGTCAAACTTCACATTCTCTTGAGAAATGTATTCAGTCATCAGCTGAATTCCAAGACAGCGTGACTGTCTGATGTAAGCTTTCAAAGTTTTGTCTCAGTTGCATATATACTGCCACTCTAGCAGAAAAAGGAGAAACGTGTATTTACATTCATTTTGCCAAACATTAGCATCTTCTGTCCTATCATTTGAATGCAGAATTGTTAGGAGAAAACAGCTTAGAGAACAAGGGTTGACACATACAGTGTGAAATCTTAAGGTGCTTGAATGCAATGAGGGAGAAAGTGAGACAGAACCACATTTCATCTCCCTAACTGTGCTATAGTCCACATGAACTTTGTGACAGGTCTCTGTCTCTCAGCCACACTTCACTAGCTTCTGCTGACATTCAGCTGTCAGACAGCAACCCTTTACCATGCCCCTAACATGCTCTACAGCTTCACCCAATTAACTCTCTCTCACTTGACATTGCAGCAAAAAGCTTCATAATAGGTGGTCAAGGTGCATGGTGTCTGCTTGCCCTCTAACTACTCACACACAGCAAAATGCGTAGTTACCTTCCTTTTTGTCTGCACCAAACTGATGCAACTACAGTTTAGGCATTCTGCTACTAAATAGGACAAGGACAGCAGACCTTTGCCAGTGGTGCATTAATCTATCTTTTACCAAAGACTAATTTTAATGAAGAATCCTACAGATAATCATCATAAACATTTTGGTAAAAATTACACTGATTCAGTAAAATACTTCAATCACTTTTTAATTAATAAAGATATACTGTATCAGCAATTTGGCTACAAGAGAGGAAGAGGGAAAAAGTAATTATTTCTAATAGTAACGTTTAACAACATAAAGGAGAAAGGTCTAGGAACAATGAAAGTGCCTTTATGATTCAGCTTTCTTGCATTAAAAAATCTTTAGGCATTCAGAAGATTAATTTTTCCTATGCATTTATGCCAAACATGCAATTTTTGAGGAAAGATGTTCAAAAATATAAATCCATGTAGCTAAGAAAACAAATTAACTATTATAAAAAATGGAAATCAACATTTTAGGATTCTGCCAACAGCTTATATAAAAATGAGTACAAAGCTGGAACTAACTCTTTGCAGACAGATGCATTGAGAATTCTCCCATTTGTCCCCTGCTTTTCTCAAGTATATTTGTAATAAACATGTAGAATAAGTCAGAAAAGGCCCTTGAAAATCCAATATGCAGTAAGTACTGATGATGCTTAAGCACTCTTTGCTGAAGAGGTACAGTGTTTACCATGGATGGAATAGTCTGGATGAGCACTGGTGTCTGGACAGTGGAATTAGAACTGCCATATGTATGCTGAGTAAGAATGCCTGCATTTGTATTAGGCTTCTGGTTAACCTAAATCTCAGCTCATCTAAATAACTGCATTGAATTGAGTAGCTTCTTTTAAAGTTCCTCTAATAACAGACCTAAAAATGTTTAGAAATGAACTATTACTACTGAACTACTCAGTTTTCCAAAATTAATGTTTATGATTAAAATCATAAATGTATTAGGAGGACACCCTTTTAACACTGGCCAATGCACTGTACATTGTCTGGATTGTCCAATGCAGAGGTGTAGCCTGCTACCTCTCAGCCAAAACCCTGATAAGGGCTCCATCCCCCTTCCTCATAAACTAGCCTAGAGATAGATTCACCAGGAAGAGGTACTTTTGGCTCCCTGTAGTTTTGGGATAGTTTTCAAACTTTCATTTGTTTAACCAAACCAAGGACTTTAATAACCAATAACCCTTAGCTGAAGTTACGTCAGGAGAGAATTAGTCCTGTTGCAAATCGCATGCAGTATCTGAAGCAGTGTATATTCAATAGAGTTCTAAAGGTTAGTTTTATAACAGTAATGATCAGGGAAAACAGTTGGCTTTCCAACCAACTTCTTGCTTATAAAATACCAGTTGATATCTGAATGGCCTAAAAAAATATTTTAGGCTCAATTTCAGTTGATGGCTAAGATGTAGGTCTTTTGTAAATGCAAGATCCAAATTACACTAACTGGGCAAGGAATCAAGCTTATCAGCTATAAACAACTTGAGTGCGGGTGAACTAGGTTTACTGTCTCTGTTGGTTTTGGCCAAATTTATATATACAGCTATACTTCAGACCGAAATTAAAGAAATAGAAATCTAATAATTACTTCAACTTTTTATACTTACCAGATTCCTGAGTACAATCAGCCTCTAAGAGCTGCTCTTAGCTCAGGTATTGGATAATCACTATTATGTGAGGCTGAACATCCTGTTTGAGTGAGTCCACTTGCAAAATGGAAGGCAAATGTAAGTAGCATTTTCAGTACATTTTATGTGAATCAACATAAAAAACATGCCAATAGATTTTCATCCTTTCATATATATACGTCAAATGAGTGCTCTGAAAGCACAAGAGAATAGCAAAAACAAAACAAAAAAACCCACCCCAAAACCAGAACCCACCATTATCACATACAACACTACAAACTTTCATTCAGTGTGTAAAATTTTTAATTAGAAAAGTCATGAAGGACATAAAAGGAGACTTGTGGAAAGGTTTCTTCAGCTTTCTGGTTTATGAAACAAAACAGCTGTAACAAAACTTTAAAGAATAATTTTACACAGTGATATTCCAGTAATTTTGTGTGCCTTGAACATTCCAGAATGACATCTTTAATTTCTTTATTCAAGGCTCCTGATTAATGATGCTCTTATAAAAAAAATCTCTTATTTAAAGTGTAGTAAACTTAAGTAAGTTATTAAATTAAACTAGAAATTCCTGAAGCAATAGGATGTTTTGACATGCACAAATTAAAACAGAACTGTGTTACTTTTAGTGTCAGGAAAATTTGCAAGGTCCTGGTTCAGTTACAATACATGCCCAGGCTCCCAAAAGAGTGCAGTGCATTCAGCACACTCTGAACAAGAAAACTTGATGTCACACAGAGCCCGAAAGACTAACAGGTCCCTGAGCATAAGCTTATAACCACCATATGAGCTGATCCTTTTTTGATCACAGAAGACCCTTGGTACCCAACAAGCTGAAAAATTAGTGAAATATTTCATTACTGTAGCCGCCAAAGACTGTCAAATTACCTGTAACCATTACCCAGGTAGGACAAACGGCCTTTAAAATACTGATGAACATACAAATTTAAGTGAAGCAAGTATTGCAATGTCAGCTTTATGGTGCATCTTACTGAATGAACTATGGGTTTATGGACCAATTTCAGTTGAGAGCCAGATCCAAAATTGTGGTGTCTTAAAGCAAGGTAGCTTTACAGGTTCCACAGGCCTCTCTCTAAAACAAATTGAAGCAATTACACCATTTGAAAAGGATGAAATGGAATCATTACATCATTATAATGTCACTTTGCTTTCCTAATATCATCACACATAGCAGGGAAACTCTGCTGGGGACTGACCACATTACTCTTGCATATATTTTTTGTTAATTTTATTGCTTCCATGTAATTTAAAGATATCCTACCTTCCACTAAAAAGAAAAAAGTAAATTGATTGCTTAACAAATAGGTCCTTTTGAAAAGGTACTATTTATAAAATAAGTCAACAAAACCTCAAATTCTTGTAAAATTGGAAAGCAAAGTTATAGCTTAAGAAGCACGTTTGTTTCTAAACCTCTTTCTTTAACTGAACCATTACACAAACTGAAGAAAACACAAGATATTAAAAAAAAAATCACTATTATTATTACCATTGTAACATCCTTTCAGTTGACAATAAAGCTCTTTACCTCAGAGTGTACTCATTTCACATTTTTATAGTTTCTTCAAGCACTGGTTTATTCAACAGGTCAAACTGCTTCAGGGAGCCCAGTCCCTGGAGAAAATAGGTCCTTAACTATAATCAGCTGGAAAAATTGTGCTTTCTCTACATAATGTGGGTTTCATAGGCTTCTATGAGAAATTTTTATACCTAACTTATAAACAACAACAACAAATAAAGAAATATAGATTGGGTAAATATTAAGCAGTGTGACTTAAATATGAAAAACTCAATAAAAACAAACATTAAGATGTAACTTGCTGACTTTATGCCCTTAAAACATGTCAGTGTCACAGGAACAAAATTACATCAATAAAATTATGAATTAAGAACACTGTTATGCTTCACGCCCTAACTCTGAATTTCCTGTCTTTTTATCTCTGCAAGTCATACTCTCTAGTATATTTTAACATATTGAGTTTTGGTTTTGAGATTGTTTTTGTTTTTGTTGTTTTGTTGTTGTTGTTGTTCTTATTATTATTTCTTGCATTAACTGTTATGCTTAAAGTACAAAATGCAAGCAATCAGCAATGGAAGTAGGTAAACATGTATTTCTACAAAAACCAAGTACAGAAAGGAATGCAAAGGTTTGTTCTTTTTCTCCGCAGTTTAAAAGGATACAAACATGCACAATTATGGGAAAGTTTTGCTTCAGTAAACCAACAGAAAAATATCTGATGATTTTATAAATTTCAGAAAAGTACAAAGTAAAGCAGATTAAGCAGCAGAGACAGTCATCTCCTCTGAAGTTTGCCCACAAGCTGGCACTGAATTCTCTGCTGGTGGGAATGCCATCCTGAGGGAAACACAAACCTCTAAATATGAGATTTGGCTTTACAAACACTTACGGTATGACTTTTGAGGGGACTACTTATTTCCCCACTATTTAAAATGTAGGTTTATGCTTAAATATACTCTCCAGGACAAATCCTGTTAAAGGTCAGCACAAATCTTTTGCATTTTGTTCTGTTTTTTAATGGGTGTGTGTAGCATTAGCCATACTACGTTCTAAGTGCGGCAGTGAGTGCTGCACATACATGCACTTCTGAGGTGATTCGGAGAAAACTCCAGGCACAAACTCGCCAACAGAGTTTCAAGCTGACAAGCAGGTATTCTTTATTGCGGCACCGGGAGACACGGGGGATAGCTCCTCCTAACGTGTGTCGCCGTATTGCTACTCAGGCCATCCTTATATAGCCCCTCGGCATATATACATATTCATGAGGCTACGCATGAATTACATCATTTTCCAGAAAGTTTCCCACATGCGTGCAAAAATGTGATGGTGGTCTCTGAGGGTCATTTACTTCTCCCAACAATCTTCATCACTTCTGGCAGTCTCTGAAGCATCAGCTTAATTAATTAACATTACAGACATGGCAATCATCCTGTCCTTCTACTTATCAGTTAGTTTAACTGTCCCGGATACTCCCCAGTATATGTTTACACCAGCTGAATGGGTTCATTAACACCACAAACAGCAATCATCCAGTCCTTCTATTTATCAGTTAACTGTGCCCATCCTGGACATCTGCTAGTCCCAGATACTTCCCCATCCTCAGGTCCGGTTTTGCTATTCTGCTTTTCTTACACTTTTTGTACTAAGGTCCCGAGGACCTAAAACTATGTCAACTACCTTCAAGCACCGCAGTTATTTTCCATTACAAAGCTATCAAACTTAACATTACTTAGAACTGATTACATCGTGCTTTTGTGCCTCCTTGTCTCAGCGGCTAGCTTAGAAAGAGGCAGACTCCTGGAAACACTGTCCTAGGTCTTGCTCTCTTGTATTTTTTCCCTGCAAACTGGTTGGTGAGCTAGTGGTACAAAGTAAACAAGAAACATCACAAAAGAGAACAAAAATCCTTCTACCTATCATTCCCAATCAATTGAATTGCAACTCACAGGTAGCATCTACACATTTTGCACTATTCATCAGAGCTAATGCCTGAGGATTAGCACTGAATTTTCTCCTTATAAACATGCTTTCCATATTTACCTTGAAACACAAAACCAAACAGGTGTCAGAACAAGAAAAAAACTATTGACAACAGTGTATCTTATAGGATCTAAATTTAAAATGTCAAGAAAATATCAGGAAGATGACAATCTGGATTGCAAGGATTCATTTGCCATTTAAGTATCCGAGCTAGACTCATTCAAGCACAGCCATGCTTTAATCCCCTCCAAAAATTTCTCAGTGAATTCAGTCTCAGAACAAACAGACATTCCCTTTATGTTTAACCCACAGTTTAGCAGGGAATAATAGAAGCTTCCCAGCTCTCTTTCTTGAAATAACTTCTTCAAAAGGGAGGAGGAAGCACCTTCTGGCCTAAGTAAAAGTCCTTGAGTCTGGAAAGAAGTGAATTTGTCTGCCTTTGTAGAGAATATTCCTTTTCTTCTATAAAGCCAGTAAAATTGTATCCTCAGCTGTGTTCTTTTGTAAAATTTTTCCCCAGGGTTAAATGTCTTGGTCTATAATATCCAGTTCTCAAAATAACAGCTTGTCTAGCAATCCAAATACATTTCTTTCTACTGTGCAGCATTAGCGGTATACGTAATAATATCCAAAATCTTCTTTTAATTTGACATGCTAAAAATGTCACTTTGTTTCTTTTGCCTTCTTCCCACACCTCTCAGAGGAGTGTGTAGAAAATAGGAAGGAAACATATGCGGCTAGTGAATAAAACTCTTTGCATACTACCAATGAAACACATTTCAAAAGACCATTGCAAAGACCTCTAATAAAGAAAAATACATCACATTGCTGTGTCCCAAGTCATAATTACCTTCCAGAGCAAACGGGGTCTTTGTAAAACATTTAGTTGCAGGAAACCCCATGCACCATTTTGCAAAGAAAATAAAGGACTAACTTGTTCCAGTATTTTTCCTTCAAGAACTGAACAAAATGAAGTGTAGGTATTTGCTTCCTTTTTCTCCGTTAATCTGCTACACGCAGAGAATGAATGCATGATGATTTTTTACAGGGCAAACTTGAACCTATACTTCAGACTTGTTTCCTTATCCAAATCATTATTTTCTCTAAATCAATTTCCAATTAGTTGCTCTGGGAGGTACAATTGTTGCACTGGCCCGAGTATTTAGGATAAGAGATGAATACAACTTCAGATTCCAAGTGTCTTGTTTTCAGTCCTGGGAACTGAGGACACTTGTTTGTGAGTTCCAGTACCTCACTAGAAACACATTTCTAATGCCATAGAAATGCAAACCACGAAGGAAAAAAGGAAAGATTACCTTCCTGAAAACATGACCCTCCTTTTTTGCGACTCAGCCAATGACTTGAAAGATTTGGTTTGTGCTTAACATCGGAACAAACCTGCGGTCATTTAGGAACTTCATGGTTTCCATTAAACCGAACAGCATGGACATTTGGAATTTCATGGCAACTGTTAAGTGAGAATGTAGATCTTGCTTTTGCCAAAGCACCATCCTCTGCCGAGAGCTAACACCCACACACATCCACTCACATTCCTTAGCCAATTCAAGTCATTAAGGAGACTTTAAGAACAGACAAAACAAAGCACAGACAAAAACAAACAAACAAACAAAACAAAAAAAAAAAAAAGAAAAAAAAAAAAACCAAAAAGACAAATCCAACCCCACTTAAACCTCTTTCTTAAGCACCTGAAAGCAAAATACAAGTGGAAATGTAATGTTTAAACGCAAGGAATGCATTGTGTCTATCTACAGTCTTTACAGCATTAACTGCAACTACACTGAAAAGCTGAAGTACTGGAAACCACCTAATTACCCAAACATTTACCTCTCCACAGGTGTAAATACATGGGCCTAATAAGCCTTCCCACTGTGAAAGCTGTTACTTAAATTATATTAAAATATTAAAACTATTTAATGAGCTTTTTTCCCCTAAAGTAAATTGAGTGTGTGCCTTAACCTGCTTCAGGCAAAGGAAGTTTCAAACACATTGGTTTTGAAACTAGCCATTATTTCCCATGTTGCAAAACCGGCAATTTTATTTCCCAACAGCAAATGAAACTGTCAGGAAAATTCAGATGCAATAAAATTGGGTGGTTAAACCAACATGCTGGATTTGGAATAAAACTGAATTAAAGGAATTAAAATTAAGCATTATGTCAGTCAAACGTTACAAAAACTATTTGAAAAGGAGAGGGGTGTTAGGTTTAGGGGTTTTTGTTGGTTGTTTTTTTGTTCAGTGGTGGGTTTGGGGTTTGGGTTTTTTTTTCTCAGAAGTTAGGTTTTGGACTTGGTGAAGTCCACACATAACTACCCATTCTATGTCCATCAGCAGTGTCACATCTGAAATTTGCACAATGAAAAATATTTTGCATAAAATTTGTTGCTTCTGGCAACATTTCTGCCTAAATAAAAAGTTGTCAGGCAGTGTGTGACTTTAGTGGTAGAGAGTTTTAAAATGGTGGCTTCAGTCCAAGGCTAGCTAATAACGGCTGACATGCACTGGAATCTTGAGGCCTAAATCAACATTGTTTTCACAGCTGTAATTAAGCCACCTAATCAGAAGCACATTTTGACGGGACAGTTTCTGGAAGCCAGACATTACAATTTCTTATGCCTGGAGCGCAGTGGCTCATGAGAGGTCCTCATTTAATTTCAGGGTTGGGTTTTGGTTGGGGTTTGTTGGGGTTTTTTTTAGGAGAAAAAAAAAGGCTGTAAAATGAAAAGACTATAAAAAAAAAAAAAAGCAGTGTACGGCTGTTGAAATGAAGCAGGCCTATGTGTTCATGCCTTGACCAACTCTGCATCCCACCCTTCTTCGGCTCTCTGCCGAGTCCCCAGCTCTCAAGTGGCAGCTGCACACAGTGAGATTAAGGGCTTCTGCCAAAGTCAACAGATGAGCTGGTCTGAACTGGCTCTCTGTGTGTTCTGATTGTAAATTGTGCTGGTGATGATTAGAGAACTCTAACACAGGATGTCGTCTCTTAAAACTGTCCAGAGAAAATAATTTTTATTTTTTTTTTAAGCTCAGGAAATTTTTTTAAACTTCTTCTGTGGCTTGGTACATACTGTTGTGTCTATAACTTTCAGATGATTCAAACATAAATTCACACAAATGAAGTAACTATATTATTTAAAAAAAAATCCACAGTTACTTGCTCACAGCAAGATCCTCCATTTGGGGATGTTTATGTAACAGGGTTGCCGCTGAAAGCAATTCTCTTGACTAGAACACTCCAGTAGTCTTGCTCTCCTACCACCTGCCAGTGGAAGACACCCCTAAAATTCAGGTTACCAACTATTTTTGTTGCGTGACTATCACTTCAGGACGTTGAAATGGCTAAACTGTCTTGCTCTTTCTCTGGAGCGCAGCTACATTACTAACTTTAACATAAACTTTCAACCCCAGAGGCCACCGTAAAACTATCAATATTGAAGGCACCAGTCACTGGGGTCTGATTACATTTAGTTCTGCACTTTAATTACATATGGATTCTATTAACTGAACCTTTTGCCTTATAGGCAACATTTTAATCAAATTACTATAATTTTCAAGTATGTTACAATAGTCTGACAAGTTAAAAGTTCACATACCTAGAATATTGAGTATCAAAAAAATCTTGCATAAAAAAGGAAGTACTCTTTACACAATAGTAAATGTGTTGCTGGATTACTGTAACTGTATTTGAACACCTTGCCCTAAGTTACATAATGTGATTTATATTATTGGTTTCATTTTTTTTTTAATTGGTACTACATAATAAGCAAATCGTTTAAACTGTACGATTTATACTGTTTGGTTACAACTATTACTTGTGTAAGCAATACCACATGACAAGGTGAGCATTTGAGCTATGACACCTGCATTCCCTGGCTATGCAGTAAGGTTGGCAAATTATACTCAACTGCTTAATATCACGTAAGAAATGCAAATATTTAAATAAAAAAATAGTTTCTAAGAGATATTACTGCTTTACGGATTCATCCTGATAGAGACTTAGTAAATATATATGAATACAGTTTTCTTTTTTTGCCTAAATTGATATCTCCACTCTTTCACACCTATTATCACCTCAATAATTGGGAAATTCTCCTTGTGAGCCTGTCAGATTTTTCTTTATTTTTCTACCAATTCATGAACATTCATGTGTTTCAGAGCAAATAAACCACACACTGGCAATCAACTGTCCTGAGTGAAAGTTGCAATTATTTGAGGTTCATATCCTACTCAATTTTATCCTAGACTATTTCCAAGAAAACACTGCAAGACAGAGGGTAATAATAACAAATCTGATTATTTTTTGCAAGGCAAATTAAAAACCGGTTATCTCCAAATCTTTCAAAAAAACAGTTCAATTCCAAATCTTTCAAAAAATATTTTCAGTTCAACTATGCATCAGACTAGCATGAAGTAGTGGAAAAGCCAAGCAGTTTTCATCCAGGACCTATCTGATTATTGCAACATCTGGGAAGAATTCCCCCAGCTACATCAGTCATTCCATGTCCTAACACAAGAGATATGGCTCCAGCCCATGAAAGATGCTCTCTGACATTTAACATGATACCAATGGAGTAAGTCCCTTTCTCCTATGCAGCAAGCAAAAAGGCAAACGGTGTTTTATTTTCACTCCAGCTCTGTCCTCATAATTACAAATGTAAGTCATTGCAACCCTATTAGATGCAGGTCTCAGTCTTAAAATGCAGACTGAACTGGTGACAAGGGAACAAAGGGTATGGGAAGAAAGACAAGTAAAACCACTGCCCAGAACAGCCAGGCTAAGTAGGAAGAAACTGGTGTAGTTATATTTTGAGTTTTAAATATTTCTTTTCTCTCTACCCCCCTCCATGACCAGGATTCAAGTAGATCGTAAGAACTGAGAGCTGACTGCTCTGAGTAGGAAGAAAACTGTACTTTTCGCTTAATGTAGTTCCTCATCAAAAAAATACAAGCATATGTCAATTACTAGCTTCTCAACAATAAATAAGGATTTTCCTCATGTAAAACAATTCTCCTTGCTTATCTCATCTTACCAAAACATACAATTATGTCTTTCCAGTACTGTAAGTGATATCGTTAGGCATTTTCAGACAAAGGACAGACACAACCACAACTGCAGGTGGTGGGGGAAGAAGGATGATGCAAAGCCACACAGAGGAATAAGTGACTTAGTTGTCTTTGGATGCTTCTTCTGAGTTTGAAAATTATGTTCTCATAGTTAGAGAACCCTGCTCTTCTTACAGAACTTCACCTCTTTCAGCCATCTGAAACCCACCCTCTCCCCCTTTCAGTTTCGCTCCCCAAATTCCCATTTCTCCTGTGCACACAAAGCTTTTCTCTTTTTGTCATCTTTATAAATCACTGTTATTTTCACACTTTGTTTTCTGCACTCCTTTGATTCTGAAGTGAAAGCAGAGAAAGGAAGCAATATCACCAGATCAGCTGCACGTTCAGGATCAGAAAAACACATGACCACCTGCAATGTAACAGTGGCTTTTTTTTGCCTGCCAAAACTGATACCAGAATATTTTAAATTCTTAAAATCCTGACATCAGTACTGGTATCAAACACAGAATCTCAGGGCCAAAAGCTACCAAAACACTTTGTGAAGAAATTTTATAATATTCTGTCAGTTCCTCCTATATATCAAGTCACACTGTAAAATACAGTGTCACTGCATCCACTCTCAAGAACACTGTGATTGCAGCAACTAAATCTTTGGCAGCACAGACACCACTGATTCATGTGCTTTCCATGTGACTAATACAATACCACATGTTGCCCCCCAGCACCCACAGAATAATTGCTTTTGACCATACTACTCCACAGTGCAGTATTTTAAAGCTCTCAGTTCAAAGCCTACTTACTACTGCCACTCTGTATGAAAGGCTAAGTATAGTAATAAACTAATGTATCTGAAGAATTAAAGTGGACCAAAGCAGCAGAATCCAGTACTCCTAAAGTAACTGGCAAGAGTTCATTTACCAGGAAACCCTAAGCACAGTCCAGCTTATCATGGTTATATTACTAGATGTTGCTCAGCAAGAAACAGGCAGGAAGACAAAAATAAAGAACATTTTAGCTGATACCTTCTTTGCTTACATACAGATGGTGTATACAGTTAGTTACTACCAGTGAAGTACTTCCACTAAATCCACCTTCTAAGCACATTAGTCTTTCCTAAGGAAAATAGTAAGACATAAACGGAGAGTCATGTAAAGGGAAACAACACAGTTCCTTAAATTTCATGGAGAAAACAGCAGTGCCAGTCCAGTAATGAGTTCAGTGCTCAGTGAAGTAATTCTCTATCTTATTTCATGCTAGAGGTTGACTGCTGGCTTCTGTGTTCCTCCTCTTGCAACCTACATACCTATAGCCAAGATTACATATAGCCATATCAATGATATCTTCTTAGCTGAACTATTATTATTATTATCATCATGTCTTCCAATTAAATGTATGACCTGACATATATGTGGTATGTGGCAATGCAGCAAGTAATGGAGGCCAGAACTGTGACTGTGCTACTTGCACTTCAGAGAAAGTAATTAAAAAAAAAAAAGAAATGCTCAGAAGTGAAACTGTTATGGTTGCAAAAAAAGACCATTAGAAAATGTTTATGGTTAATAACACAAAGAAAAGAAACTGACATTTTAGAAATGTAAGGGAAATTTCAGAAGCATTTGGTAAAGAAACAAAAAAAAAAGGCAAAATGGAAAAGTAATACAGGTATAGGGAACAACAGAAAAAAATATTTAGGTAGAAAAACAGTAATCTGTATTTCAGACATACTAAATTTTTAAGAGTTACAAGAATGAAAAATGCACATGGCCTTTCTCTGCACAGAGGAAGACTCATCAGAGACAAGTACAACAGACAGATAGCTGGACACAAATGAAGAGTACGGAGACATTCTGCTACTGACTCCCCTTCAGCCCACATAATAATTCTCATCTCTGTAAGCAGTGTTCCCAGTGTTCATCTGATCTCTGTCCATCATAATCATAACCCTTCCTGTTCTTCTCTGTTGGCATTAGCATGAGTACACATAACCTCAGAATCTAAACACTACTGACTAGAAGGAAAGTGGTTGGACTAGAAGCAGTCTGGAGGATGGAGACATCAATTCAGAGTCTTAGATAAAAGATGAGAAGTCAGAATCACTGGTATTGCCTTATGGCATCAGTTTTGTTTTTCACAATTATCAGCAAAACCCAAGCCAACAGAAGAGAAAAAAAAGTGGTGTGAATAGAAAGGCAACATAGTTAGCACATTTCAGTACAAAAAAGGTCGATTAGGAAAGCACTACCTTCTGAACATGGAAAAGATGAGTACTTATGAATGGACAGTTGGGAGGGCAAGAACCTTATATAACCAGCATACAGACATCTAAAGACAGCCACAATATACTGAGAAAAACTCTAATCTTATAAGGTAACAGTCCACAGATGGTATACACCTGAAAGACTTTTCAAAAATGTACTTCAGCACTCAGTAATAGGTTACTGTCCTAGGAATACTAGCATCTGTCAAATGAAGACCTGCAATTAATACAGTCCAGCTGCTGTATTTATCTCCTACATAAAAGGTTTTGCCCGCAACATTACCAGAACTGGCTATATGACTGAACACAGTGGACTGAAACCAACAAAGTGTATACAATTCTGAAACCAAATAGATATTCAAGAAAAGTCATTATTCCCTTTCCTTTCAAATAATCAAGCAAAAATATTTGCTCTACTCTTTTAATACAGAAAAAAAATTAGTACAAACTTATTCCTTAAAATCAGAACAGAACAGCACTGGTAGAAACTTTAATGTTGGTTGCTCCTGAAAGCTGTGATGGCTGAAGTCATGCTTGATGCAACTTTTCCAAACATTAGGGACAAGTTTACAGAAAACCAAAATATAGTACAAGGTACCATAAGCACATTTTTTTTTTTAATTGAAACTTGAACACGTATAATTCTAAATTTTTTGCCTTTACATTAGAATGCTAACCCACTTTCCATTAATGCTCACGCTCTGGTTCAAATTAAACTGCATCTAAAGGAAGAACTATTCTTTTCCCTAGGGGGTTGTATAGGAAGGCCAACAGATCCTACTACAATGCAGAAAGTATCATCTTTACATTGATACCATAGGCACACACAAATTACTTGAAAAACACTGTATTCACCCACAGGCATTGGAGAGATGGAAGGGCAAGGTTATTTGTTTTCACTGTAACATATCAAGTCACTGCATAACCCTTTACAGGCAGGACTAGCATAACTTTGCTAAAAGCTCTCTCAACCCAAATGAAGCAAACCTTGCTGCAACAAGACTGGCACACTTCCCAATCGTTAGTACACAAGTGGTCATCTTGATTTAAACAACAAAACCAGAACAGGAAAAGGAGCAACCCAATTACACTGGGCACAGGCTCAGCAGGACAAATGTAAACCTAGTAAAAAACATAAAGCCTGGGTGGAGGAGAAAAGGAGCAATTTTAGTGAAGCAATCTCATTTAGTTTCCTAGAAAGGCTGTGCAGTCACAAATAAAACAAAGCTTTCATTCAACTCTGAAAACTAAAATTCAGCACTGATTAGTATATTTTCTATTTGCAATAATTTCCCATTGTACTGATCCAGTATAGAAGCAGGATAAGAAATTAACGTAATTCTGTTGGAAACAACCAAGGCCACAGCCACAGTCTTTGAATATACATTTGCTATTGTGTTTATGTCACTTCCATTAGTGATGGATCTCTTCTTACCGATCTTCAATTTCAAAAAGGCAAACATCCTCATTTTCTTTATGATCCTTTGCTTCACAAGAATAAAAGAGGAGAAAGGAGGAAAGAAAGAACAGAAAAAAATCCAAACACCAAAACATTACCAAGAAAGAAACAAGCCTCCAAATTTTCTCTTTTATTCCACATGGCAAAGTAAAGAAAGATGGAGAAGAAATACATAAAGTGTATGCAACTTGCACAGCTTGCACAGCCTCATGTTAGACATACTTGGCTACATATTTATGACAGTTTATGTGTCTGGCCTCCTGCCTGTGGGACACAAATACATCTGCATTCAGTAATCCCCCTAGAGAGAGCTCTCATATCTGAAGAATCACCTTATTAGCCTTAAACAACTCCAAGTGTCTTTGTAGGCAACAAGAAATTATTTCCAAAATTGGATTTTAACCCTGCAACTTTAGGATGAAGTATTATTCATAACCACTATTGTTTAAAAAAACATCAGCATGTCTCCTAATAAACATTTTGTTTACACGCACAGTTAATAATATTCTGGTTTAACCATTTACTGGACTGTCAAAACCCAAGAAATTACAATGTATAATTTTCTAGTGACAGCAGCAATTAATAGGTCCTTGTAGAAGATACAGTAGTAAAATTAATCCTCATGTTAACTTTTACCACCCCTTTCTCTTCTGTTAAAGTCTCGGAAGGTTTCTGTTGACACAAATTTTATTGCTCTATTATGTTTATAATGAAATATTACTGAATTTCCCCACAGATACTATGCAGCATGAAGGGAGATGCTGGCTAGGCTAACCACAGCCACATGACAAAAACTAACTGAAAAGCAGACTTACCAATTGCAGGTTCTCATTTTCATGAAGACAAGCTGTTTGGCTCTTGGACTCTGGGGCTGCAGTGGGAAGCTTATGAGATGCTGTTTCGCTCAGCAGCATGTCAATTCTGGAACTTGCAAGCTGGTAGACATCCATAAAACTTTTAACCATGGCCTTTAAAAAGTAAAATAAATCATCACTGCCAGGCAGGCTATACTTAAATGACAAATAGCATACATCCAAATTCATTACAGAAGACCTAAATTTTACTAATCAGAGAAATGAAACAAAGGTTAGAAGCTAGGCAAAAATTGCATATCAGGACTTGAACATTAAAAAGGTCTAACATAGGTCATGTTCCTTTCAAAAATCTTAAATATTAACAGCATTAAAGAAAAGCAAATTACTGCACACACTAATTAGAAGGTGTTTTGACAAGCTGTTTTCAAATATGCAGTACTGCACTGAGCAGCTGATACCATTTCAATTGTATTTAAATACAAAATGCAGTGCAAGTCCAAAGTTTACAAAGAATCAGTACACAGTTTCAGGTAAATGTTCATACTTTCAAAGTCAGTCGAGTTACTAATCCTCCCACTCTATGTCAAAAAAAAATTAATTTGTGAGAAACAAAAGAAACACAGTAAATCTGCAGACCTCTGAAAGTAAACAATCTGATTACAATATAGCTGGGAAAATAGAATTGTTTTCATGTACATAGCAGAAGAATGTCCCAACCGTGTAATATTGATCAGACCGATAATAACATTAGCAGCACAAGACAGTAAAAATGATTTGGCAGTACTGGTAACTTTGTACCTACACTAAACAGTGTTATGCTGTTGAGATTATTGGTCTTCTTTACAACTGGTTAAACCCATTTTATAAATTATAGTTTTCCCTTCTGAAATGACCTGTAGCGAGTTTCTACTGTAAGCACATACTACAGATAATACAGAATTGGCCTTTTGAATGTAAGCCTGTGGTACAGGCAGAAATAAACTAGTACCTCAAACAGGCATTCACAAAGATTATTACTGTTTTCCTTTGTTCTCAAACACACTACTGCTTTTCAGAATAAAAGGTAACATAGCTGAAATCAATCAACTCATTTAATTTTCAAACGTAGAAAACAGCAATGGCAAATTAACACCATCATATCTTTTCTCATCAAAAAGAATATCCAAAATGTGTTACATACTATGGTACTAGTCCTAAAAGTGTATTCACATAGCTCTGTAAGTCTGCCACTGTCAGCTCTGATCCTGCTTTTAAATTTTCCATCCACATTCAACATGACTAAAGTCCTGAAGCTCTTCACAAAAACTACCAAGCAAGAATGTGGATGTACCTCACATCCCATATAAAATTGCCTGAGAGTCTTCACATGGCAATTGCCCACATGTTAAAAATTAGACAGATGTCGAAATACGTCTATAGACTGAGCCTGTGACTCATAAACAAGGATTATATCAATGCGCCATAACAAGCTGTGTCTCAAATCTCACAGAAAAAAATCTTATGTGTTCCTTTGATTACTTCCCACGCAATATTTATAGGTATCACTGAACTAGAAATGATTCCTTACCTTCTTCCTTTTGCCTCTGCTACCACAAAGCTAGCGAAGCTACTAATCTATACAGCTTCACCCCACATCTCCAGAGCCAGTTAAAGCCCATGCAGTTACCTGAAACAGTAGTTACCAACCTGCTGCTCAACTTATCTATTTCATCTTGTTTAACGAGTTTGAAAATTTTCAATTTAGGAAAAATGCATTAATTTTCAAGCTTATTTTCAGACACAGCAAATATTTTTTCTAAGACATTTAGATTTTTTTCAAGTCCAGAAGGAAGCAATTTGTCAGCTTGTTAAATGTTAATTCATTACTAACTTGGAGGGTAGCATTTATACATCTATAGGTACACACATTCTTCCAGTACTTCCCAACTCCCTAGCAAAGAGTCAGGGTCAGTTTAGACTTCTTTCACACAGGACCAACATTCGGAAAAATACTATGTTTGAGTCAGTCTTCCAATGTGCAATCCTTGAGTAATGAGTGTGCAGAATGTTCATTCTAAATAATAATAGTAATAATAACAATAATGAGGAAGGCAAATACTCTGGGTTTTTGAAGCACCAAAGGAAGGCATTCATTTATATATGATTTTACATAACTCATGGCCACCTCAGGTTAAGTCACAGATCTGTCTTCCACAACAGAGAAGTTCCACTTATTAGAAAGCTTAATACATGGGAAAGGGGGCATACAGCCTGGTCACTTGCCTGTTATAAGATCTATCACATAAAGATTAAACACACCTGTACAGGAGTTCAGCACTTTAATTTAGATCCCTAATTTCACATTACAGAAACAACTGCAGCTCTGGAAATTGTTCCATGATCAACCAAGTCTGCTAAGAAGGAGTGGGTTTTTTGTTTATAAGTTCACATAACAGTAAGATGTATACATAGTTTTAAGGTGTCTTATTGCTATGTATACTTAAGCAAACTTCCTGATTCATTTTTCTAGCACAAAATTTGTCATTCATACACATCTGCTGGATCTGCATTTATATGAACACTTCTGAGTTTGAATGTGTTGGTAATACCACAACATGAAAACCTGGAACAGAAAAAAACAAAAATTTGTCTTCCATTACAGTATAAATGTATAAAAAATACACACCAGAAAATTACTTCTGTTCAGAAAGCAAAGATGTTGTGATCCCTGAAACATTATAGGAACGAATACTACTGCAACTCAGACCACTTGTAAAGTTAAAGCCTTTCCGGACAGGTAAGTATTACAGGCAAAGTAGTGGGTAGAAGGAGTCCACAACAATAGCGGGGCTGAAGAACACTTATTTCTAAACATTACTGATGACTCCAGGTGTCCCTGCCTGAGCAGGTGATTTGGACCAGATGACCTCCAGAGGTGACTTCCAACCTCAAAGCCTTTGTGAGGATGGAACATGATGCAAGTTAATAATAGTTGAAATTTACACAGGACTGTCAATTTTAAGATCAGAAATTGTAATTAATTACTCTGCATTAATCAAATAAAAAGACAAATTAATCAAGACAGCTGAATGGCTTTTTCTCAGTGACCTCTTCCCTTTCCCTTTGCTCCACACAATGCCTTATTTTATGAAGGATCTCACTATTATTTGAAGTTCTACATCACATGCTACTGATATGGGAGATGCAAATTATAATGGCAGAAGTGTTTTCAATTTCGAAAGTGTCTTCAATGTGAGGAGACCCATTCTCCAACACTAAGTCAAGGCACAGGCAGCTTCATGAAAACCAGCGCCCAAGTTACATTTTCAAGTATAACTTTCAATGGACAAGTTTAAATACTTCTAAGGATCTTTTAAAATGGGTATTTGTACATTTAAAACAGCATCTCCATCTAGAAAATGCCTATGAGCGATTTATCTTTTAATTCAAAGCAAATCACAAAATACTGAAAAATTCAGGTTAGTGTGATTCACATGATAGGAACAAATCCGAACTATCCCATGATTCTATTTTAAATTTCAGATTCTTCTTTATTTAGCAACTGGGACTCTGAAGATTCTAAGCACTGCACACCTGGCTGTTTTGCGTGCTTGTTTCTCCAGACTGTAAAAATAGGCCAGAATACATACAGAACCATTGTAAAACCATGTTTGTGCTTAACTACCTACCAATTCTCCAGTAGATAAGCATGTACATAGATAAAAGAGAAGACATATAAAATGTAATAAAAAATTATATGTTTTAAGTTAACTTAACAGATAAGGTTTACTTCTAAGCAGCCATAAGGAAAAAGGTCCTTGTGACCTGTTCAGAGACATCCCACCTATAACATTAGTGTACCCATAAAAATTCTGACTTAAACTTGATTGATTCAGATTGATGAAGCTGAGAAACCTGAATTAAAAGTGGAACAAACTAATCTGATGCTATTTATAAACTACAAGCCATTGAACTGCAGTGCAGAATAGCAAAGTTTAAGCTGGGTCTTCCCTCTCCAGATTAATCTTTAAAAGGACTGAGAACACTTAACATCAGATACAGTCCTCCAGGGGACATGTAAACCCAATTTCTTCTACTGTTCCCTCCATGTACTTTTGAACCAATCATTTACTTGTTCTCTACACCATTTCTAGTACAAGTAATTTTAAGGTGCACAGTGCTATGAGTGTTTTAAAACAACTTTTGCATATGGCTATAAAACGAGGCCAGAAGACTCCAAGCATCAAGAGGATTTTATTCAATGTGAAAATGGCTAATAATGACAAATAACACAACAGTCTTTAAGGAATATGAAATAGAAATAGAAACCTTTTTTTAAAATTAATTCATGAAATTCAAAGGTTACTTAAACTTCAGCTGTTCTCAATTCAGTTATAGTAGAAACATATGACAAGTAATATAAAGATCAGCATATGCAAATCAGCAGAAGACCTCTCATCAAAGTTTTAATGTATTTATTATACATTATAAAAACAGCATTTTTAATTTCCAATTAAAACACTGTGCATGTTGTCGCCCTCACCCTCACTGCTTGGCTAATGAGAACAAATACAGTTCAAAACAATCTTTATTTGGATTATGAATTATAAATAAGTGTGGATGGAAGTTTCCATTTAAAGTTTTGGACTATTCTGAAGTTACAAAAATAAAATACCAAGTGATTAAGAGTCAGCTTTTGTATTTTTATATCCATGTTATACTGTTAACTCAGTATCTTATTGGGCCTACTGTTATGATAGAACTGTATCTCCTGTTTAGAAGGAACAAAACTAAAGCAACGAGAACTTATATGAAATGATGCCTATTAAAAGGTATCAAAGAGATACGAAATGAGCAGCCTGACAAAATGATCATGGAGTTAGTAACATCAGATGCAGCAGCAAGAATAACAAGACCATCTACTTTACACACTGTACTTTCTCCCTTCAGGAAATTCTTCAACCAAAAAAGAATGTTTGCAGGTAGTAAATTTACCTATGAACAATATGTAGAAAAAGATGGACCTCAGAAGAATGAATGATTAACTCCAGTGTAACAAAGTGCTTAGATGAGAATCTGAAAAGGCTGAGAATTTCATGTATGATACTGAATCTGGATGAAGTTCAGTTCAGGTAAAAGCAGCTGGTGAGAAAACAAAACTCAACACAGTGGAGTTCTGTATGCTTTGTGGATAACCTATAGAATGCTTCTCATAATTGCCTTGCTTCAAATTGGCATAAACAAGACTAGTTAAAACAAAACATACACATCAATTAGTTTTTGTTTTCAGAAGCAAGATTTCAGGATACTTATCATATATTTAAGAGCTGTATTTGGGGCAGAAAGGATTAAAATTCATTTTCCCCATACATTTTAGCATTTGAAAATCCATTCTGTCTGCCTTGACCCATAGAGCAAAATGTCTAGTGGCATCAGTGGAGGATGTAAATACAGCAGCTTCTCAGGCATCAGCAAAACCCTCAAGGGGAACAGCATTCAGCAAAATTGCACTTTTGCAGCTGTTTGGCACTTCTTTAATGATCTATTCTCCTTGTATCTCATTTCAACACTAAACTTTTTGTTCGCTTCCATTCAAGCGTGGCATGCACAATTTAAATGTGCCAAAAAGCAGGTCAGTTCTGTTACAACTTTTTTTTTCTTTCCAACGAAAGCTGACTCAGTGCCACACACGGGGCCTAACTCTATCCCCTTCGCTTCAGTAACAATTACTTTACCCCATAGGTCTCAGAGGATAGCCCAAGGGAATGAAGCTCTAAATAAAAGGCTAGATTCTCTGCAAGAGGTAATGACATGACTTCCTACAAGAAAATTGAAAAGGGAGCATTGAAATTGACAGAGACTGAAGGGAAAGTGCTTCTACTGGAAACCATCACGGATGGGCATAGCAAGAATTGCCATTAAAATTATTATGAAGTGTAAGAGTTTCAAAAATAACATTGATCTTCCAGAAACTGACAAATTAAGACCAATGTGTTTGTTGGTATGATCAGGTAGAAAGCATCCTGAGAATTTTATAGCAAAGGAAGACTCTCTGGAGCACGCAAGCAAAACACTACTTAAGGAACTGCAGATTTTTATAGGCCAATACTATGTACATGCAAAAACTACTCTCTCTGTTGCAAAAAGGAATGGCAAAGGCAAATGGCAAAGGAAAAGCAATCGCTTTCCCAAAGAACTTTTAGTTTAAGCCATAGCCATGAGGAAAATACTACCGATACATTCTACCTCTTCCCATCCTCTTACATAGTCTTGATACAAAAAGAACATTTTAGTCTGTAAGGGAGAAAAAGAATTTTCAAGTAAATGGTTTTGGTGAGAAAGAAATGGAAACTGAAGGAAGTTTCAGGCTGGTGCCCTTCCTTCAGCTTCCTCTTACTGTGTATGTTCTAGACATGGATGAAAGAAAGAGGGACAGGTAGTTACTGAAAATAGTAAAAAGTCCACATTAAAGTGCCTCACCTGTGAGCATGAAAATCTGCTTGGAGTGAGCACAGTATATTACCAATGATGAGAGGAACTAAACAGGAGAAGTCACAACAGAAAAGTCAGGATGCAGTTTTATTAAGAAAATGGCAATGTCCCATCAAACATTCATCACAAGAAGAAACAACAAAGTAGAACTTCTCATCACAATCCAGGTGAAATACCAGTGAAAGTACAAGCTGCCTGTGCCTGGATGGTGTAGCTTTTGGTCTACTGGAATGACATCATGGAAGCATAACAGATGTACAAAAGATGAGGTACAGAATTCTGGTTTCACAATCAAATTCATAGAAGTAAAATCCATTTTTAAAGGCATATTCTTTCTTATTTTTAAGGGACTCCGATACATGGATAAGAAATCTTGTATAAGAAAATATATTTTTATAAATAAATGTTTCCTAAATACTAAGTCTTAACTGTCTGAAATCTAATGTACTACTTATATGTGTATGAGAACAATTTTAGAAGGTGAGAGAAGCAGACATTAATCTACCAGGCTACTAAACAGGAAAATCAGAAGCAACTTCCCCTCAAGGTAAATGTAAAATCTGAAAAACTATCCTGTTCTTCTGAAATACTGTTCACAAACTATCCAACATAAGTACCTAACTTGACTATTTGCCAAAGTAGTAGTAACAATGTGTTTACTGAAAATCCTTTTTTTTTCATTGGTTTTAAAGAGTGCTCTATTAACTAAGACCAATTTCAATTATTTTAGTAAAGAAATATGCTTTACAGACAAACAGATGCCACTGAGACAAATCTTCTTAGAAACTCATTAAAAAATACCACTTTACTTTTAACTGGTGTAGAAAAAGCCTGTCGTTGACTCCAACAGAAAAAACCTATTACCCCACAAAATCTGGGTTGACATTTCCTGAACATTTTGACTATAGCTATGAAGAGATATAGATTATTCCTTTCTGCCACAAGAAGCAGCTTTTCAGTTCTAGACTAAAACATTCTCAAGCCGAATCAGATAAAATATTTTACATGTGGTTAGAAAGGGGAACTGTGTCCACTTTGCATTTTCCATGCAAAAAAGATGAAGACAAATTATTCTGCAGTTGCCATTTTGCTGGAGAGACAAAGGCACCTTCTGGCAGGTTTAGTCAACATGACAACTGTGATTACGTGGCTCATACGTAAACAATCTTTACTGAGTCTTACTCTTCACATCAGATTTTAGATGTTTGCTCAAGTCTAACGGAGCCCAGGGGCTAGAAAACTGCATGATGTTTTGTGATACATATAGCTACTTCATCTCCTTTGCTTTTCTTACAAAGTGCTCATGATGGCACTGCATTTTAATTCAACATAAATATGTCATCCTACATAAAGCAACATTTCATAGTTTTGTAAAGAAACTCTAAAGTACACCTGTTAGGCTGGATAGCAAACTTTCATTTTGGCTTCTCACCAAGCCATCAGTTATGTACACAAACCTACGATGAAAGCACAGGGAAAAGCACAAGTCAGTCTCTACTTGTAATGACCTGCTGAACTGTATTCCTCAGGTACATGGACACACACTTAATCTAATGTCCACTGCCATATATAGGATGGACAGGTATTCTCCCTTTATTCTGCCTGAACTCTGATGATAGTGATACAGCTTTGCTTCATAAATTCTTGGACTTCATCATTAAAAAAAAAAAAAAAAAAAAAAGCTAGACTTTCAACCAAACTTGCTTTCAAGACCTGATTTATGCCATGAACATGTTTTATTAGAAATTTCAGGAAATTTGAAGAGCACATTACACCTACTACTGACCTTAATGACCATACACATTAGCACTCCTCTTTCCAAAGTAGCAGTTGGAGATTATTTGCAATAATACCACCAAAAGTGGTACTGACACCGAACTTGACAATCTGCTATCCTTAAGCTTAGTATGAAATAAGGAACATATTTTGTTCACAAAGTTTTCTTTTAACCATTATACTCTGAGGAGGAAAAATTACTAAAATGATCCATCATCTTTGAATATCTAGTTCTTCTGACAATGGATGTACGGCTGAAGAAAACCCTTGTTGGGAAAAAATGATTGTTTGTCTATCTTTTTGGCACGTCATATACCTAACAGATTAGCTCAACTCAGAAATGTATAAATCCCAATCATGCATACTAAAAATTGGTGGATGAGTGAGACTCAATTATACTGAACTCTGGGCTTCTTCTACGTGAAAGGTCAACAAGCTAAGTGAGAAAACTTTAAAAACAAACAGAAGAAGGCACTGACTTTTCTGTTGACAGAGTTCTGGTTGTCCTCATTAAAACCAACAATTCAAAGACAAAAGTAATTACCTCATAAGCTTTTTTAGATAATATTTTGGAAGACACTGATTTTCTGTTTTGTAGTCAGCACTATATGTCTTTTCATTAAGTGGAAACTTACAATCTGATTGCAGAATAGGATTTGAATTATTAGGTTGGGAGCTTGGCAAATAAGGAAAAGGCTGTTACGGTCTATTCCTCTCTCTTGTCAACAATCAACAATTAGATCCAATTCCTTAGAAGCACAAGAGATAACATGACTTTCTGAATTCTGCTTATAAAATTGGATGCTTATAGCAACACTGAAAGGAGAAAACTAAGAAGGATAGGTACTGGTGAGATGAGTTTTCCTAGAGACATCAAGTATTCTTCAACAACAGGATTAGAAGTAAAATACTGACTATCATATGGTACCATAACTACGTTGAGAAAGACCATTTTATTCTTTTTTAGTGGATTTGGTGATGAGTTGCAGGCACTGTAATATTGTGTACTTGAGTGGTGATCCTAATGGTGGATCAACAAAAGCAGCTTCTCATCCAAGGATCCCCGGCTATACTAACTTATAAACAACCTAGAGGAGAGCATTTTCTAACTACCTCTAATTTTAACTGGTTACTACTTCCTTATCCATTTTTCAAAGCTGGACCACTACTTGCAGTTAGGTAATTTATGAGAAATTGAGCCTATGGATGTTGGTAACATAGAGAAATCACTTTCCACAGACGAAACATAAAAAACTACTGGTTTTCACCTTCTTGTAGTTCAGAAATTAGGAAAGTAACCAAAAAGAAACAAGGAGTGGCAAATGGTAGGTGATTATGACAGATGATGCCAAAGCATGAAAGTAAACTGGGAATATATATTAACATTAACATATATTTATTAACATTAGGTGAAGTAGCAGAAACCATTTTCAAAGCATACATATAAATAGTTTTTCAGCAAGTATATACTTAAACTGCTAAGGTCCTTTCCACAAGTCATGTGAATGCTTAATTTTACACAGGTTCAAAAAGCAATGGGACAATAAATGGCTGTTGAATACAAAAAAGTAAGTTTGTCTCTGTAGACATTCAAACCCACTTGGACTTGTCCCTTTATAACTTGATCTGGGTGGCCCTGCCTTGGCAGGGGGATTGGACTAGATGATGTCCAGAGGCCCTTTACAACGGTAATGATTTTGTGATTCTGAGGTTTTGAATTAAAATGGTGAAGGCTGAGAGAAATTCTGGAGACATTTTATCGCTGTTTATTACACTCTTTGTTTTACTTTCCCCTATCCAACCTGTTTTTAAGCAGGGACAACCAAATTTACTGCTATTCTATGTGCCCTCTAGGCATTAAATGTTTCTTCAGTCCTCCAGTCTGTTTCCTAAAGGAATAAAATTGTAGCAAGTCTCACATGGAATAAATGCAGAACAAACTGAGCATCTAGGAGAGTGACCTTTGCCAGCGTACAAACATCACATTTAGACATGTAGGAGGCTTACTGCTCAAAACCTAGTCCTGTGGTCTTTGCTATCATTTGTAAAAACTTCAGAATTTAAACTTTAACTTGTAATCTTTAGTTTGTGCAATATTAATTCATAAAAAAAGGTTATTCTTTTGAGAATGGGAAACTGGAGGGAGACAAAGCCTGGCACTATACACCACAGCAATGGCAAGATGCTTTTTTTTGCTCTCTGATCTCTCCATTTTGTATTTGTCAATTATGACAGGATCAGGAAGAAGGCAACCTACAAATGGGTGCTAGTATTAGAAAATAAGATATGATCTGCCTCAGAACAGACAGAATGCACAATACAGTATATAAAATACAGTACTTGGGCATTAAACAGGTGTTGCAAGTTTGCCCACAAGTGGAATGGGTGACTGTTTCCTCCTGATCTTTACTTCAGAACTGCACTTCTGTCAAAAACAAGATCATGATGTGGAAGCAATCCAAAGGAATCTCAGTATAAGTTCTATCCAGGTTTCAGGAGGAGAAACAAATAGTAGTCTTTCTATGGATATAATCTTTTTAAAAGCCATGAGAGACTCAATCCTTTGCCGGTAAACCTGCCAACGTGCAGGCTATGTATCCCTATTATTTAGGTTTACAAAAGAGTTCCACATTCATTCTCTTTCCACTGCTTTAGCACCCTCTCCATTTTCTCTCCACCCCCTGATTTCTTAATACCTTTTTGCTTCTGACAGGGAGAGATCATGAGGAAAGAGACCATAATGAAGGGAAAGTTAAAGAACACTGTAATTAAATTGGGTAAAGGAATGGACAAGTACTCATTAAAAATGAGTGCCCTGCTTCAAGCCCTACTTTGTCCTGGAAGACCTACAGCAATAGACCTTATCAATCCTAAGAATTTATGCTTTTCACAGTCCAATATAAGTGTTGGAACTTGTGACCTTTGGATTCTAGCAGCACGTATCACTAGATCATCAATCAGTTCAGTAACTGAAAAATCAAGACAAGAGCTTCAAAGTAGTTCATTCTTATTCCTGCAAGACAACAATGTAAAAAAGAAAATTTGCAGGTAATAACATATGTGAATTTACGAGTCACAATTAACACACACACACACACGCACCCCCTTTCCCTCCCTCTCCCCAAAACTCCAAAATGACTTAGCAGCAAACTGGTAGAATTCGGTAAGAAAAAAAAAACAACAAACAAACAGGTTAACTTTCAATCCTTTCAAAACTTGTCCTCTTTGAATTTTCATTTAATGGTATGCCACTTGGGATTCTATCCCAATCTACTTCTTCAATATATGACAACTGTGGAGTAGCAGAATAGCCTGGGTTTTTTTTTTTTTGGCCTAGTTTTATGTTCTTTAAGGTTTACTGTGTTTTTCTTAATCCTTAAGTTGCATATTCATTGCCATATTTTCATCTAACTGCTGTCACTTACAGTGTCATGCAGAAGGTCAAGTCAGGGTCAGTTTATGTAAGCGGCATCAATCTGAAAAACTTCATCAGTCTTTATTTCAAGGCATTATGCAAAGAGCGCTGACATTAAGAAAGCCTTAACTGACAGCAAATGAAATCAATCAGCAAATCCCTAAACCATAATCTTGCTCAAGCTGTAGATAACCCTTCCTCTTCTAGGTCTTTAACTACAAGGCCCACCAAATGCAGTATCTAGGCAGAAATGTCTCCCTTGATTTCATTACAAAATTCTTGCACTAATACAGTGCATTGTCTAATCATTTTTCTTTCTCTGTAAGCTATTGATAAGAATAGCAGATAGAGTTATGTTTTATAATGATAGAATAGTAAGCAGTTAAGTGAAAAAAGGCTAAAGAAAAGATTCAGCATTTGAAGAATCTTGTTTTTTTAGTTTAAATGTAATTAATAATAGAAAATAGTTTTTTCTGTTTCTGCTACTAAAGTATTTGTGTAATAAAGTCTATTGCCTTATTAACTTCCATTGCTTAAGATTCACTTGCTCAGCATTTCTTCTTAGTTCTTTAAATTAAAAGAACCAGTACAAAAAAAGTAAGACTCCAGACAATTCCTAATCTTTCACAGTATTCACTTCATGAATTCATTTTGTAACTCACATGATTATCAACAGTTTAACAGCTATACTTCTGAAAGGCCTTATCTGTGTTACACAGTACGCACCGCACATAATATCAAACAATACAGTTACATCCAAGCTACACAGTGGTTATCTGGTAAAATCACTCCTTTTCTGAAGATTCTGTGCACAGATAATCCCATGCAATTCTGAAAGGATTTCTGAAGTAAGAAAAACTGCCTAACAAAAAAGGTGATGTGAAAACTGTATTTGTTATTTTCTGTTACTGAATGATGCTTTGATTTGTAGTTAGAGCTTTTAGGAGTCTACCCTCATTCACTGAGGCAGCTTTGGGTACATACTGAGATCACCATGTCTCTGGAGCAATTTTTCTCATAAAAGAATAGTGACTAGAAGTTAAGAAAGATGCCTTCTTCTGTACGACGCAGCAACCGCATAACCAGCTGGGAAAAAAAAAAAACAAAAACAAAAACCACCAACCATGCCAGGATTACAAGCAGAACCAAAACTAAATAAATAAACTTGGTGAATTAAGATCATGTTTTACACAGCTCTGGCAGCACTTGCTTACATTATCAGCACAGATCCTTCATTAAAGATTACTCACATGCAACAGATACAAATGTATGAAAAAGTGGACAAATGCAGACGGTTACATGATTGCTTGACAGGGTCAAGAAAGAAAGCTTTCCATTAAGAAAGGTTACTGAAAGGTTAAATTATTATACATTAACATTGGCATTCAAGATAATCAGCAGCAGATCTTAACTAAAAAGTTTTTACAAAACTAATTGTGCATATGAAAGAGACCAGACAAGAGTCAGTAGTTTCACAGGCATAAAGAGACAGAAAGATCAATTAATCAGTAATTGATTAATTGGTGATGACAGATACTGGCTTTAATATTTACAGTCCCATAGTGCCAAAGACTTAACAGGGTTGGTGTGCAGCCAGTGCTCCAGCTAACTGGAAGCCTTCTGAGAAGGCTCTTCATATAGTCTTGATCCGTTTATTGGAATGAAGAAAGGAAGAAAAAAAAAAAAAAGTGAAAGGGTTGCTGAGAAAGTGAGGGAAAGAAGCTAATGATAAGAAGGGAGAAAATGAGGAGAGAGCAATGAAAAGCCTGCAGGGGACAGGGAGGAAAAGACCGCTAAAAGAAAAGCTGTGAAGAGGAGAGGAATTTGAGAACATGGTTAACCCACAGAAAGGAGACGGGGTGTGAAGTTCAAATTATAGAAGGAAAATTTCCAACATCACCAGCATTTTGAAAATGCCTCACTTTAGGTTTTAAATAGTGTTTTGCTAACATTAATGATAGGTTTTAAAGGAATCATAGTTAAACCAAATTATGCCAAAATGACTCAGATACCAGCTGAACGCATTCAAGTTGATTAGAGCTCTTCATGTTATGTCTCTTCAATCTGGTTATTCGGATTTTACTCAGATGTTAATTATTGTTTCATAAGCCCTGCACCAACTTTATTTTAAACAAAATGAAGTTTCCAAAAGGTCAGGGTTGCAAGAGGTCACTCTAATGAGATTAAAACATTTACTTATTGATGAGCATTTGAACTCAAGGTGCAAGAGCAAATTATCATTAAATTAATAAAGAATTGCTTTTTTCTATAAACAGGGAAGGCAGGTTTGTGGTCAGTTAAGCAGTAGCATGTATTGACACTAGGTAGGAAATTAGTCCTTTTGGAGAGGAGAAGAAAAGAGGGGTAGAGCAGCCCAGGTGCTGTTGATAGCAGCTCTTGAACTCCTGGAGAATGAAGACCTAGTTTTATTCAACAGCAGCAGCAGAGTCTGATTCCAGAGGAGGCAGCTTTCTGGCCTCTCTAAAGCAATGGATAGGTCCTTCTGTGGGTGAAGTGGCGGAAGTAAAAGGAAAAAACTACAAGTGTTTGCATGTTAGGTGCACACATATATAAAAGCACTATCTTCAAGACTCCCTTAAAAAGGTTTCTCCTTTCTGAAGTATTAAGAGGGGAAAAAAAAAAAAACAAACCCATGATTACTTGTTCTTTTAATAGCCATGCATTAAAAAAAATAAAGGCTTTAAAACAGAAGTACAAGATTTAAAATTCTAATAATTCAGTTTTCAACCAGCTACTCCACAATTAATTCACCCCATTAAGTCCTCATACCGGAAATGATTAATGTTTGAAAGACTTGCCCTATGAAGAAGATAAAATCTAATGACAGAAATATAATCTTACCTTTGAAATCACTTCCTTCTTCAATTTGGTAAGAATATTTTATTGACAAGTAAACATGGGGATGAGAAAGTATTTATTATTTTAAGAAAAATTATCAGCAGAATTATGCATATCTTTTACCTTCTAATCTATCAAGTATAAATCTGAAAGTAATGAACAAGTGTGAACAAGTGAAAATAAATACAAATTAAGAAGCTCCTAATACTTTAAACTACATTTATATTTCCCAATTAATTAGAAAAAGTGGACCTACAACACAATCAGATAATGTATGACTAAATCATACACAAATACATAATTTACATAAAATGGTAGGAACCTACTCCTTAATAAATTTATGATTATATGCTAACACTGAAGATATGTCAGTACTTGACTATATTACTACCACTGCTATAAGCCTCTATGTTATTACTTTTCATTTTTCATTTCAAACTACCTCAAAACACCTGAGCAATGCAAAGTACATATAAATCCCGCATGGACTTCCTAAACCTGCATGAACAGATGGACACATGCTGGAGACGGGGAGAGCAACACAGAGGGAGCAAAAGGCAGTGGGGGAGAGAAGCCGAGGGGAAGGAAGAGAGCCAGAGGCAGGGGGACAGTGTGGATAGAGAGGGTGACAGGCAGAGTGACCAGGGCAGCCACCACGAGCACAAGAGAGTGGCAGAGACTGGGAGAGAGATGAAGCAGAGCAGCAGGCAGAGATGGACCAAAGGAAAGCATGAGCGTGTGTACAGCAGAGGCATCAGGCATGGCAGGGATAGCAAGAGCAACAGCAGCAGATAAGAGTGTGTGGCAGTGCACACGCAGCAGTGAGCAAGTGTGCTGTACGCATGCAGTGGAGAGTGTGCACATAGGACACAGAGAGAGACAATGTGCAGGAGAGAACGAGAGCATGTGGCAGAGAAAGGGAAACAAAAAGAGTGGGAGACAGATGAGACAAAGTGAAAATTATCCACGTCAAACCCACTTGGAGGAGAGAAAGCACATCACAAGTCGTAGTACCTTTTAAAATTAAGGGAGAGTTTAGTAACGGAAAATACAGATTTACCTACTCAAGTCCTTGGTTAGAATAAATTAAATTTTCCTAATATGCAAGGGATTCCCAACAGTAAAGTCGATCTTACATCTCAAGTGAAAAGCAGCACACAAACAAATGCTTTCTACTGAGACCTATGAATACCAACATCTACAGATTTGTGTATATGTCCTTTTAAACCAGAACCCTGCCTGTAGTCTCACCTTTACATCTGCTTTTTCATACACCGTGTAAGTGCATTAAACACTCACATCCTCATTAAAGTCACTTACAAAACTTACCCATTTGGAAAAATGTGCAGTATCTCAAAGGGTTAAATGATATGATTGCTATAGCTTTGAAACACTCTCACCTGGTATTTATCAAATATCAATCTTGTGAAAAAGCAACACAAGTTCATCTGTGAATATTGGTTCTCTTCCAAACCAACATCCAGAAGTCACACCATATCCTTTAGCAAGCAGAGATTAGAGGAGGAAAAGGCCCACCATGCCAAATAGTCACCAAAGCAAGCACACTAATAGGGCCAATTAATAAAATATGCAAATGGAGACTTTGAAGACAGAGGTCAAAGTAGTTCCCATGACAGAGAAAATGATTATTCTTTCCCTAAATGCGTATCTATAAGCAGCTACCACGTGTCAACACCAGCCGCTGGCTGATCACACAGTCATATGCGTGTCTTTCACACATGCAGCAGATATGATTCTGTCAAGCATGGCTAGTTTCTTGTTGCCACTGGTTTTCACCGACAATGACTTAATTGATCTGTTACTTCTGTGTATTCATTTGGGACATGCTTCATAAAGACAGTTTAAGGCAACTATACTTGGTTTAAAGTACACCTCTGGTACCTCCTGTAAAACCACCCAGTAACAGTAGATATAGAGCATAATCTTACACTGATTTGTATGTTGTTCGCCTCTCCCTGTTTGGAAATCAAGCACTTACACATCAAGTATACATTATACATCCTATTGCTATTGCAAAACTTGAAGCAATTTTATGTATCAGACTAGAAGTTTCTTTCATAGAAGTTCTTACCTTTCTGCATCTAGAACTCCAAATAGAAGAAATTTATCATGAGGGAATACCAATGCTTAATTATTTATACATGGGTTTAAAACTATCTTTATTTAGGGACTTTACGTATTGTTTTTTAGATCAAATTGCTTGCGGTAAGTATTAATTACGCATTTGATGTGAAAGTACTTGAGACAATTCACACTGAATCTTCTGAATAACCACTTTTTCTGTGAGCCAGTAACATTCTTTCAGAAGAGAGTGTTAAGAGAACATTATCCTCTTCCTAAAGGTGTAGCATAGTTCAATTTTGTATTTTATAAAGTGTTTATAACCTTTACTGGCTAATTTAAATACTGCTCTGCCAAGCAAGACTACTACTATTAGGAAACTCATGTTATTTTAGTTGCTCTTTTTCACCCTATATCCTGTAGTTATTGGAGGCTTTATGGACGGTTCCACTTTCTGTCTTCAGTGAGAACATTCAGGCATGGCCATAGCAGCACACGTTAAATCATGTTCTTACTGAGTTCACAGTCAAGCACCGTACGTTCATCATGCCAATCTTCCTTGCACTTGTCTCCCATAAAGCAAGCATCTTTCTCCCAGGGAACTTTCATACAGAAGTAACAGCAATATAAAAATTCTGAGACTTCCTGTTTTCCCAGTGACAAGGAATATAGCTCCATAATGCTGCTGAGCTCATCAAGTAAATTCCATTCAAAAGGCCTTTAACAGCCACTTGCTTTCTGAAAAATTTGGAAGAAAATATGTGTATGCACATAGAAATATGTTAGCTTTTTTTTTATTCCCCTCATATGATGACGAAGTGATACACACTGAACCAAAAGTTATCAAGTTATTATTTATTACTGATTCCAGCCACCTACTGTGAACTGGATGCATGAATAATAAAAATAAAACAATTCAATCTCTTCAGTACTCAACAGTTCTGATACCCAGTGCTTCATCCCTATCATACTGTCTAAATTAGGATCTTAATTTTTACTTTTGTTTTTTTTAAAGAAACCACAAAACATCAACAAATCTAGACTTGGAAAAAAACTCCTTGTGTCTAACACTTGCAGTTAATAAGGCCTTTAATTGAAATGCACTTGTCACAGACTATAAAATATATGTAGTAGTAGTGGTTACAGAGACCGTGCATGCAAACAGTTCCACTGGTTTTAGTAACAGGTGTCCATAAAGTGATTGCTATATGCTTACCACATTCAGGACTGCAGGATTGCCCTTAATACAGTTTTACATACAGTGAAATTAAAATCAATTAGCTGACTCCCAGATATAAAAAGGAAATTTTATAATAGAATTTCTGTAATGTAGTGAAAGTTATCAAACAGGCACTATGTAACTAGAGACAAAAAGAGGAGAGGAGAGGGAAAAGGAACTGCACAGTGAGATAGACTATGAACCACTGATGTTGTTTATGTATGTACAGAGTAACCACGTGTAATAGGAGCTGTCAGGTGAACAAAAAGTGTGTTTACAATACTGCACCACCAGTAACCTACCCAGGGCATATATTATGGTGTGTTAGTTATACCAGACACACTCTGTACAAATGTGAAGTACAAGGTTTTATACTTCTGTTTCTCTTCATCTCCTTAGAAAGAAAGAATAGGCTGTCTTCCAAATGCTTCTACAATCATTTTGAGGTAAAAAATGAATGGGAGTTGGATCAGGAAAAAAAAAAGAAAAAAGGCAGCTACCACTGAATAGGCCACCAAATTAGAAAAGCAGGTTTTAAAAGCTCGTGATTTCCAGGACAGCTTCTTTGAAAAGGTGCCACCTGTGGAACCTTCTGCACAGCCTTAAAACTGATCATCACTGTACTGTACTAGGTAAACATTTGCAACTCTACCCTCTGCTAGAGACATACAGCTGGGTTAACTAAGGTTCAGTGAGAAATGTCCAGTTTAGAATCTGCCTTTCTTGAACATTTGATTTTGTGACCCCGTTCCTGCAGTTATACAGTGTATCTAGAACAGACACTTTACAATAAATTAAAAAGGATTACTACAGCAATATACACACACTATGCAACACTTGCATTGTCTGACTTCTTTGCCTTTTACATTACTAGCTTTCCTCTCTGATTTGCACAGGAGAGCACAATGAAAGAAGTATGTACTCACTCTGCCTTTCTTTCTCTCATTGAGAAAACAAAATATTCTGGCTTTAGCAATAATGTGTCACAAGAACGAAGTAATTCTGCACAGCTATAAAGACTAAGGGATAGTTTGTGTATAAGAAGACATAACAGACTTTAAATGCAATAAGGGGGCATTGCACAGAATCCATTTTCAGAGCTGCAAATATGTACATTTTCAGTTAATTTATCTTTTTTTTTCATTTCTCATTGCTTCCTCCTAAGCAAATCGGTATTTTCACCAGACAAGTCTTTAAACCTACATGAACAAAATAAATAGCTTCCATACTTAAGTATGCCAAATAGCAATTTCTTTTAAATCAGGAATGCTCAAAAATCACTATTATTGCTAAAACTGAAAATGGAAAAAATCTGATACTGACCAAAAAGCAGCATAAAAATCCTTTTTTTCTTTCCCTCCCCCCATTTTGTCTGTTTAAATTTGGGGGGGATGGGGGAAGGAGGAGTTGGGATACAGTGATATTAATTTTCAAATACAACATCCATATTTTTCCATGGTCCTATTCCCATCAGTTATTTAACGTTACACGTGCAAAATTAAGAGTTCACATCATCTCTGAAATACCGTATTCAAGAACATATACGTAAATTATTTCCCTTTCAACTGTTGACTGCAATAGTTTTGAAGCTTTTTGTTCTCCACACATTCAGAGCAGCCCAGCTTCTTGTTCTACCTCAGATACAAAAAAGGAAGAAAAGAAACAGGATTATTTTAGACTCTAACCTGAAATGCCACAACCTCTGGCCTGCCCTTCAGCCCTTCCACTGCAAAGGTCTCTAGGTGCAGTTTGGGTAGCTGCAGGGTGAAGTCATTCCTGGTTGCCGCAGTCCGTGACAGCAAGGTCTGATCTCTGACCTGAAGGGAAAAAAACAGCATCAATGGTAATTCCCCTTCAGACACATTAACTGGGATGAACTGGGTCCCCTTGAGCCCACTGAGTGGACTTGCATTGATCGCTGGACCTGAAATCCATGAATAAATTTAGGACTAATTGATTTTTCGTTGCAAATAAATCTCTAATTCAGAGTGCTGGGAGAGAATGTTAAAAAGAAAAAGCATCTTCCCAGGTCTAAAAGGAGAAGGAAAGCAGAGACACTAAGGGCTCACAAGCACACCTGGTACATACATTTCACAGATCTGACCCCTGTAAAAAACTTGTAAAAAAAGAAATAGTATTTGTACTACCAACATAAACAAACATCAGCTATGAAATTTAAAAGTTCGTATGATCACACAAGCACAAAGCGGGAAGGTGAGTTCTGTCTGCTGTAGGGAGATCATATCAGTCCTCTACAATAAGGTTCATTTTATTATCAATTCAATTAAACCCCAGATTAAAATGAATAATCCCCAAACAAAGCAAAATAAACCGACCTGCAGCTCTGCAATTAAGGGAAGGTGAAAACACAAAACAAAACAAAATTAAAAAAAAACAAACACAAAAAAAACCACAACTAATCAAATAAACAAAAAAATAAACCCCAACCTGCTACTACATTTCTTATCATGGATTCACTGTGAGAAATAATGCACTAGTTGTTACTAACGGTGTTTTACAGTTTCTACCCATGCCCGTTCAGAATGGGCACAGAACCCGGTCACGGTGGTACTCCGCTAGTTCTGCGGGCAGCCTGAAGGAGGGGAAGGATGGAGCGACCCCCCCGAACAGCGCCGGCCCCGGGCGCACAGACAAAGCCGAGCCCTTTGGTGTCACAGTGCCACCTCCCGGCCGCGCGCGGCACCGCAGGTAACGGGGACCCGCGCTCGCCGGCAGAGCGGCAGCGGCGCCGAGGTGAAACTTGGCAACGGGAAGGGATTAACGCGGTAGTCTCTAAACACAAGCACGCTTCCCGGTGTTGCACACGAGACGAATACCGCTGTCGGTATTTAAAACCCAACTTTCTTTCACATATAACAACACGTGATTAGTCTATCGGCAGGCATGTGGAATTATACGTACTTAGCACATAACTTTCATACACCATATGCTGTCACACACCCATTTTTCATTTTACTCAACACAAAAATTATCATCTTTACCTCCCGGAGACCCCAGCAGTCAGAGTAGATTCTAATACACAGGGATAGACACAAATCCATACAAATATGTATTTGTACAAATGAATGGATGAAATCCATTCACTTGGCATGGTCCATATCTGTTGAGTAGCAGTAGCCAATAGTGCAAAAATAATTTACTGTCTTTAACAACACAATACAGTCTGATACTAAATCATATACTGAATATATACTAAATACATATCAATCAATAGGTACATTTACTAAATACTATGTACAATAACTTTCAGTTCTTCTTGGAGCCTCCCTTGCCCATAAGAGCTCACCAAACATGAAGTCAAACATACGGCCATTCATTTTAAATCCCAGACTACTTTTCTGTAACCACTTACAAAATTAGTTTTTTTGTAAAATGTTGATTATGAGTGAACATGCTTCAAATAACAGTGCAGCCTTTGAAATCCGCTCTGATTGAAAGAAGTACGCATGTGTAAATCTACTGATACAAAGAAGAAAAGATTTTATTTTATTCGTTGCTCTGTTCTGTGGGAATAGGGAGCCCTACATTTCCCAGGTTGACCTAAAGAATTCCTGTCAATACCTGTGGCTGCCAAACATATGCACTATGATGCAATTTTTATAACAGGAAAGGTCTTCTACACGTTTTTGCACTCACAGTGCACTAGGTTCAGGATATACAGTCCTGTGGAACAAACATTGTCTCTAGAGTGTTCTGTCAGCATGTGTAATTCTGGTCAGATGTTAACCTTGCTGAATATAACACAATGCATTACTTTAAATACACATATATATATACACACACATACATACACTTGATTTACATTTTTATAGGTTATATATCCCAACTTCTCGGTGTCTTTGCTGCCAGTATGCACACAGATAAAAGAAAACATTAATGTGGATTAAGGTACTAAGAATTTATCAACATCAAACCACCAGTGTTTTGCCTTCTACCCTTCTGAACCATAGTCAATAGATCTAAATATTTTACTGCACCCTGGCCAATTCATTGTTTGATGTTTAAAAACTCACACAGAATCAAAGAAAATTTATTAAATTTCAGCCCCCAAATGAGATACTATTAGCTTTGAAAGTCAAGTTTAACTGCGATATTGATGATTCTCTTTTTTCTGTGACAAAATTCACAAGGGAAATCCCTATGTCAAAGCACAAAAGCAGATTGCTAATACTAGGGGGAAAAAAACAATGTATAAGCAATGTAGGTATAATACACACACAATACACACAGTGGAAGTCCTTTTAACCCTATTAATTTCAAACCCTCCATTTCAGTACTGGGGCCTGATACTCACTGAACAATGAAATACAAAAGTATTTTTTTATTTGGCTGAATTGTGGTAAACATGAGATATTAATACCACCGCACCAGAAAAGCACATATTAGCTCCTTAAAGAGAATTATATTTGATACAAAAATTCACAACTAAAAAAAACTATCCCAAAACTTTCTGTGTTTGTAAATACTTAGATCATAAAAAGTGAATTCCATTATCGACATGTATACTGAGAAACTGAAGCTAGAGCTTTCCTTTGAAAACCCTCACTAGGGTTCAGGAAAAAGTGCAAGAACAAAAAGACTGGGCAGATGGTGTACAAATACCATTACATTGTTTCACTTAACAGTGAAAACAGTCTTCAAGTTGACTACCTATTCGAGGAATGGAAAGCTGTAACAGCCATGCTCGTGCAGAATCACGCTGGATAGGCCATACCTGTATGAAAACCTAGTTAACTAATTTCATCACTTCCTGGCTGTATGCTTTTTCAGCTGCAGAAACACAATGACAGGAGTTGGTAGACTCTGATTATTTACTTATTTTCCAAGGAAGTAAGCACAATACTCACACTTTTTTTTTTCTCCATATGAAATCTAAAGCAAGACTATTTTATTTGAGACATCTCCTTAGGCTAGAGACCTAATGCTATCATCTAAAAAACCCTGATCAGCCAGTCAGGCTTCCTGCAATGATTAAAAATGTCTAAAACCAGTTTCACCTCCCTATAGTCAAAAATTAACAGTGAGAAAAAAATACATAAATGAATCTATATCCAACATTAGTCAAGATATTGACTATTTCTGATTTTAGTAAACACAGTTTTGACTGAGACCATGAAAAGTTTCAGAAGTGATTCTTTGTGGAGCATAATTAAGTACTGTGACAGCAGGCTGCTAAGTATCATTAGATTTTTCAGTTTAGCCTTACATAAATACTGCTTGAAAACAGGCAAAAGCACAAACGGATCCACACAACTCTAGTACAAGACTCAAAATATTTTAAATCAAAGGAGTGTAGTGACTTATGACAGTGTTTAACTTTTTAATTAATTAAGAGAGCAACATAGAAGACAACACTATAGCCACTCAATTGAAAATCAATAAAGTACTGATTAACTCAGATCAAAGCTGAAACTGAATAATAAACTGAAGTTACATTATTGACTGAACCAAGGCATAGAATTTGATGGTCTAATTCTACATGTCCAAAAATTATCTCAAAAATTTGCTGATAGGAGATAACAATAATTTTGTCTACAGTCCACTTCTTTGCGCACTCCTTTGTTTTTCCCCTGCATAGTTTCAGCTGCTATGTCCAGCTATTCCAATAGCAAGTTATAAATGGTATTAAGATGTGCTTAGCCCTCCCTAATGCCTTTGCCTGACTACTGTCTGACCAGTACAGACCTGAGATTTTAGTTTCTTATTTGGGCCTAATTCAATCCTTTCTTATGGTGAAAAGAAAGCAAGATTAGTCCTACCACTATTTTTCATAGCATATCACAATCAACTGAAACAGTGAAACAAGAAACCACAGTGCAATGATTTGGTGATACATGAATGGCATTTTGTGACTTTGCCTGACTTTGAGATGACCATATTGCTGAGACAACAGAAGCTACAAATATGTTATGCAGATCATTCTAAAAGAGTGCAAGCAAAATGGTTTCTACCACACTTATATGCTCTGCATGTGACATATAATTAACAAAAATGTTTTTAGAACTTTTTAAAATAGAAGGAGGCAGTTTGAATGCAAATCACATCTTAGTCTTGACAACAGTCATGTAAATATGTGGCTGATTAGCTGCAGAATGCTTGTACCTCCAGGGCAATATGTACAACGGAGGTCATATCACTCAAACCAAGGACATGCACATCTACTGAATGTAGTCCTTCACCTGCTTCAATGAGAACCACTTCAACAGAAGTAACTCTCTTGAATGGGCAGGTCTTTGTCACAGTGGCACAAATGATCATGGAACTAATGAGAATAATAAGGAAATACATACACTGGATAACAGAATTAAATTGTTCATGAACACTTCCTAATTTTTTAATGTTTAATTATGGCTTGTTGATGTTCTCTTACTCTATACTAAAAAATGCAATATACATGAATGAAATTGCACCAACAATAGTACTGAATAGTGTTGATAACAGTAGTGCTTCAGGTAAGTTGCCAACACAGATGATCTTTCTACTGTCATTCCAGAGTCTGCGCTCTCTAAAAAACAGTGATCACACCTGAAGTGTTAGCCCTTTAAGGGAATACAGACCCAAACGATTGGCTGAAGGATCTGGCACATGCGACATCTGAAAAAGTATAGACCAATGCACCATTCTGGATCCAAGAGACAATCTGTTAGTATCATTTGCTCATAAACACTAGAGTCTGAGTCTGCTCTGAAAATAAGGAAATCACTCAAAAAAATGTATACTCATCTTACTGAATGTGGGCCTATATAATCACAGACATACTTTCCATCAGGATATTTCAGCAATCAAGGACCACTCCAGAAGCAGAGACACTGCCTGTGACAAGATCACATTGGTTAAACTGAAGGCACTTTAAATCAAACATATGAAAAATGGAAAACTATAGCCATAATTAGAAAGTGAAACAGGTGAGGAATCACGTTGGGAACCAAACTAGTCAATTGAATTGCAAAAAAAAAACCTCCTCAAACTCTTTTTTCTTTCTCCCCCCATCCCCAAGAAGGCCAAACCAAACTACACCAAATCACAATGTATCTTACTTAGACAAAACAGTGCTTCATAGAAGGGAAAGGGAAAAAGAGGTACATGGAACAGTTGAATGGGTACTTGTTAAACGGCCATCACAGTTATGTCTGAGTGCCCATTAAAAGCAGGCAGATTGTTGCATACTGTTTCATCATAACAAGGAATACATCTCCAAACCCAAGGGTCTGAATTCTGAGTGGAGTTTCTAAATCACATTTGTACATACCCTGCTGTAGGTAGCCATATGTGAATGTAATTAGGTATACCAAATGTTTCACTTAATTAAAAATCTACTAAAAGTATCTGTATTAACATACATATTTAGTGACTAACCTTTCTGATTAATGCAAGATTTCTCATATTACTATATACACACACTACATGCTCTGTTGAGTAACATGTTAATTTGATCCGGAGTTTTTTTGCAAACACTGACCACTGCACCTAAGCTTCACTATAGTTGCAGGATGTGCACTGCAACACATCTCCTACGAATGGATTTCAGTGACCTTGGGCTGCATATGAACCTATGTCTGGAAAAAAATAACAGTTAATGTACTCAGTAATTCCACAGTTCAGTTCCAAACAAGGATTTTTCCTTACTGAAGGCAAACTATACAGAGTATTCAGGCTTAAAAAAAGAAATAAAATGAAGAAGACAAATGCACCCTGAAATTAAATTAGTTATTTAGATATATAGAAACTAAAAACAGTTAAAGCACATGGATATGATATTCGGCAATGACTTATCTTTAGTTTTTCAAGGTTTTTAAATCCCTCTTGAGCTGGAGTACCATTTTTAGCTTGGCTAGGTCAGAATGACACTGAACAATATGAGTGATGACACACTAGACAGCTATATGGACAGAGTTGTCATCAGCAAGCCAGCTGTGCTAACACCTGTATGTCCTGCACAACTGATCTTTAGGAACAAGGATCAAGAAAGTCAGATTACTAGGGGGGGAAACAAAAGTAATTCATAAACATTTAAATGAGGATATGCTAATATGAGATGGAAAAGGAGAAAAATTAATCTTGTTACTGCAGTCATTTCTTAGAACAGAGAAATAATAGCTTGTTTCCTACTACGAACTTCTTACAGCATTTAGAATTTTAATATTCTAGCTGGGTTTTCTTTGTGATTTTATTGCACGTGCACATACCCACTGTATCACAGACTTGTGATAGTGACAGTTTAAAACAACCAAGGACCACAGTGATGAGCAGACCCTCAGCACACACCCAAGCAGGCTTCACTTTGTTAATGTGCCTGAACACACAGAAGAACCAGCCTGGGGAGTGACATTAGGCTAGGGAAAAATTTGCAAGTTGAGCTCTCTAAAACAAAAGCTTTTAAATCATTATTAACTAAGTAGTATGACAGACTAAAGATCCCCATTTGTGGATTATCAGTACCTCTACAAGTATCAGGTCACACTTTTTGAAGTCTGATTGTGACATCTAACTTAAGCCTTGTAAATGTTCTGTTTTCTCAAGTCCTGACCAGTTTGTGGTCTTCTTGCTGAAACTAACTAATGACACGTACACTGAGTGTTTTTACTGATGTAGTCACCTGTATATGGACTTATACCTATTGTAAGTTAATTTCTCACAGGCCATAAAGCCACCAGCATAAGGAAATACATTTTACTGCTATGGACCACATGAGAAATAGCAATCTAATGCTACCTCATTACTAATTCTCAAATCTCCAGTGGTCTCACCCCATCCCCAACTGTCTCTTGTTTTAAAAATATCATTAAATTGGATAAAGAAAGATGCTTTTGTCTTTGCATTTTACAAGTATATAAAAGGATGGATCATACAGTGTTCAGATTTTTTTTTCAACTGATAGAACTGTGGGCCGCAAATCTCATGCATAGCAAGTTTAGGGACATTTCGGAGAAGACAACAGGGGTGGAAAGGGAGCAGCAGCAAGGCAATAAAACACAATAGTGGAAGGATTTCAAGGCGACCGCTGATGGGTCTGTGTGGAAGCTGTTCTGCCAGCTGGCATATGAACCTTTCAATCAGCAGAAATGAAGTGCATTAGAGAAGTGGATGAAGAATAATATTTCTGACGAGGTGCCAAACCGAAAGAACAGTGGATAGGTGCTTGATCCCTGAACTGTCCCAAAACATCAGAATGGGTTGCTAACCAGTACTGGGAAAAAGACTTTTGGGGGAGGTTTTTTTGTGTTTTTTATGGACTTATTATCACAGCTCACCAGCCTCATAGGGTAGTGGCTAACAGTCTAAGCTTGTGAAGATAAGGTATTTTATTAACCTGTTAAAATGGCCAAATCCCAAGCAGCCAGGGCTGGGACAAGATGAAAACTCTGCCAGCCCATAAAGTTTGTCAAGACCTTACTAGTGAAGAGTACAGTGGGAAAGAGAAACAATTTTCTGCCTCTGTGCAGGCTGACTCACTGGATGACTTCCCATGGTGGTGTTTTACACAGGCACAGTTTAGAAAACAGGGATTTAAGAAGGCTGAAGAAGAAGCAGCTACAGCACTGTATTAGGTGTAGGTGCCCAGGCACTGCCCAGGGGCTGTCCTGAGCTGGACACAGCTGTTTCCAGCCATCTTCAACAGACCCACCACAGGGGACTGCTGAGCCCCTTAGCCATGACGGCAGCCCCTCTATGAAAATGTACTTAAGAAAGGGCAAAAATTACCAAACAGGCAGAGGAGGAGGGGGAAAAAAGAGTGAGGAACAGCCCTACGAACACCAAGGGCAGAGAAGAAGTGGTGGGTGAAGTGCCTGAGGCACTAGATTAGTAGTGGATTATTTCCCTGCAACCCACAGAGAGGCCTGTACAGAAGCACACATCCACAATGTAGACACTGGGGGACCCCATGCTGGAGCAGGTGGATAGTTCCTGAAGGAACTGAAGTCCATGGAGAGCCCACACTGGAGCAGAGAAACAATATGAGGAGGAAGGAGCAGCACAGAAGAGTTGTTACAGACTAAGTCCAATCCCCTGCCCCTCATCCCTCCACATTACACCTCAGAGCATGGGCAGAGGAGTCAGGAGTGAAGCTGCGCCTAATAGGTAGACGGATGCTATTTTTTTTGTCTTCATTTCTCCTTATCTGTATCTATTTTAATAAGTAAAATAATTTTTCCCAAGTCAACTCTGGTTTGTTTACCTGTGACAGTAACTGGTATGCAATCTCCCCAGCTATTATCTCAGTCCCTAAGCTTTCTGATTCTATTTTGTACCCCTTCCCTATTGAGGAGTGAGAGAGTGGCTGGGTGGGCATCTGGCTGCTGGCCAAGGCTAAGCCACTACAAACACTCTAACTGAGAAGCAGTACAAGGGGAAGACTGAAGATTTTAGCAGAGATAGTGTAAAATTATTTCTTCCACTAGTGGGTTTACTATAACTCATAAATCATTATCTACACATGTGAAGGAATCCAGTTGTATAGAGTGAACAGATTTAATGTCTTTTACTCTGTTTATGCAAACAGTATTAAAAAAATACGTAAGAAATTAATAATGAAAAAAAGTTTGCCAACAACTATAACACAGATATATTTATAACAAAAATATTTTTTGTAAGTTTTAAAAAATCATTTATTCTTCATACACAAAAAAAAGGACTTCAGATGGCTCTAAATAAGATATTTACTTAAATACTTTTTCTCTTGATGAGAAGACTTTTCAGGAAGCTCTACATTTGCACTTTAAACAGATGGATTTTCTTCTAGTAAGACTTCCAGTAAAGATTTATTTATTTGTTACCATTTTGCATCTTACCTTGATTTTTTTCTTTTTTTAAAGGAATTGGTCAAGTCACAGACACAAGCCCTCTAAGTACAGAGGAAAGGAGGAAAAAAAAATAGCACCTGTTTTCTGAATGCAAATGAAAAACAAAGAAAACAAACAAAAAGCCGAAACAAAACAAACAAACAAAAAAACAAACCAACCCCCCCCCCCCCCACCAAAATTCTTGTGGTCCTTTGTTGCCCTTGGTAATGTTGTTTTGGTGGCTGTTACTATTATTATCAGGTAAAACATTCATTTTGCACATTGATATTTGTCCTCAATATTTAGATGGTATAAAACCAAGAAAGAGCTCTTTTTTTAATGGTATCAGGAACTCTTGTACAAGTAATCCAGCTCCAGGAGTCAGATGAAGATAGCTAACATGACAAGACCCGGTATAAGACAAAAAATAACCTTCTAAAGAATATCTTGCAGGTTATGAAGGATATGGAACTAGCTGCTAAGAACAGTTTCTCTCTTAGCATAGCACACACTAAAGTTCTTCAACATTTATGCTTCACAAATATTCATGATAATTTTTAAAAGGTAGCTCTGAAATGGTCTTAAAAGAATAATTCTGGGCACAAGCACGCCCAAGCACTTGTTGACAAAGCCAAATATATGATACTAGATTTTCCATCCAGTCACAGAAGGCAGTAAGTGCTGTAAATGATCCCTTGTCTAGGAGCTGTACAAGACGCATGCAGAGAGATTGTCTCCCTCAGCTGCACTTGTTCTTGCTTTGTTTGCTGAATGTTACACTCAAGTACACTCAAAGGCAGACTGCTACCTTCCGGAATTCTTGTAGTGAGAATGTACATAAACGAACGGGGTCGCTGTAATGGATATCAGTATACACTGTCTTATTCTAACTAAGATTATGATGTCTGTAAAACCCCTCTGAGCAATATAAGCAAAAATTTAGCACTATGCATTGATAAGACAGATCCTGCAAGTGATGAAGTGGAATTTTGTGGATATTTGCTCATGAATACATCAATGCAGAAGTATCACAATGTTCAATTTAAGAAGATAGGCTGATAAAGCTGGGGCTGTTCAGCCTGGAGAAGAGAAGGCTGCGTGGAGACCTATTAGCAACCTTCCAGTATATGAAGGGGGCCTATAGGGATGCTGGGGAGGGACTCTTCATCAGGGACTGTAGTGACAGGACAAGGGGTAACAAGTTCGAACTTGAACAGGGGAAGTTTAGATTGGATATAAGGAAGAAATTTTTTCCTGTTCAGGTGATGAGACACTGGAATGGGTTGCCCAAGCAGGTTGTGAATGCTCCATCCCTGGCAGTATTCAAGGCCAGGTTGAACGAAGCCTTGGGTAGCATGGTTTAGGGTGAGATGTCCCTGCCTATGGCAGGGGGGTTGGAACTTGATGATCTTAAGGTCCTTTCCAACCCTAACTATTCTATGACTCTATGATCTATGAAAAGTACCTGCAGCTAATAGTTATATTTGTTCAACTCCAGATGCTGCTGAACTTTATCCATTTTCTTTTGATTTCTCTTTTGAAAACAAAAGCAGTTCCCAGAATTTCTACACTGGAAAAGACAGGCTTGAGGTTCCTTTACTAGTACTTCATCTGCTTCATGATGTTTTGATGTTTCACTGTGTAAGAAAATCTTTAAGAACAACAGTGTAAACTTGATAGTTTACACATAAGCCAAATTCATTAATGTTAGATAATTAGGTACCATTATGATGTAGGGTTTACATTTCAGATAGTTCCCAAACAAAGATCAATAATTTCCCTTTATTTTTCCAGAAGAGGTGATATGTCAAATTATGAATGATTTACAATTTACTTCTTAGTTCCTGCTGAAAGAAGCATCCTGACATTTCTAATTCTGTTTTCTTCATTCTCTAGGCTGACAAATCAGAAAGGATAAATTACTTTACTATTCAATAATAAGCTATTTAGGCCTAACAACTATGTACATCAAGAACTAAGAAGCAGGTGTGGTAACTAACATTCTTAAAGAAAGATGGCAGTTCCTAGATCCATTCCCTGCATCAGAAAAATCAGTGCTAAGCACATGAACTTCCCTTGACATTTCTCCAAACATTTCAATCCTTGTGCATATACAGCACAGCTTTCTAAATCAAAAAGTAAACCTGCAAGAAATTCTCAAGGCCAAGGATGTTACATGTACATGTTACTGTAACAAAACAGTACTTTCTGCATTACATACATTTTCCAAGCTTAGTAAAGACTGGGACAGAAACAAAGACATTACCTAATAGCACAGATTGCAACACTTAAGAGCACACAGTTTAGGTATTGTCACTCTTTGTGAACATTAAAGAAAAGACAAATTTGAAGAAGGTACCTGAAAATTCAGCTGACAGTAGTTTGGTTGGACACAGAAACTAAGATAAGAAGTAGATTCCCATGTTGCTGGGAATTCAAGATGTTTATAAGGGAAATTAACACTCCAAGGGAATAAACCCACTTTCGTTCTGTGTTGCACTGGACTAAGACCAGTTACAAAACAATCAGAGCTACAGTTAAAAACAACACCTGTAATTAATATGTACAGCTTTGTTAAACCTTCAAATAATACTATACCAGGGCAAAACAGGACAAGTCAAAGAGACAACTTAAGATTATTACTCAATTTAAAAAAGGCTTTTAAAAATGTATCATGAAAGTTTTTGATTACAGCTCATTACTTACTGTATTTTTCCTATTCTATTTATCATGTATCAAAGATTAAAGTAGCATGGGTAAAGACAAATGTCTTATGGCCACCGCATACATGACCTCACCAGATGACCTCCACCTTACTCAGTAGGGAGAGTTAGCAGCAACTACCAAATGTTTGGGTGATCAGTAGTCTTCATTTAGTAATCAGAAACAGTGTTCAGCTGAGATAAGGAAGGTGAGTTTTGTGTAATAAACTTTGTATTAAGAATAAGATGTCAGAGCATTACAAAATTGTATTTTATTTCACTAAATATGAACATTTTTTTAACTTGAAAGGAACTGAAGGTGGAAACTTCAACTCTAAGGAAAGGAAGTTGCTTTTTGACAACTTCGACGCCCCTACTTCCCTGAATATAAGCAGTTCTAAAACCTCAATTTGTTTGGAACTACAAGTGCAGAGGACACACTTCAAATTCTTACCTTATGAAGAGTGGCTTCCACAGATTTCATATGACTAATTATCAATTCTTTGTCTCTATTACAAGAGAGAAAACAAACAAAAAAAAAAACCACAGTTAATTGAACTGAAGCTCTACTGATGTAGAAATTAATTTTCTGTTCCTTTATAACCATCACCTCTTTAAAAATAATGGTTTATGACTCAAACTGTTATGTCTGAATCTTTCGTTTTTATATCTCCAATGCAAATCCTAAAAAATGGTCCATGGACCACTACACGGCACAGTTCTGCATGAAAGATGTTTCTGTTGTGGATAAACAACTATCATGCTCTTGGAGAAGAAATCTGCAGTCTTGGATAAAAATGGCATGTTGGCTAGAGTCCAGGCTCTATCAGGAACATACTACATATTCGTAGTGGAAAACACTAATTGTGTGGTTTTCACCAGTTTTACGGGCCTAACTATGTACTTATATGAATGTCTTCCTGTCTTCTCTAAACCTGAACATTCCACTTGTCCTTTTCCAAAAGAAGTCCAGTCAAGGATCCTATCCTTATGAAACAGAAGTTTGGACAACGCAATTCTACTTTCACACCTTTCAGTAGATTAGGGCTTCAGTAAGAAAGACAGCTTCTATCAGTTATGCTGCCATAGAAACCCTTGGTCTCATCTGAATGGAATTAAAGTTGTGCAATACCATTTGACTAAGGAGAACAGAACAGCATAACCAACAAAACAACAGAAAAAATCAAATGGACTCTATGCCAGAAAAGCTGATACACTTCAATATTCCAGGACTGTCTTTTACCTTGCTAGCTATGTGAATATTCTGTCTGAGCTCTTGCAGTTCATAAAACAGAAGTCACAGAATTATGTATTTGTGTGGAAAAGGAAAAGACCTTTAAGGTCAAATCCAACTGGCAAGTCCACCACTAAACCCTAATGCAACATCTACAAGTCTACTAAACCCTAAATGCAACATCTTTTAAACCCATGTCCCTAAACACCACATCTACATGTCTTTCAAATACCACCAGGGATGGTGACTCAACCACTTCCCTGGACAGCCTGTTCAAATGCTTGACAAATGTTTTGATGAGGAATTTTTTCCTAATATCCAATCTCAATCTCTGCTGGTACAACTGGAGGCCATTCCCTCTTATTCTATCACTTGCTACTGGGGAGAAGAGACTAACATCCACCTCACTACAACTTCCTTTCAGCTAGTTGTACAGATGGACAAGATCTCCTCTGCGCCTCCTTTTCTCCAGTCAAAAACATGGTGTTGTTCTGCCTGGAATGCCTACTGCTTCCTCATTTCTTGATCTATACTATCCCAACAGCAAATACAGGATGGCGGCCAGAAAAGTAGGACTGGCTTTTACACTCGTAATAAAGCTGTTACACTGATTTTCTTCTTTTCAAGATCCTGCCTTTATCTGGACTAGACTGACACGGACACACTTCTGTGCTGGTTTCCTTTATGTATTGACTGCCAGTTGTCTAGGTGAAGTCAGTTCTAGAGAGCCAGTTCAACATCATTAATTTTTAAGTTAGTTACTGACATAGAAGTCAGTCTGTTCCTCGCATATTCTCAGGTGTTCATTATAAAAAGGAAATTATTTTCAGATGGAAATTTGGACCCATGTTAATAGACATTTTTATTAAAACTGCCTCCTACTCTGGAAGAAAGAGGAGTAGAACTGCTGGCCACCATTGCAAGACAATCACGATAGCCATTCTCAGAATGAGCCAGCCATCTGCTATCCTTTAAAGCTGCACAAAAGATTAGGAATGAACCTGAAAGCCACCCAGGAATTTCTTACAATAACCCAGTTTATGGAAGAGGTATTAAAGTAAGATTTTCTAAACAAAAGTGAAGCCTCCTTCACCTCCTTCCTATGTTCCAAAAGGTTAAAAAAAACGTGTTATGAAAAGCTGGTAGAACAATAAACGGTATGGGATTTTTCTCTGTCAATATTCAACTGATATAATACACAGAAGTAGAAATCAATTTAAAACAATTTCACACTGAAATACCGTTTTCTGAATATAAGAAGGGCCATAGGAAATGATCATTACAAGAGTACATAAAATAGGTTGGGGCAGGGTGAAAAGGAGCAAGCTTTCCCAAGCAAATCCTTCTTCAGGTCACATCTGCATTACTACACTCATACCAAGTAACATTTGTCATTTTAATTAGCTTCTTAAACATTTCACTGGTAATTACATTAATGACATTATTTCAATTGTGCATGAACACCTTAAAGCTTCTAAACTATTGTTTTCTGATGTCAAATGTATCCCATGTATAATGAGAAATGCTAATTTAAACTTTTTTAAAATCTTAGCGATAGACCAACAATATCCAAAGTACATACTGCAGTAACAGTAATAGATAACAAATAGTTAACTTTTCTATCTGACTATATGACCCTAAGAGGTTAGTAATAATCTCATTCAAGTCAATGAGCACACTTTCACTACCAATCTTCTCAAGACTACGATTATGGTATAAAAAGGCACAGGTTTTATGTCTAAATCCAAAACTCTATGAGATTAGCAGAAAGATCTACCCTGTTCCACAGATAAGATAACGTCCAAAATCAATTTTCAGACCCTCTGACAGCTAAGACCTGTCATGTAGCTGACATTTCTGTATTTATTATAAATAAACTGTATCTCTCTAAAAAAACGTGGAAATAGAGGGGAAAAAAAAGCAACAATTTCTTAAATAGTGTTGGGTATCTGCCAAAGAGATGCTGTTAAATCAGTAAGATAATTAGCAAACCAAAATTCACATGCTATTTCAGGACTAAGAATTTGGAACACTATTGTGGGATAACTACAGAAAACATACCGTGTAGTATCCTGAACTAACAGTTTTCTTTTTAGAAGACTATCACTGAATTTCAAAGAGAGACAGATGTACTTTTGTTTTCTAGCATTACATTAGCCAGGGCTAAAACCCTGTGCATGAAAGTAAGAATTGATCTTTTGTCTGTTTTAAGTGATCTCCCCAAGGTCTCAGCGCTCACTTCGCTGCCATGCAGAGGGCACTCTCTGCATCATGGATGCTCTCTTTCAGTCGACGCTTGTCCTGCTCCAGCTGGGTAAGAAGTCTATTGAGCTGACGCAGAGATTGATCTTTTCTTCTCAGCTCCATCTTTGCCTCGGAGAGTCTCTGCAAGCAGACAGAAAACAGAGTTACTTGTCAGCCCAAATAATTAACTTCAATTTATGCCATAGGCTATTAAACGAAGTGGAAAACAGACTGTGAAGTAGATTTGGACCATTACACACTAAGGTTTTATGAATTCTCTAGCAAAAACATTACAAACTCAGAATCACCCAGTTTCTAGTATGTTGCCTATGTTTTGTAAAATTAAGTGATCTACTGGTCAAACAGGTACATATACTATGCTACAGGTACTATATTCAGAAATACTAAATCTAAACACAGTAGAAATAATCAAGAGTACAGCATTAAAGAAAACAGTACAGTCTCAAAACTTGATTTAAAATGAACATTAAAGAACTGACAGAGAAAAAGAGCATAAACAAAGTCGCATTTACTTAAATATTCTGCCCTATTCTGTAATTTGAGGATTCAAGGAATAAGAATCTAAAATTCTCTGTTACTGCATTAAGAACAGTTTTGCAGCAAATTTTGAATAAATCACTATTTTATGGTGCTATCAATATTTTTACACTAATTTTCCAATATGCAAAATAGTACATGTATTCTTTTAATGTTTCTCTTCAGCTCAGAATTAACACAACATGCTTTAAATCAATTCAGATTAATCCAATAGATGACAAATAGCACTAAACAGAACTAATTAATATAGAACCTGGCTAGTTGCTTCTGCTTTCTGTTGGGATAATCAATACTTTTATAGACTGCAGTATTAACAATATGATTTTATAGTTCGCTAATGTTACAGCTGTTAACTGCCTTTTTAGAAGGAAATTATAATAGGTGGCTATAAACATTATTTTACAAAATACAAATTCCCTTTCAGACTCTAAACTTGTAGGATAGAAAAGTCTGCACTGTTGCAAGACTGAGCTCCTGCACCTTGTTTCCAAAATTTATGGGTATGTTTTCTGCTTAAGTTCTGAGAATGTTTGGCATAATTTGCACTCAGGGGTACTTGACCTGGACTGTGGAAGACAGAGATGATGTATTACACTGTAGGTATGTATTAAAAACAGCATATAAAAAGGCTGATAAAAATTTGGAGGGCACAGAAAACTCAATTCCTTTGAAAAAGCTTTACACCTAACTAAGACAAAGGCATTTCAGAAAACAATATGCTAGAGAAAATGACTATAAAATAACAAAGTACAGCATGAAACTGCATAATCCTGCAAAATAAACAGAAATCTGTGGATTGGTCTAAGGCTTATTCAAACGCTTCTGAAGACAAAAAAGCAACCAGTTATTTCAACAGTATAACTGGAAGGTACAGCTCCACAACCTGAAATCTGTTCTCAGCAATTTGCAAAATTCAGGCTGAGATTAATCACCACTGTAAGGAGAAAAAAAAATAAAAAATCAGGATTTTATTTCAGAAACTCTAAACCCCAGAAATGTTAATACTGGTCTTGCCTAAATTACCGCAGGTTGAATATTCTGCCTCTTATGTCATTATTTTCAAGGAAGAATGTGATTTTCATCTAAAAAAAGATAAACACGCAGATCTTATTCTTCCACTGCGTTATGTGCATGAAGATATCCAACACCAGAAGTAGTGCTTTCAGAAATTCTACACAGTAAACTAACAGCTACCAAAGCCCTGTTAGAACAACTGGATTTGTGAACTGTCAGATTTTCAGAAAAGTTATTTCCAAGAAACCAGATGTGGATTAGCAAGCATCAAAGGAGTGATCTTTAATTTAAGAATGAAGAACATTATCTTCTTCCATTTATTGTTTACTGTTTGTTTTATGCTAAGTCAGCATCGAGAAACCGATCTGAAAACTAAGTCCCTTCCCTCTATATTCTCATCCTTTGACAAACAAGATGTGATACATAAAGAATGTTTCTTGTGCCAATGCTTTGTTTCCTGTGCCAATGCTTTGTTCACCCACTTTCCCATCTGACTGAAAAGTCTGTTTTCAAAATGCAGTCACAGGCCTGAGCTCTGGACAATGCACAATAGATGATTTTGATGCAAGTAACTTTTGATGTAGAGGCTGCTGGAACAGTGTCTGGCTCCAAGACTCCAGTGGTCTAAATGAGTGAAGAAAGACAGGTGCATCTTTATTACATTTTTATTAGATAGCTATCCTTCTACAGGAGCTGAACAGTTGTCTGCTTCTGCATAAAGCTTTCATCACTGTCCAAAAATGGAGGCGAGACCCATAAGGTTTCAAAATCTGGGAGCTGCTAACTAATCTTGCTTATCAATTGCAAGTGCAGGCCTATTAATGAAGCAATAACAGGGATGCAGGCCTAACTCTTTGAGAGGCACAGCCAGCAACCCACACTAGCTGTTGAGCAATATATAAATGATTAAATCAAATATCTGACTGAACAGCTGCTTTATTATACTCAAAACTTTATTTACAAAAATCTCCAAAGGATTCAGACTTTAGTTATCAGTAACATTGCAATATCTAAGCAAAACGTAAATGGATTCTAGCCCTCTAAAAGCAGGTTTAGCATTCACTTGAAGCTCCTTGCTACTGTGGGTTAAAGTCAAGCCTTGGATATTGCTAAAATACAGTGTGGAGTATTCTAAAGTAATGGCTGGTAAGCCTCTCTTTTTTTTTTCTTTCTTCAGATTGATCTAATTAAAACCCTTGATAAACTTTATGGACTCTAATATTTCCAGCTGAGTGACTGAAACCAAGAGGGTGTGCCTCAAGGCAGCAAGGCAACAATGATAAGCAGCAGGTTAGCCAGTAATTTCTCAGCCAGGGTAGATTGTGAAAGTGTGATGTTCTGATATCTAAGAAAGTGTTCAGGAGAGAATAGGATAAATCAAGTTTAATAACTCTGCTCCTAATTGTTCCCTCAATGCTCTACTCTAATTACTTGGAGAACTCTCCTGACTGTCACCTGATATTAAGTTGTTGGAGGCTGAGTGTGGAGCAGTAAGATAATCAATAAACATTTAGTGGGGAGAAGAATGAAGATCCCGTTAAGCAGTGGGAACCTGCAGCACCCAAAGCCCTTCTGCTCATGAGAAAACCTGTGGGAGAGCCATAGTGATTGCAAAGCAATAATCCAAAGCACTGGTTTTAGGCCTTGAGGCCTTTAGGCAACAGTACATTTGAGAAAAAAAGGTTAACACGGTCACCCTAATTACAGCCCATTTTCACATTCTTCATATATAAGCGAAGACAAGCCAATTAGGTAGAAAGGAAGATAAGGGAAGTTTTATTTGTATACTAATTAAACCCCTGATGAAATTAAAGGAAAAACATACAGCTCTGTAATTGTGTCTGAGAAAGGTCACTTCAGGTTCAGTTATCAGAAAAGCACAGGCTTGAGATATTTCACTTAATCCACAATATAGCCCTTATTTTGCCCCCCAGGTCTTAGTATTTACAAAAATAAGAAAATTTCAAAACCTGATAATGCATTTATCTTGAAATGTTTTCTGTGGACAATTACAACTGTTAGAAAGTTGAGGCTAAATATGATAAGAAGAATGAAGGTTTTAAAAGCCTACTATGTCTGCACATAGTTTTATGAAGATGCTGAGCTTTCACTTTCAAGCACAAGTGATTCTGAACCAATTTAGAAGCCAAACTCCAACTTACTGACATTCCATAAAATGCCAGTTGTCTATTTACTTCCAGTGTCTAGGATTCAGGCGCCAATTCAGACATCACTGCACTTCTTCCTCTATAGTCCCCCAAAACGTCATAGATCAGTTGAGTTTTCAACAGAATCCTTAAAAGGACTTCTCTTTAGAGAGATTTTAGATTTAAGCTTTTTTTCCCCATAAACTGAGCATGAAAACCCATTTCTTAGAAAGAACAGCAAGTAACCAACAGCAATAAAGAAAAAACCCATTGGATGTCTGTTTGCTGTGTCCTCCCACAAATAATTTTTACAAGCTTAGGATTTACAGTGAGGAATCTTTCTTTAAAATCAGTTACGAAATAAATCAGTTTAACACTGTCATTTTTTGCACACAAAATCCCACTCTATTCAGAAGGTAACAGATGGACAATCATTCTAGGCAAATGATGACAGTCATATAGTTTAAATTCATACAAAGCATGTGTGACATTTTTACAGAGAGCATATTTTCCAAGATCAGCTAAACCTAACCAAACTGCTTACTAAATTAGATTTAAATTAGACAGATACAACATAACTACAAGACATGAAAATACACTGCTGTGTATTTCAACTAATTTATGAAATCAAAGATTTTGTGTTCAGAATTAAGATTGTATTTTTATTTAGATGCAAAATGCTACTTTTGAAAAGATCTGTACACTGAATACATCCTGAAAACTGTCCTACACACATAACTAATGAAAGTCCACAATGAAAAAAAGAATACAAAGTTTAACTGGTATCCATTCCTGAACCAATTGAAACATACTTCCCATTATCCCTGTTGGCAAGTATAATCTTCAGGATGGTCTCTGAATGCCCTTCAGCAGACAGTCTATAGATAACCTAGAGAAGTCTTGCATCTTCAAAAGGTTCAAATCCAAAAGATACAAGAAGTTACATTACTCTTTAATGGTGACTGTATTTTTAGTGTGCATGACTGCAATGCAACCCAAACTGCACTATCTCAAACTATACATCTGAATTTCCACAGTGTGGTTCCTGGAAAGAATTCTTACTATCAAGAACAACTCAAAATGAAACTTACAGCCGAAAATGAGATTAAAAATATCAGGGAAAAAAAGTTTCTGCAGCAAAAACAAACAAACAAACCTCCCCCCATTGAAAAGAAACCCCGAGACTTCTCATCAATACATTAAAAAAAAAAAAAAAAAAAAAAAGGAACATCTAAGATATACATTTAGACCATGTCAACAAATAAGATAAACTTCCAGTTCTCAACTGGCAACAAAACTGCAATATCAACATACTATATCTGGATTCACTGTATGTTTCCTAGCAGCTGCAGTAGTGTCTTAAAACAGTCTGAAATTAACTCCATTGATCTTTGCCAAGAAGAACCAACCTGAGGCTGACCACCCATAATAACAAATGCTTTCACGTGCTGTTTAAACTTCTCTAGGAAAAGAACACATGAGCACTTAAGGAGACACCTGAACAAGCTGCATCTGCTTTGCAGAAAAAGCAGCTATTTTTTTAACTTCTTTGCTATTGGACCTTCACTCTGACAGTGGTAATCTTCTCATATGCTGGCATTCGGAGAGAGGACATACATGATGGCGCTTTTCTGAAGTAGATGAAGTAGCATGAAAGCAGTGAAACATAGCGTACAGATTACACTGTATGTAACGTACAAAATGGTTCTTCATGTCTTTGAAAGTGCCCTGTGTAATGAGGTCACAGAGCACAAGTGGGTCTACTAAGCAAAACAGTAATGAGTTTAATAAATAACCAACAAAACAGTAGTGAACTAAGGGATACTTGCAAACGTATATTCACATTTCTGAAACAATGTCAAATACAATTGCTTGTGATTGTTTTATATAAGAAACCTTGATAATACTGGAGCACAAACTGTACTAGCAGCAGAAAGCTTTAGCCAAAACAGTATCATAAAAAAAGTCAAGCAATCATCTGAAGACAATTATAAGCTAAAAGATGGTGCAGGTGTCTTAAAAAGCAGCTGTGATACAATAAAAGTTTATTCCAGAGTCTCTCAATGGATCAGATGGGGAAAATGCATACATCTTCATCTTGCAAGATATTTTGCTTACAAAAGTTGCTTGAAATTGTAGGCATTCACATTGTGAAATCGAACGGCATAACCTATGTATGTCTAGACAACAGTTCATTTATTAACTGTAGCATAGCACTCAGACATCAAGCAAGTTTAAGTACTACAAGCATTTTACCTGCAGTGAGTGGTTCAGGCTGGATTACAATGTCTCAAGGAATTAAAGCCAGGTTTAGTACCTCTGTGCTACAATGCAGACTGACTAATTTCTCAAGAGCAAATCTATTCTGATCAACACAGAATGCACTTTTCAATTGCATTAGCTCAAAATATTTAGCAAAGGATGACTGAAAATGCTTTATGAAGTCACTGAGCTTTATTGTGAATTAAAAGATCTTATTTAAACACAGTAGCTATTCCTGAATAATTCCACATCGTCTCACTTCTTCCAAAAATGACACCCTATGTTCATGTCACTCAGCTTCAACACAAGTAAAACTAAACAAAACTGTAACAGCTTTTACATTAATTAATCACGAAATATAAACTACCCACACATTAGCTAGATCCTCACGGAACATTAATATTAGCAACCAAAATTATCGGTGTTAAAATGTGTTAGCTAGGTACTCTGCATTTTCAGAGAAACAGAAGTTGAAAAATTCAGCGACCCCCTTTTAAATGCCAAGATGCAGTGGGCTTTCCAGGCATACACTAACCAATCAGAGATAACAATTAAGCCCTATTTTTAAATGATGTTTGTTAAAAGTACATGATAAAATTTATACACATGATCATCTAGACATTTTTATCATCTTCTGAGCTAAGTGAACTATGTTAGTGTTACTGGAAAGCTGCAGAGGATTATACCACCTTAATGGAACAAAGACAATTTTAGAAAAACTAAGGCTTTACCACCACATATCAGAAAAACTGTTGATGTTAAGGATAAATTTTTGGAATCACATGTATGGTGGCATGAGTACATGAACATTCACTCCTCATTTGCTTCTGATATGCTGCCTCAGCACTGGTGTTTCTTCTTTCTCCCTAGAATAGTAAATTCCTCTCCCACCACAATATCTAACCCTAAGTACCTGCAGACTAGACAAGATCCAGCCCTGAAGGAGCTGGGTATCCATGATGACACAACATGTTGCACGTTTCTTGCATTTCATTACCAGTAAACTGGGTTTAAACCATTCATCTCTGATAATTTCCTGCTGGTCTTAATGACCTCGCATTACCAGTGACGTTTCTAAATCCAGGAAGAAACTATATTAAGCTTTCAAAAACTATTCTTCCACTGGATCTGCATCACTCAATTTGTTTGGAATATTTCTAAATCATAACAGTAAAGATAATTTAGGAAGAAGGAGAAACAGCAGCAATAAAATTATTAACAATGACAATGGAATGTTATCCACAAATAAAATAACCATAACTTCATTCCCATTGTTTATTTAAAAAGACATACAATTTGAAGTCAATGGTGATATGGACACTGACTAAAAAGTCATCAGGGACAGGTTAAATCACACAGCATTCTGCTTCAGAACCTGATTTGAGAAACAAGTGTTATGGTACACTGGCTATATGTCTTCATTTCAGACAGTGGTTCAAAAAAATGGGAATCCTAAGAGTCTTTAGAATAGTTTCAAGAAGTTTTCTAAACAGAACTTAATGTTCAGTTCTGAGTAAGAAAATTCACCTGTCCATGACCTCAATATACTGATGATCCCAGCTAAGGTGTTTCAGTGTTGCAGGTCATTCTGCAGTACCTTTGCAGTGTGTCTGCTACACAACCCCACCAGACACTAGTGCACTAGTGTGAGCCACCACATTAAGCAGTTATGGGCAATGCCAAGCACGTCAATTTATGCCACCAAAAGTTTTGATCTTGCTTCAGCAAGAGATTTTAGTTTTCTTTAATTAATGAACTGGACAAACCTTTTTTTAACATGGTGCTAACACTGATGTGGGCTTTGGCAGATTTGTCACTTTACACAGTTTACATTCAAGCATTCTGTTTTCCTTCGGAAGAGTTTTGATCAAACCATACACTTATATTCAGGTATATGTGTTCCCACAGACATCCCCAAATGCTGTTTAGTGTATGCATATTTTATTTTAATATTATGCCAGGCACATCCTGCTGCATGAAGTATCTGGAGGAGGAAAACATGCATACATGATTCTCTTTATCCCTTTTACTATTTAAACCTCAATAAAATAAGAATGAATGGATAAATATGTAATTTCATACTAAAAGACCTATTCTTTTATACAGGTCACCCCTATCCCTCCTTTCATTAAAAACTGGAAAGTAATCTCTTTAGCAGGAAGAACTTCTACAGTAAAACAAAATCTAAGTAATATAAAAGGCAACTTCTAAATCATTCTGCTGAAAATCTTCACAGATATTACATCTCAATATTCAGAGAGGAGACCAAAGTGCTATAAAGGCATATTGATTGGGTGCCTCCCTTCCTTCTGTATATGTTTTGGGTCATACCAAGTGCCAATCGAGAGCAAAAACCTTAAACATGGAATACATTTTTCTGAGCATGGCACACACACATTCTGAAGAAGATATGGTAAACACTGACAGCAATAAATCACTGCAACTATTAAACTAAATTATTATTTGTAGTTGCTGCTTTTGCTATATTTTCTATGTATATGATAAAATGACACCATGATGGTACTTGAAAAATCATCGGCTTTAATCACTCATAGAAGCAACAGCAATATATATGTCTTCTGAAACCTACTGGGTGATATGTAAGTCATTATTAGATTTTTTTAAGAAAAAACACATTTCTTCATTCTCACACTTGAGAAATTTTCTTGCACATCAGCAAAGTACTGTTTATGAATAAAATCTCAGGACTGTTACTCAGAATTGACAATCTTATATTCATAATTTTTAAATCACTTAGTTATTTACTGCATAGTCCACAAACAAAAAAAGAGGAAAAGAAAAGGAATCCACAAACAACAATTAAGGTGAGTTTACCTCAGCTAGAAAGTTCTAAAACAATTTTAAGTTGTTCTAACTGAGACAGTAAAAAGATACCTGCAACAAGAACTTCTGTGGGTTTTGCATAAATGCACACTGTAAAAGTCAACAAAAATTTAGGCAACATAAGAAAACAATTTGAGTTTGTTACCTTGGTACAATCTTGAAGAGCTTCCATGCTTTTCATGATTAAAAAAAGGTAACATCATCAAATAGCTAATTAAAATAGACTGCCAAATTAAATTCATAACAAAACCGCATGAAAAATAGGCACAGGTGCTGTATTGTATGTAGCCAAAAAAAAGGACCAAATTTCAAAGGAATGAATCTGTTGCTTTAACTTTATGCCAGTTAAGATACATACTTTAATAGCTTAATTATACTCCAGTATTTGAGAGTTAGTTACATATAGTTTCACAAGAAAATATAAAGATCTTTACAGATTTAGCTTCACACCAATAGAAAGGGAGATCATGGGGAAAACCTGAGGTGAAAAAATTATGGTGCCCTCAAGATAGCTTAAATAAACAGCATCAAGAAACAAATCTATGTATAAAGGACTTGCGTATCAAGAACCTGTATAGCAGAAAGTTCTACAGATTGATATCTACACTACTACGAAAACTAGGGTTTAGAACATTTCTTTAAAAATATCACATACTGTTTTTAAAGATCTATTGATCCCCTCTACATATGTCAAGGTAACAAAGTTTCTTTGTAGTTGACCCAATAATATCACAAAATTCTCCCAGACACTGGATTTACCAAGAAGCCTTTCTGGTTTTTTGAGTGAAAACTGAAACACAGTTGAAAGTCCTGAAATAACAGGGATAAACAGTATGTAAGTACATGTGCTTAATAACCACATACTGTAATTACACAATAATCCCATTCTTCTTCTAAATTACATGTCAATAAATCTTTCTCACTGCCCTATAAATTCCAAGGTCATTGACAGAAGCGTTTATTAGTATAATTACAATGCAACAATAAAACCATTAAGCTTTTAGATACCAATATTGTTCCATTTATACTTACTTCCCCTCAAGGGTGGCAAATAGTTTCTACAAATGGAATACCCAGAAAATACTGGAAGTTACTTTCAGACTATAAAACTCGCTCTGGTTTGTGCAATTACTTTGTTAAAGTCTTCCTTTTTCTTTATTTAACCTTTGTCAGAATGTCAGGTTGTGTTTTTTTTTTTTTTTTTTTTTTAAATAGCACAATGCAGCAAATAGACTCAAGATAAAAAGTATTCTGTAAAACAGGCAACATTACTACATTATGAAGGTATAACTAAAGCATCCTAGGTTTCATTGTCTGCCTGTCATTAATAGACAAAAGACCCCAAGGTCTTAGCCATCTGCTGAAAAGTAACTTGCAGTCCAAATTATTGAATCTTGTTTCCACATTAGTTTCCTTACTCCTAGGCACAGTTCTACCTGTTTTGGTTACTTGCCTTCATCTGCAAAGTACCAGAAGAGTGCTTTAGCACATGATTAATAAAAATGACTGCTAAATTCAGACTACTGAATCAGACTAGCATGATCAAACTTATTCCACTATTTTTATAGAAGGGAAAACCTATTCTTTCTTGGGAATTAACTCCTGCTTATAATTACCTTCCAAAGATTAACCAAACGGATGTCATGTAATCATGACTTGCTCCCATGTTCTCTCTCAGTGCCAAATTGTTACCATGGTAAGAGCAAAATCCTCAGTTGCTTTAAATTCTTTAACACATTAAAAATAAAATATGAATTTTCCTAACACAGACATGTCTTTTCTCATGAGATAAGTAACATTAAACCTGCCTAAATTGAACATAAATGTAATAAACTGGCAATTCCTTTCACTCTTCTTTCCATGTAAAGTTGAAGTAATTTTGGACATTATTTTACTATTTTCTTACCATACAAACATAGTAAAGAATTTGCCTGACAAAACCAGCCTGAATAAAATTCTTACTACTAACCAATAAAATATTGTGTAGTAGGATAATTCAAGAAACAACAAAAAAAGTTCACCTGGTGTAAGTGTTCAAATTCCAATGTAAAATCTTAACATTGCTCAAGTTACAATGAACTATTACCAACATTCAACTTGCAAAACCGCAGAAAAGAGAAACTGCAGAGGAATGAAACGGTAACACAATGGCAATGACCATATCCTTTCAAAATAAGAACTTCTGATCAATTAATGTTTGTGTGACTCATACTGCAGAATTTTGATCTATTGTCTTGAGCTCCATGATAATGCCAACACATACTTAGTTCCACAAATTTTGATCTTATTATTTCTCCTATTCTCCTCATTACTTATACATTTACCAGAAAGCCTGACTCAGAAAAGTTAAGGCAGACCTTCAACAACTTTGTTGCTAGCTGCTTCACTGATGACAATGGAGCAATACTTTTCTAAAGGCCATGTACTGACTTCAGCCCTCCAACACTACTCATGCTGATACTGATGAATGTTCTAGGCACAGAACAAAGGAAATACACAGACCTACCAACCTGACTGGAAATAAGTTCAGCAAGGAAACACAGGGATCAATATACCTAATTAAGTGATCTCTAAAGTAGAAAAAAACCACGGCAACCCTTGGACCCTGAATCTACTAACCTTGGCTAACCAAGGAGATCTGTGCACAATGAAGAGCTGCTTTTAAAGTGCTAAACAGAATCAGCACAATTATTTATCACCAAGAGAAGATTTAATGCACAAGTTTGTGATAAAAAAAAAAAAGATAATAAAGTACTGCAATCTTTAAACAAAGAAGCACAAAGGATCGGCTTCAGGGCTAGTTTTTAGTTAACCTAACTCTTTGAAGACTAGCTATCTGTCTACCTGTCTAAGAAGTTAGTAGTATTGGAAGTTACGTAACAGAAAAGGAGAATGAGCAGGCTTACTTATTTCGAAAACAGTGTTAACACAAACTGAAATACATGACGAAACTGTTTAACTTCTATTTTACTGTAAGACAAAAACGCATGACATCTTTTGACTAAGAACAGGGCAGATGGTAATGTTAATCCTTTCTTACCTACTTTGTACATTATTTAGGTGTTCAGAACATAGTATGAAAATAAGAAAAACCATTAAATTAATTAATTATGAATTTTAGTTTCTAACCTACTCAGAGGGGAGTTTGCCTCTCTTCAACATGCTAAGCTGGATTAATACAAATTCTCTAATGGTAATCAGCTATACTGCTTTCTTTAAAAAATAGCCTTTAATTTAACCAGGCAGTACACAGAAATGCCATTTCTTGACAAAATGACAAGCTTTTGGTAATCAACAGTATCCCTTAGTGCATCCAAATCTTAACAATCTTTACAACTTATGCTGCCATAAAGTTAAAAACAAACCAACATACAAAAAACCCACAAACAAAAACAAAACCTAAATCTATTTTTCTATTTATAATGACTGTAATCTTTACTGTTGTATTTGCGAAGCATGAAAATCACTTGGCCTTCCTCATACAAGTGAAGCCTTTTAACTCTTCTGTAAGTTACAATACTTCATTATTTGCAGAAACAGCCAACTAGAAAACTGACTTGCTAAGCGTGTGCAACAGTATTAACAAAAGAAATTGTATAAATAATTAAAATTACTCTTCAGGGAAAATATGTGGATATATATGAATAAGGACGGAAAACAACATAAAGCAGCAAATTGTGTAACACCCTCACTTGAAATCCACAAGAAGAACAGAGAGACTGTTCAGGTAAAATATCCACTTCCTGAACAAACCTAGCAATCGCAATCTCCATCAGAATCTAATCTGGCTGCATCTGTTCAGCAAAGGACACTAGACTTTCTGAATACAGCATATGCAATAATGATTTAAGTGAAATAGCTAGTGAAAATAAACATTCCCATCAGAAAACCTTCCCATCAGAAAACCTTCCCATCAGAAAACATTTTTCTATGACTGTTATCAAAGCACCTGAATGAGAATTTTTCTTTTATGCTTTCATAAATCAGTGGCAGCTTCACTAAACTCAGCAGAGTAAACAAAGGCAAAATTTAGGGTGTTGTCTTCTAAAACATGTATCGAAGTCTATTTTGAGGCAGATCAGAAGCAAGTTACATGATTTAACATACACTGCACCTGAAATGCCAACAAGTGCAATGTAGGAATAACTATTCATTAACAATTTCAATGACTTGCTCCTCAAAAATAGAGTGTTTTCATTACAGATAGTAACATACCTAAAAAGAAATAAAAATACACAATGTACCTGCCAATAGAAAGAAGTATTTTACTGGAATTAAGCCATGCATGTATAAGGAGTAAAAATTATGTCTGCTAGAGATGACTGTTTAGCATTTGTGTAGAAGTTTCACTTCAAAGACAGGGGAATCACAGCTACTGATTTACCTCATCTAAGAAAAAACTGGTGTGAAAGAGTTGCCTAGTTCCAGCTGACCTTGAATGTAATTGGCTACCTTGGATGTCTCTATGGTACATGCCATTAGGAAGATAAAAATATACAGGATTAAAATCTGAACCGATAAAGCTAAGAAATTAAGTATTACTCCTTTAATAAGGCTACTTCATGAAAGTATATGAATACCAAAATACTTCCTTACTGTTGAAGTGTGAATAATTTTTTAAAAAAGTGATTGAAAGTAAAAGTATCTAATATATTATTTATATGCAGGTTCATTCTAACTATTGTAGTGAACAACACGAAGGAATAGGAACAAACCTATTATTTAAAGAGAAGGTTAGGGACAGTACATGGCAATAAGCCTAGAACTTAAATTTGGTTCAAAACTCCTCCATGGAAGAAACTGACAATTACAGTTATACATTTAGAAAACCAAATCAGTAGAACTGTAAGCAATACATTTCAGCTCTAAAGCTTACTTTGTCAACCTTCTTAGTCTCCATCTTCTCACAACTACTATAGTACTTCACTGTATTGTACTTTACAGATTTCAGCTATAATCAAGCATTTTACACTAAATCCAGCTGTTCCAGTAGCACACAACTGCTAAGACTTTGTGGAATTAGGATGCATTTAGGATCACTGCTGTCTCAAAAAAACAAACAAACAAACAAAAACTTATCTAGTCTTTAATTAACAAAAAAACAGAAGCTGCAAAATATAATTCAGTATTCAATAATCCATAAAATAGATTTGTTTAAAAATCCATCCTATATTTTAAATGCCTACAATTGACTTTTTGCTTCATTTCTGAACAAATGTAAAACCGTGTTTACATATAAAGTAAAACATGGTGAAATACCATGCATTAAGGTATAAACTGTAAATCATAATGAAGACTTCAAATAACATCTGTCTTCTATTCCTTCCCTCTTTTACGCTCCTAATAACCATTTAAAAATCTTGAATCAAGTATTTCCCAAAGAAATCAAACACAAGCCTAATGGCTTTTATATATTGCAGTTATATCTAAAACAAAAAAGCAACAGTATTAACAAGCAACCTAACTTAAACACTAGACAAGTTTATTCTTCTATTGAAATGAAACACCCAAAGTCAGGGGACTAGAAGGGAGTAAAAAAAAAAAAAAATTAAAACCAAGAGGTATACTGGAAATGTCATTGTCTTTCATCCTTAGTGAGGCAAAGCAGTTTTAGTAAGTAATTCTGCTAATGAAAATCCTCCTTAATAAATTCAACAATATCCTTTAGCTTCCTCCACTGTACATCACTTCAAACATTATGTGGCAAGTGACACTCCTTGTCATCCATTTTCACAGTTACATTTTCAACAATGGTTTCTGACATTTCTACTAGTTTTATAGCTTGCATCTTTTTGGTTCTCTTCCCGCCTCTTGACATTTCTTTTCGCTTCCTCCCTACATCTTCCTCACAATCACAAGCTATTCTATTTTTCAAAATACCAGCAAAGCAGTCTCTTTTGCTCAACTAACAATTCACAGAATACTGGGAAAGACAGTAGCGGGGCTGAGGAGCAGACAGCAGCAGCAAGGCTTGCTCTAAATAAAAAATAAATAAAAGCTGCAAACCTCAGGTCACTATACATTACTGGCCTGCCATCATGAGATTTCTTCTCTTCCCATGTTAGATATATACCTGGCTTCAAACCCCTTATTCTCTCTTTGCTCCTTGATTTGCTATCACAGATTGTGATAACAGTATCTCATTACTTGTTGCATCTGGTGAAAATTCTAAATCCTGATGAAAAAGGATCTTTCTTTACCCTCAACTAGCATCTTCTGAACTGACAAATGCATTTTGTATCCTAAGTTTATATTCACGAAACAGCTAATCCAGGTTTTAAAACATTCTTATTACCTCTAATAAAAATAAAACTGTTCCTGTATTTCTTCCTTCATTTTTACTATAGTCTAGAAACACCTCATGATAGCTAGAACTGCTGTCTCTTATGTACCATGAGATGGCATGTAAAACACAGACACTCCACAGATTACAGATATTGGTGTACGTCACCCAGTCCCAAAAGCAGAAACCTTGAAGTTTAATTTTGAAAGTGGTTTTGGAGGACCCTAAAATTCTAATGGACTGAGTAGCAAGTGTGTGATTACTCCTATCGTTTAATTTGCACAAGAACTGCAAGTCTGGCTTACTCATCAAAACATACATTTCTGGTGCCTATTTCAGAAGGATCATCTTACCTTTACAGTTTCACTTAAGACTTGGTTTTTGTCTGCTTCTTCACTGGAGTGCAATTCTAGTTTATTATTTAACTCCTGTAGCTGTTGCGCTTGTTCATTCAAAAGCACTTGTGCCTGATGCTCCCGATGTAATGCATTATTTAATTCTTCACGTGCACTTTCAAACCTCTCATGCGTGATCAATTTCTGATAAGGCAAATAAATTGTGTTTTACTGTGTAACTGTATTCACTTGTTTACATACTCAACTTCAGAGTTTCATTTGAAAACATATCAAATTCTAAAACAAAACAGTGCTAAAGATGAATAGTTAGGGTTTTTTAACATAAAGATAGATCACTGCATAATAAAACAGCAGACAACTTTATTGACTATTCTTTCAAAAAAAGCATTCAGGGTACTGTAAACAGTACATATTCATTATTCTATTAAAATTAGCACCCCAGCTTGTAAAGAATCAGTATTTAGAAGGAAATATGTAGATCAATGCCCCACATTTCAATGCATATCTTTTTAAACCCTCTAAACAAAATATCTTCCTGGGCTCATCCTCCCCTCCCCAAAATGTTCTGGAAAGAAGTAGTAATTTTTAAATCATCATCTACATTTCAACAACAATCTAAAATATGACAGCCTCATCTAACTGTCCCAGAACTGTAAGGGAATAAAACCCATTAAGAACAAAATTGAAGAAATTAGATCTAACCTTGTCTATTTGAGTAAAAAGAAAAAAAATAATCCATTTTATCAGCTAGGAAGCAGAATGCATGTGAAATGATGTAAAAAATATTCCCTGCTTAGAAATGTTTTGACTGGGACACACAAGTCTACCAACTAGGCCTCAGGATCAACACTGGGCAAAGCTACAGGAAAGGCTGCTCATTCTGGGACACGACTGTTTCAGTTATACTGTGCATCTGTAAAGCATACGTAAGAATACTTATCCATTCACTTTCTCAGCTAGCTCAGAAGTAACCTCAATCCTGAATGCAGCCTATGGAAAATACACATAGGAGGAAGGCTGCCCAATAAACATGCAGCATGCTAAAACAAGACAAGTTTCTCCTCCCCCAGTAAGGACTGAAGGCACAGTTTTGAGTACGACAGGGAACAAACTGATAACCCACGAAATGGTATGAAGTCCTTAAATACTGTGTCCCTTACTTGCTACACTGGGGCTTCTAGTAGTTAGGGAACCTTTTTGTTGTCTCATTCCTGCCAGGCAGTGCTATTTATGGGTTAGTAAACCCATCGTGCTTAAGTAAATCAGCAACAGCAAAGGGTGTGTACGTGCTACTCAGAATGTAGTAGAGGTCTTTCTTTTCTTTGCCATAAACTTACTCCTTCAGGAAAACAACCACACTAAGATTTGTATACTAAGACTAGCCTGGGATACAACCCACAGTCAAAGATACAGTACAATGTCTATCATAATACTCAGCAATATCCATGTAGAGTTTAAAATACATTTGTGCTTTATGAACTTCTCATGAACACACCTACTGGATACCCTCATGCTAACTGGGGATGTGAAACGTACAAATGTTACGGTATATATCACACCAACGCTTTCAACTTAATCTGGGTTACTGAATACCAAACATACAGTTTACACAGAATGGCTCCTTTTATGAATCAAAGAGAAATGCCTACAGAAATGAGATTTTTTAAAATAGATCCGATTTACAGTTTAGTGACATTTACAAAGCAAGTTTTGTTGAAAATTCTGTTAATAGAAGATTGATTTTATACTTGTTTTTCAAAAGAACACAAATCAAAAAATGTGTAAAAAGAAGGATCTCCTTAAATCATCTAAATTTTATATACTTACAGATTGCTTAAACATATTTAATTGCTTTTGCAAGCTCTGGGCTTTTTCAGCTTCTTTTTTCATCTCACTGAAATTCCATTTAAATTCAGCAAGTTTTAGGCGCAGTGAACGGCGTTCCACCTCTGCTGTATGAAGTCTTTGTGTAAATTCGAATATCTGCTTTTGCAAAGATGCTATACTTTTCTGTTAGTAAACAGAAACAGAAAAAATATGCTATAAGATGTGCTATTTTAGAAATAAAAACAATTACATTGAGTACCCAAGAAAATTAGATAATGCTGTCACTTTGCTGTCCATCTCTAAAAGACACATGCGAGTGCAAGAATGTGAACGCGTTTTGTGTACTGTTGAGGGTTACTGGAAATTCTGCTTTTGAGGAAGTACCTGTTTTCATGTAAAGCCCACAATAAAAGATTATGTAAGAAAGACTTTATTATTTCACTTCAGCTAAAGCGAAGAAGGTTATCAAGCTTTACAAGTTTGTTCTTATAAAGCAAATACAATTTTGATAGAACATTAAAAAAATCTTTTTCTTGGATATATCAAATCTCTTCTTAAATTCTTTGACAATAAAAGATCTATTAATGCCGTACTGCTTTTGGGTGTTGCAGATCTATTTCTGATTCTCTATGGAGCTGACTTCAATGTAACGGACTCATAAAGAATCTGAAACAAAATTAACAGTACTATCAAGAGAGCTTCACCATAACACTTATGCTGTGAACCTACACTGTGAACGTGCTGTTATATGAAGTAGCGCTATAAATAAGCATACCATAATGGGTAGTCTGTCACATAATCCAGCTTCCAGCGCCTGAGTATTTATTTTATGAAGTCCATGAGCCAATCTCTGTACCAAGGAGTTTTTCTCCAGGTAAGTAATGCTCCTTCTGCTGTCTAATGGAACAGTCTCCATTATTACATTCAGCTTGTCCATAAGTTTTGAAAAGGAGTTCCTGGCTGCATTTACAAGTACGTGTTCAGAAAGCCAGGGCTTTGGATCTTTAAGAAACAACAACAAAGAAACATCATGAAGCTTATCAGTTTGGGGGCTTTCTTCAGTGGTAAAAAGCAACAACAATAAACAGCATCTTTAAAATATTCAGTAGGAAATTTTCATTAAGAAGTAGACGACTGAGCTCACAGGAAATATCTCAGAAAGACTTTCAGACAAATTCTGTATTTAGCTATGAATACTCTACTCCTATCAGTCTTTGGATAGAAGGGTAGGATAAGATTCTTAGAATAGGATTTGTTTGTCAAAGAATAATTTTCTAGTTGTTTTTATATTCTCCTCCAATGCTATGCTTTCTCAAGTCTTTCTTTGATGTCCTAATTTTGTAATTCATAAAACATGTAAGATGGATGCAAGTAAATGCAAACCAGGTCAAGATGTCAGATGTGACAGCACATGGTAAATTACTTTATTGAAATATTTTACAATGCAAATTTCTGAGGGTTTCCTGGCTCTTCTTCCCTCCCCTCTATAGATGTCTAAATCATTTGCTGTTCAAAATTAGTGAGGCTTGGTACCTTAATGCCATACTATTTATATTCTGAGACAAGAGAATATAATTTACCTTATTCCAAGGCAATTAAAATTTTACAGCTACAATTACTTATTTCCCCACAGGATTTTGGTAATCATCCTTCTCATATAATGGACTTAAGGCCCCAGCACACCCAACATGTCCTGCTTACTGCTAGATTCGTCAGGTCTGTAATTAATAATTGTGTTTAATGTTGATAAATAAAATTGTCAGTGCTCCTTCCACTAATTGGTATTCCAGATAACAGTTAATAGGTTTATTTATGCCTTAATAAAAGTCTTGTAATTTAGTTTTCCCTCTGCTAGGCAGGTCTTAATCTGTCATTACTTGTCTTATGATACTATCAGTGTAAGATGACAAGCATGGAGGAGCTTATTTACATTCAGTAGTACAGTAGATCTCCTGTTGCTGCAGTGAATTAAAACATTTACTTTAAAAGTATAAATAGAAAAAAATACTGTAGCTTGTTTAAGTTAAAGAATTTCTTTTTACACATTGTGAGGATAACACCACAGGTTCAAAGCAAATGAAACTTAATTACTGATACCTTTAGATTACGATTCTTGTAATAAATTATCAATTACACATATGTGTGATAAAATTTATTTGTAAGCAAATAAACAAAAAGGCACAAGACAAATTCATAGTCTCCGTCAGAGCCATTCTCCTGCTTGGTTTCAAAATACCACTATTTCAATGATTCCAGTGCTTGGCTGGAATACCATTTTTGAGTACACGCTCTCCATAGCCACAGCTACTAGTAATTCTGGCTTCATGTTTAATATAGCACTCTTTCAACTCATCTAAAAATCTTATCCAGCATTGTTATCTTTATCTATCAAAACACTATTTGAAATAATAATTTAAAAAAATTCTTATTCAGAAGAAACAGCTATTGCATAACTCTGTCTATTTTGGCCAAGGCTCCTATCTTTTACTTATGTTGATTCCCTATTACTAATCACTTGAAAGATAATCTATCTTCAATATTTTAACAGATCATCCTGTCCTACCCACCTCTCAGTTTCAAAGACAATCTCTTTTCTCCAGTCAAGATGCATTCACTAGTTTTAATGTTTAGTTAAGAAGAATAAAATTAAACTAAAAATTAAAACCAGAATATCTGTACTGCTTTCACATGACACCAAAACCTTCTAAAAAAACCTCTCCTTTATCATGATTTTTGGTAAATACCAAAATAAGAATACTCTCAATGACCTACTGTTCTTTTATTTTTCCTAGTATTTCCAGCTGGTATTTCATTTTACACAAGATTGCTTGCCTGCCAGAAAAGGCAGTATTTTTCCATACATGCAGTACCCAGGATGGCAGCCTCTTTCCCTATGTCTAGAAGCTTTAGTATAACTATATTAAAACCAAATTATGAATAACAGTTCAGGCAATTGTTTTGTAGTATTTTAAATGATTGTTCCAGTTCATAACCAAATTATTCTTAGCATCTACAACTTAAGGTAATTTATTGGGCTGGGGAATAAAAAGGCAAAAAATCACCTCTGGGTTTTTTTGGTGTTTTTTTTTTGGGTGGGGAGCATTTTTTGTTTAAATACACATTAATATGTTGAGCAAGGCACTGACTGCTTTGAAAAATGAAGTGAGAATATAAACCAATTCCACAAAGAACTGTATCTATAATTACTGGGAAGTGAATATATGGTGTAAGTGTATACATTTAAAGTACCTGCCCACAAAGGATCAAGAAATTACAGTAAAAGCATTATGTACCTTGCAATGTGTATAAGAAATTATTTAAATAATTACACAAAGAGCAGTTAGTTCTTACAATTAAAGAAATGGGGAAAAAAGACAATGAAAAGTGACAAACTTCACTAACAGATGAAGAAAATTCTTGCTTACACTGTTTTAGTGAAATGGAACAGTCAGCAGGATGAACGTACTAGTAGTACTACACAAGACTAAAATTTTCATGCTAAGCTTCAAATGCTTCGTGCACGTAGCAGTTGATGATGTTTGTATTCAAAATGCTTGACCTTTACTTTCTCTGGTTTATCACAGTACATATTCTGTTCAAATAAACCTACAAAACTAACATTAAAAAAACCCCAAAACAAACCAAAACAATAAACCCTGACAATTCAGTGAACTTGTATTCAAACTGAATCTAAGAGATCATCCCAAGACATGCTGGAATGAGAACCAAACTAATGAACAGTGTGAAATGATCATAAATGTCAAACCAAACCCTATTTTTTAAAAGCTAAAATCTCCAGAAAGGTGCCTTAAATCACCAGAGCACGCAAGCCCAAAAGTTACACTGATACCTGAGCAATCTGGATTTGGTTTCTTTCAACTCCCTCACATGGTCCCTGAGAACCTAGCCATCTTTAACAGTAATTTTAATTAAAGACACCAAACCATGCCATATTGTAGATCCAGACAGCACCTCCTGTGATGTGCAGTCCAATCTGGAACTGCCATTATTTCAAGATGTGAAGAGAGCAGATGCCCCTCAGATTTCCTATTTATATCTAAAATAAATTCCCAAATCATTAAAGTCATTTTGAAGGTTTGAATCCTACTTGAAATATGACTTAGAGAACATAAAATAATTTCCTAAGTATGCAAGCTTTCTTTCAAATATGTTCCTTCAGAGCCTTAACACTTCAACACTTCTGGAATTTCACGTCAAACTTTAAATTATTTATTACTACTTTTTGAACCACAGGTTCTTGGGAGACTTTTGATCTCAAGAGCAACAGAATTCCAAGTAATACATGAAAAGTTAGATTGTGGGGTTCTGTGAAAATTATTTAAAATAGAGATAAGCTATGAAAAAATCACCAAAGTGTGGCCACAACATTCTCAGCATGGCTTTTCCTAATTCTCAAAACAAAAACTGTGTTGAGTGTAGAGATGTCAAGAGGAGTTCACCAGAATTCTCATATACTTGAATACCAGCATTATATCATGAGGTTTAGGGTCTTTAATTAGTCACTTCAGCACATCGATGCTGTAAAGTTTACATCGATGTAAAGTTTATCTTTATCCTTTTTCAATTTGCTGTTCTTTCTCAGCATTACATACAGAGGAACAATTGCAGCAAAACTGTTCAAATATTGTGAATATAATTCAAACTTTGTTTTTTAAGGGTGTAAGTTGAAAACAGGAAAGAGAACCTGAAGCTGAATCAAAACATTTTTGATTCAATGGCTGATTTCAGACACCAGTTTATTGAAAACGGTATCCATCAAATTCAATTGTTTTCCAGATCTGGAAATTCTAGATTAGTATCATATAAAACACAGAAGATATTTCTTTTCAGTCAGCAGCAGCAATATCCCAGGTTAAATATGTGTGGGTTTTAGGGCCTACATGTAAGAAAAACACAAATGAAATAGGCACAAATTACATATATTTTTTCTATGGAAAAAAAAATAAGTTGAGCTTCAGTAAAATACTTTTTAAATATTAGAACAGTGGAACAAAATAACTTCAAAGCTTGTAAATATTACTTCCTTGGAACCTTTTGAGAACAAGTTTTCCAAATATCCACTGGCACGGTGTAGATGGTTCTTTTCCTGTCTCACAGCAAAGGAGGAAAAGCTGTTTATACACTTTTTAGAAGCACTCTACAGCCTTCCATCTCTGTGACTCTATATAGTAAAATGACAAAGTATCATATCACTAAGAAAATTAATCTGTTCCAAGAATACAGCTCTCCAGAGATTTGATCCAGAATAGTTTAGATAAAATCCCCCAAACTGAAATATGTAAACACACTCATTATTTTTTATCTTCTACAACAAGAATATACTTTTAAATTTACCTGTTGTGTTAACAACATCCTGTAATTCAGCGACAGAACTTACAATTGCAGCAAGTAGGTTAGAACTAGTAAACCAGCTGAATGCTTCAACACAGTGAATTTGCTCCTCTTCACGACCTGTGAAACAGAATTGTAGTTAGCAATAAAACTAGATCACTAAGACACACTACTATCTCCTGCTCTTTTAGAAATTAACCAAAACTAGGTGTACAAGCTCCAAACTAGCTCTTTTTTCAGGACGATTTAAATGCATTAAATATGCTTCCAGAACTACTAAAAGTAGTAGAAAAGTAGACAGATCTCCTAGTTTGGGAAACATTTTTGATACCATTTATCCTTGCAGCAGGAAGAATGAGCTGATCTGGTAACAGAAAGGGCCGGGGAGACTACATAATCTCTAAAGAAAATTTAGAAATCCTATATTAATATTTTACTTGAATCAGAAAGCAACCTTTTGCATTTTTAGTAGGAAATAAACATCAGAAGTTTTTAATAGAAGAGGAAGCACCTTTAAAAAAATATACATTACAATGTATTTACCACAGAGAATGTGGTAGCAACTAGTTCTGAAATCTGTAATGCAAATGTCAAGAATATCAAACAGTATGAGTTCACATGTGTAGTTGTAACTTTTCTTTCACTGCTTAACAGACTAAGTGTTTCCTTTTCAGAGAAAATTAGATTTGTCAAGAAATCTAGAAATCACAAATACAGAATCTACATTTATAAAAAGGTCATTAAATTTGTCTCTACACTCAATTAATAACATTCCTGTTTGTTATTTACTAACCACGTAATATGACATAAAACTTATCAAAGAAGAAAATAATTTGCTTACTTGACACATTATGCTTGCCTTTGGATTCTCCTATACAAACTAGAATTCCAATGCCTTCTTTGAAGCCATCTACCCAGGAGAAGAGGGAACTAGAAGACTGGGCTAAAACTTTAAATCTGTTAGCTGCCAACACTGCAATCACACCTCTTCGAAATACATGAATTAAGCCTTTGAGTTTTCTTTTCTTCAGTTTTGCATCATCTTGACTGTCTTCCTCTACATCAGAGAGTGCATGAACTAGGGTCCTAATCTCCTGGTTCACTAATTCATAAATGTTGACCTGATCCTGGAGAAGGTCCCTCTGGGAAGACATAGCACATGATCGGCCATAGAGAGGATACAGGGCACCCGCCAACAGTGCACAGGCTACCAGGAGAGAGGAATGCTCCTTCTGAACCTGTGTTAACATATTTTTCACAGAAACATTTTCAAGGGCTAATTTATCCCGTCTTCTTTCAAGGACATAAATTTTTTCCTTGTTTTTTTCTGCTGTTTTTTGGTATTCCTGGGATAAAGGGAAAAAAAAAAAAAAAACAACGGAAAAAAAATTAACTAGAAGATATTTCTTTAAAACAACAAAATCATTTTTAGCTACACAAATTTTTTATTTCAGGTTCAAATAACCCATTAAAGGAACAAAAAAATATTACTAATGACTGTTAAAATATCTCACAAGCAGTTAGAGAATCAGATGTATGAAAAGAATTCAATAGCACAAGGAAAATCTGCACAATCCTCAGCTAGAAATACGATAATCCACTAGTACTGCAATAGCCCACAGGAGGTCTGACAGTACCTAATTGTCCACAATACAGTTTTATGAGTTGGTTTAACAGTAAGCAATTGCATCCTCCATTTCAAGAAAGAACTTTTGTTTTTTGAAGCAGAAATTAAAGTTAGTATAAGGGAGAGTAAAAAAAAAACAAGTAAGACTCTGGAAGATAAACCTAAACAGATTGGCAGCAGCTGGGAAAGGGGAAGTAAAGGTGATCTCTTAATTACTTTGTAATCAACCCCCTACTTATATATTCACAGATTAATTAGGTCTCATACAGCATTATGCTTTCAAAAGGACAGTGTAATACAGATATATTTATTTTGACTAGTGACATTACAGATTTTTTTCAACTTGCAGAACACTTTTTATTTTCCTCCGTATGCCCTGATATAGGGAAAGAGAAAGATTTAAAACAGTAAACCAGTCCAGCAAAATGAAGACACTAAGAAGCCAGGGAATGCCAGGACTAAGGTTAGACTATGCACAGACTGGTTGCTTTTGATAACATGCAGTTCTTGTACAGAAATCAAGACCCTACGCTGGGACCTCAGAGACTCAGACTGGCTTCTTGATGCATGAGAGTCCTCTGTGATTGGAATAACCACCTGAGGCTACATTTAAACAAGATCCAGAGATAAATTGTAGCACTGTTCACAAACAACCCACAAACTCAAGTTAAACGCTTATGCTCCAGTTACAATCATGAACACAAAAACCCAAACATGAATGGAATGACAAGTCTGTGTGATAAAGAAAAGAGAGGTTTATGCTAAGGTTTAGCTACCTCTCTTAGAGCTATAAGCAATTTGCTGAAAGTGGGGTGAGGTTATTTACGCCAGCAGTGTCCAAAAGAGAAGTAAAATGGTATCATCCAAACACATTCCAATGTGTTCTACTTTGTGCAAGTTCCAAGCAAGCAGTGAGGGAGGCACTGTGGTTTCTTCACCCTCCTCCACACTGCAAGCACAACAGTTAAAAAAAGATACATAGCTCTCCATTGAATGGAAATAAAAGATTCCACGCTTCTATAGGGCAGTACCCTAGTCGGTTCAGACCATCTTTTTTGGTTTTGGAAGAGGAAGAATTTGTAGTATTATTAAAATACTTTCAGTAATATGAAAATAGAGTAGGTAACTAAAAGATTTAATTACAGAATGCAATTTACAGGCCTCATATGTCACTTACTACTCTAAAATTAAGTATGAACATGTACAATACTTTCAGTGCTACTGCATTATTTACAGAGTTTGATTTTTACAGAAAAAAAACCCAAAACAAACAAACCCTGATAGCATGACTGGAAGGAACCGAAAAGGTAAGCTGAACTCAGAAAACAACTTACAGTTTCTGGCCGTCATAGATGAAAGGCCAGAATCCAAGTAAACAAAGTGTGATCCCTACAGGGCTGCTGGGTAGCAGCACTAATATTCAGTGCTCTGCCTAATTAAAACTTATTTTTTAAAAAGAGCTTAGTGTTTTTATGCCTATGGTTATACGGTAATACGTAAAAGTGAACAAGACAATCTCAGACTACAGAAATGTAAAAGTTTTGTAAGAAAATACCCCTTGATTTTACCAGCTAATAATTGCTTCTGTCTTACCCACACTGTTTCCAGTGCTTTCTTCAAATCTTAAAAGCTCACTTTTTGAAAGGGACACATTTTCTTCCTAAACATTGGCAAGCCAGCTTAAGGGACACCTCACTGGGTTGCAGAGCTTGGTGGATTCCAAGAATCCTTAACAAAAAAACAGGTGCAACTAGCATTACTATTTTATCCTACTTCTTACTGTACCCTTACCTTTTTTCCTGGCTTGAACTGGAAACTAGAAATACAATGACACTATGACTTCAAAAGGTTTTCCTGTATTTCAGAATTTTTCTAAAAATATACTTCTACATATCTAACAATATCAACACCACTGTCCTCCCCTTCTTTCCTCTGCTTTAAGTACATGGGGAGACATGTCTATCAAAGACACCCAGTGGGTCAGGAACAGTATAGTTACATGCACTTCTCCTGCTTCGGCACTGATTGCACTGACTTTTGATACAACTGCAAGATACCACAGCCTTCAGCTATTTCACCAGCCTTGCTATAAAAGCAAGGCTGCCAAACAACGACAAAAAAAAAAAAAAAAAAAAAGAAAGGCGCAAGTAAGATTTTCTTGCTCCCTAGAGGACTTTTTCCCTTTCCTGTTTAGAAAACCTTTTTATTTTTCTGTTGAAATTAACATTTTTTAAGTAGCTACACGATTTTTCTCTTGCAACATGTTTTTGCATATCAGAACAAATCTTTCTATTTTAAGTGGTTGCCACAAAAAAAAAAAAAATTGGGGACAGATTAATAAATGCCTACATAATAAATAAACAATAACTTATAGTTAAAATTCAGAGGACATTTTCTGTGAGACTGTGCACAGTCTAAATAAATATTTTTGAGAGGCTAAGGAACAAGCACAGTAGCATTTTCAAAATGGCACACCATCAAATCAAGAGGGCTGCACTCCTGCTACAGAAGGCAAGTAAAAAGCATATGCAGTTTAGGCTCCATTAACTCTGCGAACACAGAGACCACTGACAAAAGCAGTATCTATGGAGTGCCTTGTTTACTGCTGATCTGTGATAAGGCCACTCTGAGAATCTTTTTCCTAGAGAAAAACAGTGAAACTGCTTTCTGATTACACTGTCCATCTGACCTACAGTAACATCTTTGAAGTAGCACCTATTAGCATCCATAGACTCTAGCTTGGAATCAGGGACCCTGAACAGTATGGCTGGGGACAGAAGCAGTGGCAGGTGTCATTGCTACTAAACCCTTCAGATTCTGCAATCTTACAATTTAATCATAAGAAGACCATTTTGAAAAGCCCTCACTCTACCACAGCTCCAAGAAAGAAAAATAGTAATTTCCAACATACATTACTCATACTGCTGTGTAGTTGGAGCTTTCCATGAACTTCTGAGAGTCTGAATTGACAGTCTCAGTCTGCCTTTCTACATGTACTGTCAATTGCAAAAACTAAAGAAGTCTCAACCCAGGATCTCTGTGGAGAAAGTGTCTAGAAAAAGGCACAGAACACTGGTTGAAGACAAAGTTGCAAAAGGATGCATCCTATGATGCACCATTAGCTTGGTGCATGACAGCAAAACACAACTCTTCCACTTCTGGAAAGGGACTAGCACCTACAAAGGATTGGTTTATTGAACTGCTTTTAATTAAGACTCAGATTTTTTGATGGAAAATACAGCAAATTATTAGTTTCCTTGTAGCGCTAGAATAAATGTCCTAGAGTGATGAGACCCACAGTTCTACAATGAAATACAGAATACTGGCAAATCATATTCCAGTTGCACTGATTATATGTTTCCTGTAAGCTTAATGAATAAAGCCTGTTAAAAAATTAAATTTAACTATTTCATTCTGTGTGTTTATGTAAACACTGGCACACAGTAATATCTAAAAGACCCTTTGATAACATTCCATAACTTGAGGCACATTTTTCCTTGTTTCCTATGGAAATAAGGCAACAAAGTTAATCTGTCCACACACCTATGATCCAAAAGAGCAGTGATCTTGCAGACAAATATGGTAAAAGACAGTCAAGTCTTATGAAAAACAAGCAATCAGGATTAGGATAGCCCTAACAGAAGACATCCAGGGACCCTATGGTTCCCAGAAAGGTAAAGGTTTAATCTGGTATTTGCAGGCTCAAAGTCAGTCACAAATTAGAAATCCAGAAGAAATTAAGACTCTTGTCTTCCCAGACTGACACTGAATGGTAAGGCAGGCAACTGGAACACAGGATGGAAAAGATGCAACAAAGCTTTGTTGAACCATCTAAGTGTATACAGACATGCATTGCCTAGATTACATATCGGCCTGTACTTTAACTATTGTACTCCAACTTGCAATCTGAACTAGAAAACATGTCCATCTATTTCTAAGGGAAAGCATTTCCCTTTATGAAACCCAGCAAACCTGTACTGCAAGTTGACAGATGAAAGTATTTTCCAGAAGATGCGCCTAATGCACTCTCTAAAGAGAGCCATGATTTCAGAACATGCTCTGATAGCTGTTTACACATTTCAGCTAAAAAGACCAGCTGGTTCAGCACCATTCCAAAGAATGGTACAGTACTACACAGCACCAATTCTCCACAACATGCTAAGAATTCCACAGGAGATGACTCAGGCCTTTTTTATTTATTTTTTTTTTCAGCATCAGCAGGAGGTAGAAATCTAAACTGTGTAAGTCCCCTTTTTCTTTAGCAAGGAAATTTTAAAATTAAGCTGTCTCATGTTACCATTCTGTTTCTTGGCAATGATTTCATTAGACAAAACTACAGGATGTTAGGAGAACTGGGTGTAAGTCTGGATCCCACGTATTCTACTTACAGGGATATTTTTAGTATTGCAAACATCCAATGTGAAATGTAAATATCAAGCAAAAAATATATACAAGATTTTAACTCATTTCTAAGAAATTACCGTGAATTCCTCTGTCTAAAGAACACTTCATAAATGCATCTTTCAGAATGCAAAGTGTTCCAAACCCAAACGCTGAGTCAAATACATTCTCCTGATAAAGTAACAAACAACAAGGCATATTCATTTCTCTATTCCATAACACTTAACTGAAGTTTTCTCTGAATCAACATGTAAAGGAATGTAACTGAAAAGACAGTGAACTGTGACTGTAGAATAAGTGAAAATTTTAGATTGCAAACAACTTTTCTAACAATCAGTGACAACAATTTATACTTGTGAACCACTGCTCATTGTAGCATTTGTATAACAGAGTCCTTTGATACTACTGAAATCTACAAATTTAACTGCTAATTGGTCAGAATGTATATGACTAAATTTATCACCAGATGACACCACATCACCATTACCCTACAGAATCTTCACAAAGCAGGACACTGGAGAAGTAACTGCTGCCCTATACAATTCTTTAAATAGGGCATTTCAGTCTTACACCTTTAGCATTCTCAAAATAAAAAAAATCAACAGCAACTGTTACACCAAATTAAACAAGTCATTTTTGGAATGTTTTTACAAAGTAATTTATTTCTTGCTATAAGTGAAGCTAATGCTAGCAGAATGGGGGGGAGTGTGCTGGGTTTTTAACTATTTTTTAATTATTATTTTAAAGATATAATGAAACTCCCAAACAACCTTAAATTGGTTACTAGCTTAAAAAAGTACTGAAATAATCCATTACATATTTACAAGAAAAAATAAAAAATAAAAAATCAGAGGTTCATGGCACCATACCTGTACCCTTGCATGAACTTCTCCAAGGAGACCGGAGTACTGCTGCTCCAGATACACTTTTTGTTTCTGCCAACAGCTTTCCTGTGCTTTCATTTGTTCAGCCATTTCGCTAAAAGCATCTTCCTGGCTCTGCTGAAGCTCCTTCACAGTATCGGACTTGCTCTTACAAATACATTCTAGTTGAAATATCTGTGTGACATGCATTTAAAAAAAATCCTTTTACCTCCCCACTTTTTTACTTCAACTGTACATATTAATTTAAGCACAGGCTATTCCAAATCCAAATTGTAATTACTTCAACACATTTATTTAAACTAAGTAAAAATCTTTAATGACAGATTGCTTACTTGACTCTTTCAAGAAAACTGAGACATATTTAGGAATAATGAATTTTCCTTGGTTTCAGTTTTGTCATCCTTATACCACCTTGCATATACCTGTTGCCCTCTTTGTTGAAATATGAACTGGACACTTCCTGTATTACTTTGAAACAAGTACAGTAAATTTTGTGCTGCTAAATTAGCAACACAAGTATACCAGTCCTTCAGCAGTTTGCAAGGGTTGCAAGTAATAATGAAAAAATAGCCCTTTTTTTGTTTTGTTTTGTTTGTTTTACTGGAAAGTTGAAACATTCCACATATTATTCAGCACTAAAATAATTTCAGGAAATTTCAGTGCACAGAATGTTTTTCTTCCATGTAGCTCATTTGTTTATGATGTGTTTTCAACAAGCATGAAGGGATTCACTCTGTGGTCTAGTTTTGCAGGTCTCATGCAAACTAAATGGAGAAATGAGTCAAGCTAATGATGACCTCTAAATACACATGCCTATACTTTGTTATTAGTTACAAGATACTAGAATATCAGCAAGATACCTCCCAAATAGACCAAATAGAACTGCAGGAGAAAAAAACATGTTCTCAGTAAGCAGGTAACACACAGGTAACTGACACAAATCACTGAAAAGATGGTGGGGACATGAAAAGACCCCTAGAGACCTCATAAACAATGTCAACAACCATACTAAATTAAAAAGCAAGAAACAATAATACACAACCCCCCCAAACACTGTCAACAATGTTCAAGCCCTTCCCTTCTGTTCCCTTTCCTCCTTGACATCAAAAGGAAAACAGAAACATACATCCAATCTGCATAATCCCTCTTTGGTAAATTCCATTGACTTCTGCAGTGTTTACTAAATAATGGGTAGAGTGAAAACAATTCAAGGTAACCAGCCTTGTCCCTTAATTGGGCCATAAGAGAGGCCACAATTCCAGCAGATGAGAAACTCCTGAAAGAGTTTTCCCCTCCTGTGCCTGAAGAACAAAATGTCAGAGCAGACAAGATCTGGAATCACTGTATTAGACTGTATGACTAGCCTGATCAATGCAGGCAGAACACGAACTGAAATCCTGAAGAGTGGTATACGTTACCTCTTAGAGCCAGTTTAAGTTATTTAAAAAAAAGTCTTTTCATTCCTGAAAACACAGCGATTTCTGGGGAGAAAGGCCATGTAAGCTTATTCACATTAAAATCATTCAGAAAAGTACAGCATCTCCCTTAAATATTGACAAGCTTTATGAAAATAAATATTTTTTATTGTATTTCTGAACATAAATTTCATAATCCAAAAGTTACAATTAAACCAAATAAACACACTAGCATTTTTTCAGATAGTACCTCTGAATCATAAACATTAAATTAAAGATAAAGATCCTGAAGTGCATTTTGTTTCTGTTTTATGCTAAAATAAAGACTTGCTTTATTAGTGTAAATGACTAAGTTCTTTGAATTGCTTCATCAGTAAGATTAATTTATTTTCTTTTAATTAGGTCCCTGTGGCTAATATTGGCTAGTACTATTAGCATGTCCTGCACAGAAAGCGGAGCTTAGAGACTTCATACAGACTTCAGTCACATTTACATGCCCACAGCAATGGCATCAAACTGAGTTGTAGACAAGCCATAATTAATGGTATTGAATTATTAACGTCCAAATTCTTTTTGAAATAAGATGAATGTCAGTCCTTTTTAATGATACTGTGATGTGGACAAATGTCACTGAATTTAATAGAGGTAGCTGGTGCCTAAGGACACTTACCTTCTCATTAGCCCTGTTGAGGTCTAAGATCAGGGCATCAACATTCTCCTGCAAGACTGCACAGAGCTCAGACCAAGAGAATCTATCTATGATGCCTTCTGGTTGTTTTATAAGCACACAGCCTGCTACCAAACGCTGGTATAAGCTATGGAGGAAGGTTAGCTTCTCCTGAAACAAAAAGAAAAATTAACTGTTGTATCTGAACAGTGTTATAATCCAAAGAGATGCATCATATGTGTAGTAATGTGAGCTGCACACAGCTGAAAAACCCACAAAGCTAATTCTCAAATCTTGTCAAAATTCCTCAATCCCTTGTTAATATTTGGAGCCATACATATTAAAGCCAGAGTAAGGAAACAGTTTTTACAAAATTTGTCTGATTATACAAATAAAGCCAGCCCAATCTTGCAGTGGTCACAACTAGTACCTGATACAAATAAAAATTCCTATTAGTAGTACTATTAGTAGATGCAATCTGATCATTCATGTTAACATGTTCAGGTACATTCAAATTGTACCCACCTCCTATATCTGTCCAACATATAGAAAGTCGTCTGATTAGCTTAGCAGCATAGCACACTGCTTATACAATTACCACTCTAAAGTTTTTAAAACATTATTTTTCTGCGGATTATGTGTAATAGACTCGTAGCTTCATCAGTTAAATTCTTCAAGCCATGCCTCATTCATTTACACTGATTTTCATGTAAATATAATAAATATTTTAGTGTAAACATAATAAATTGATGCAAGTTACAAATAAACTTCAGCAACAACAGCATGCAACAGAAATTCCAGCCTTCATCATTTTAGTACATATATGCAACTTAGCAATTTCGATTAAGACAACAGAAAGCTGTACCTCAAAAGCCACAAGAAACAGAGCCTTTATTCAAAGACAGTAAACTATTGTAAAGGTTCCCATTGTTTTTCAGGGGTCTTGGATGAGGTTTTACATTAAGAAGTTGTGGATTACTGAGATAGGAAACTATGCTTTTTTCTGAGCCCTTTCCATTATACTTCGGTGCATTTTCTCAAAAATCACTCAATGGTATTCTTAGACAATAAAAAATTGCAGTTTAGTTTAAACTTTACTTCTACCAGATCTCCTCATTTCCTACTGAAAATTCAGTGTGCCACCACCATTACATTTTTGCTTGAGCTGTGACAAATCAAGAATGGTAATTATCTATTTGGCGTGAAAAAGAGATCCCAAGACCCAAAATCAATTCACACATGTCGAATGCAACCACAGTGTTGTAGACATGCTGACTTTACAATATAGCCAAGCCTCTAGTTTCCTTCACTTTAATCATTATCTCATGTGTATAACAATTCCAGCTGCTTCATGTGGACAAAAATTAAATACCAGACTGTAAAAGAGGTGGAAAGAATGTTTTCTTTTTACTCAGTTGGCATCCATGTCCGAATTTGGGGAAGTAATGAGCTCAATACGCACAACCATGATAAAGTATATCATTGCTGTTGCTAGTACCTTTTTGCTTTACTGAGGGAGAAAAAGCGATAAAACTAACATCTGTAAACAAATATAAGGAGAGAGATAATAGTTCTGAAACAAGACTTTGTGCAGCAATTCCCATACAGCATACCACAACAAGCTAACAGGTAACAAATAAGAATTTCTAGGTTTGTGTCATGCAGGCGGAACAACCTCAACTCCACATTTGCTATCTATCAATTGCCATGTGAATTAGTAACACATGATGATGACTAGTGTATGTTTCAACTGTAAAACACTTTTGTTAACTTACAATTTGAAAGGAAGAAATAATTGTTCATCAGGCATAGCTCTTTAAATAAATTTAGCTGATCAAAAATTCAAACACTGGAAGGGTTAAGTTATTAATTCTGATATAGAAGGAAGGAGAACGAGTATGCCCTGAGATCCTGTAGATATTAAATACATATTTCAAAATACATATCTTAAAATCATATTTCAGGGATAAATCCGTTAAGACTGAGAATAACCATCTGATGTATGTAAATGTATAAAGTTGAGATTAAATAAAGATTCTCTTTGACAGTCATCTTGTCTTTGGTAATACCTCCATATCCTTCTGGTAAGCCCTGGTAAGCTTCTGGATTTCATTTTCAGATTCTGTGACACGTACTTTCTCCTTCTCCCAGCATTGCCGTACATTCAGCAGTTCAATTTTTAAAGTTCCTATTAAAGTCTCTCTGTCTGCACATTTAGTGTGCAGATGATTTAACTCTTTATTGGCATCAGCTAGGTTATCCTGAGCTTCCTGTAGAACAAAGGCATGGAACAGAAGAGAATTTTACTCTATAAAATGTTCCCTTAATCCAGTGCTCGGCATCTGAGGAAGTAAACAGCCACATGTGTTCAGAAGACTGCAGGCTAAGCTAAGTGTCTTTCAAAAACAGAATTTCAAAACTAACAATAGTCTTTCTCCACAGCTTGTAACTAGACGGCATCAGAAATCCATCTCGGAGTTAAAAGCACCATGGTGCAGTGACCTTCTGAATCCCCTCTACTGTCGCAACTGAGATACAGAATGCATGGACTCAAGTTACTCTCCACAGAGTAGAGAGCTCTCAGAGCTAGTGAAAAGATACACTTCCTAAGTAAATCTCCCAATTCATTACAGCTGAGTGGGTAGACAACAGAGACATCTGCTTTTACCCACTGTACTTGTCTTCACAGTAAAAAAATGCAAGGACTCTCTTTGGAGACTGGACCATCGGAAGAAACTAATAATCAGAAATTATCATAAATATAGTCATTACATTACTAGTACCAAATCTTGCAAGGTAAACAAAGAACTTAATACACTACCCCTTTTCAGCCAGAAGTTTGCTGAGATGGAGTGGACAGATACACATGCTTTCCACTCCTACAATCACTGCACTTCCAGCACTGCTTAAGTTTGCTAAAGGTCAAACTGAAAGCACTGTTTGTTTTTCATAAAAGCATAGCTGCTTGTATAGGAAATATAATAGGAAAGATAATTCCAAATTCATCAGACAGTGACAACTTTCATTCTTCGTAATGAAAACACTAACAGATTAAAGCAATGCCAATTTTGTAACACAAATGTTGTCAGACTGTATCTAGTTTGCATTCATATATACAGTTTTATTAACAAAAATTTAAAGAGAAACTAGTGGAAGTGCATAAAACCATCACCATCTGTGTGCAGCAAATTCAGTTTTTGCATGAAGAATACAAGTATCTGTTACAATGGGTTGGAAAATTTTTAGGTGCATTACAAAGGTGCTGCAACAGAAGCAGAAGACTTAAGTCCTCCAAACATAAATTGGTAAAGAGAGTTTCAATCAGATAGCAGGAGATCACATGCAAGTAACAATTAGTATGAAGATTCAATGAGTGCAGCAGAAGCATCTGTGACTAAAGTGATAAAGCAGCATATTCCCAGCAAAAGAATCTGAGTAACACTGGGAACAGAGACGTTCTGTTTTGGCAGTAATATAATATACTGCCAGTTGGGAGATTAAGTTTAACCATGACCTCAGGACTTCCTCATTCCCTTGGCCATTGATGTAACCAGACAGGACATTACTAAAAGGGTGGGTCAGCCAAAAACAGAGATCAAAAAAAATTCTTGTTCAGAAACTAAAGAAAAGAGTTCTCAAGTATTTTTATCACTACTCAGGTAGATTTTATACTTCAGGAAATTTTGGGCTGCACACTGTTAAAGATGACCTGATGCTTCATACATGCATTAACTTCTCAGATAAACGCAACAAAAATTAACAAAGGAAAGGACATCTTTAATAAAATGTGCTTTCATACAAACAGAGGTAATTAAATTCTCTCCCCCTTTTCTGGAGAAAAACAAGTAACAGGAAAAAAATACCAATGCTGATTTCAATATAAAACAATATTTTGCAAGTTGATAAATCTATTTCAAATTATTTCAGACCTGCAATCAGTTATGATCAGAAAAGATCAGTTAGGCAGTCTAAGGTGGTAACCAGAATAAAGCAGCATGACTTCACACAAGCTTGCAAGGTAAACTCGTCTGCTCAACAGAATACAAGAGAGACTTAGTCTGATAAGATAAAAAGATACCATAAATACAGAAAAATACATTTTTTGCAGAACTTTCATATTTTATGTTAAGTTCCTGAAACCATACCTTAAGGTCTTCACTTAAAGTACACATTTTCTCTTTGGATATCTCAAGTTCTTTTGTCTTCTTTTCACACAAAGCCTCCATTTTCCTAAGCTGTGAAAAATATGGAGGTCAAACAGGCTTTTACAAAAAGACTACATAATCACTTGAATACAAGAATTTTACATATAAATAAATGAATAAAAAAAGTTTCCAATTCCTTTGAAAATATTTATATTCCACACAATAATGCACTATTACAAAAGAATTAAGATTTTTATAATGATTTAAGATAAACAGCAGTGGCAGAATCCATAACTGAGTCCAGTATTAAATTTCCCATTAACTTTCAAAATATCTGACAAAAACACAAACTTTGAAACACATGTGAAAATGTAATAAATTCAGATTACAATCTGGGCAGTGGTTTGAGAAAACAAGTTCTCAAAGCCAGTGGCCTTTTGCAGAAACTGTCCAGCTGCAAGCCTGGTCTCTTAATTTTTATGGAGTGCTGGGCAGTACTCACATACCCATAAAAAGCAGCCATGTTCCTGAGACGTATTGTGACTACTGAGCTACTTGTGATGTTACAAGCAGCCACCTTAGAGGCAGCTTATGACCAGTACGTGCACTAACTTCACCTTCCACTTTCGCAAAAGATAACGACACATCATTATAACCTGTGTCTTTACCTGATGATGAAGTTAGCAATACAAATGTCTGAAAGAAAGCATCAAACAGATATGCATTATAGACCAGGTTACTGCTGGTACTTAAGCATTAAGGGGCAACTCAGAAGTAAAAAAAACCATTTATGAAATTTACAAATTACTTTGGAAATTAGGTTTTGGCTTTGTCTCTAATCAGGAGACTTGGCAGAACCCTTAGAAATAATTACAGTAAATCACAGAATGCTACTGGAATATCTGCAGTCTTTTCGTTGGTTTACTAGCGTTCTCTGTCTCCCCAAAAATATTCTAGCCTCTGTACTATAGAGTTGAAAGCCTGTTATCTGTCAAAAGCAAAACACTTAGACACCTTTCAGTCACACAAGTGAATTAGATTATTTAATCTAAAGTTCAACACAGTAAGATAGGTGACACATGGCAAGTTTACCAGCATATTTCATAAGTACATACACGTGTATATGTATACTAAGAAGTCCATCAATATGCAGGGTCTTGCTTAAAATCTCTCTTTAAAAAGAACCAATACATAATTACTCAAAACTAAGCCCTTACTGCTGCGTATTAAAACATCCTGTTTTTATTGCACAGTGCCCTTCATAGTCCCTTTGTGCATTATTGCATTATTAAAAAGTTTTATTACTAAACATATCTAATATATAAAAAGCAAAAAGCAGAGTTATCTGTGGGGGTGGGGATAATCAAGAAGGACAGAGCACTGCCCTTTATGAAGGTGCTCAGTGATCTCTGGCTCCATATGACAACTTCAGGGTCAGTCACACGCAGTCCTACTGGGAAGTCTTGTGGCAGGTCATCTGTTGGTCCTGCTCTGCTTGCGATTTATTTTCCTTGACAGTTCATTCTTCTTTCTGTCAGAATACTCTCTTTGCTTTCTTAGCAGCCACCCCCTTGGTCTCCCCACTGCTGTCTCTGGCACAGTTTCACAACAAAGCACATCACTAAGCCAAAGCCTGCTGAGTCGACTCTTCAACTGCGCTGCCTATCACGTGACATTCCCCCTCCCAAATAACAATTCGCTGTGGGTAATATGTTCCTAGTTACTCTTCAGCTTCCAGACTTGGGTCTCAGAAGAGTTTCATAATGACTATGCACATCAGTTCTCTTATCTCACTGGGAGATACCTAACAGTGCTTGCTGTCTGCAAAAGTATAATTGTTTCCACGGTCACTTATTTTTGTGCCCACTGAACAATCTCAAAGGTCTTGCAGGAGACCATTCTTCTCCCAGTAAAAAAAAGGCAAAGCTGACACACTTTTTTGCCTGGGTTTTTTTAATTCTTTATTTAAATGTTGTGAGTGACTAGCTAGACTATGCGTTTGCCAAAACAGAAGACAAAACCTAGAAATTAAAAACCACTACTGGCATTCTTACAATCTTATCTATCAGACCTTGCCCTTCTGTATCTGCCAATTTTATCCAAAGGTAAGTGAATTACAAGTTTGCAGAGAAAGCTTTAACAGTGTGGTTAACTTCTCTCTACAGCCTTTAAAGCCACAAATTCATAAAACATTTACGCCCAAGAGAATTTATCTAATCATATTAGCAATACAAATGACACAAAAAATGTAAGATTGTGACTTCTCAGACAGTGAAATAAAAGACTAGTAGGACTGCATTGAAAACATTCAATTTTTTTCACGGGTAAAACTTCCAAAACTGAAATAGTTCCATTACTGTCCTAGATAATTTACAAGTATTGTCACAGTCCTATTTTACTTGAAAAGACCTCAAAACAGCACCAAAAGAGATTTCATTATAAACACACATCTCTGAAAATTATGCCACTTTCTAAATGTACAAGGGCAGGCACATTTTCATAACCAGTACCAATAACTGCTGAGGCTCAAGTGTTGTATATTTAGGAATACTGCAGTATACTCTGCCCAACTCTTAAGTCATCATCTTTTAACCCAAATCCCAGATACGAATGGCCCATTTTCCTGAAAAATTATTTAAAATAATAACCCCAACAGGTTTAATACGAAAACAAAACCAAATTAAACTAAAAAGAAAAAAACTTCTTCTCCCTGTCCCCCAGATTTAAGTGAAATTTCACTGTAGGGCTAGCTTAGCGAAACAGTAGTGACAGATTATTTCTTTGAGTATATGTGAATCTGTCAACTCAACATTCCCACTTTTCTAACTTTTTTTTACAAGCAAAGCGTATGTACTGCTGCAGGCCGAAGGCAATACATATAGAGCCAAACAGTGCAAGTGTTACCTCATTAGACATATCTTCCAGCTTGTTCTGGTAAGCTGTCAAGGTACACCTCAAAGTCTCAAGGACAGAGAGGCTCGAAGGTTTATCTTTGTCCTTACAAGTGCCTGAAGGAAAATACAGAATGAAAATTAAGCCTTAAAGCCACTGAGAAAAAACTACTCACCCTGGATGAGAGGTATTAAAATTAGTGCTTCGATGACAACACAAAATATTGAACAGCAGCCTTGTTTACCACAAAAGATGCAGCCAAACAGCCGTACTTTTACAGCAAATACAGCTGAAAGACATTTGTATAAAAGCTTTAATACAGACACAGAACTGTAAATTCTGGATTACATTTCTACCTAATATCTTTGGTATGTGGTCTCACATGTAATTCTACTGTGGTCAAGTCTGTGTCATGCAGTTGGACCGGCCAACTTTAAAACCACATAATAACACACTTTGAGAAACATGTTGCCTGAAAGTTCAAACACGTTACACTTTTCCTGACATTATTTTGCTGTTGTGACTAAGCATGCACATTATAAGGTAGTACTTCATTTACTCAAAGCTTTACTGAGCCAAAGATCACATGACTATGTTATGCTTGGAGAGGTCTTAAAAACCTTTTAAATGATCTTGAATTTCATTCCAAAGGAAATAATAAAAAAAAATTTATTATCTGTCTGCAGAGTCTTACATAACGTTTCAATTATAAATCTTAAAGCTGATATATCCATTATACACACACTACACTTATTTATTAAACCTTTAGACAGAGACTTCTGATCTGGCTCCCTTAATTAGGGACATATGAACAAGTCTGAGCATTCCAACGCCCATAGTACAATGCACCAAGAAGGCAAAACAACACTGTATTGATCAAGAGATCATAAGATGTCAGCTGATATTAAATTTCCAAGAACAAACTATTCATTTTTTCTTGTGTTACAGCAAAACACCAGGTTATTGACAGATTCTTCTTAGCATTATTTATATTACTATGCAGCATTTACAAACTTACTTTGTAACAAACTGCAGTACCAACTTTTCCATGAGTCTTAACATGTTCCTGTTCTATAAGCAAAACTAAATTTATCAACATTAATGACATCGCCATTTTGCAAAAGAAATGAATAAAATCTGTGGCATTTTAACTCTAAACAGTCATGACTCCTAGCAGAACTGAACAATCACACAAGTGTTAATCACCTCTGAAAGGTCAGTGGCACAAAGCAGTTTACCTAGGGTGGCTCAAAGCCAAATCAGATAGTAAATTCTAAGCCTTTTCTTTGGCCTACATAAAATTTTGACAGCTAGAGGAGATGCATTAACCTCTGGGAAGTTTTTGGGTTTTTTTTTTTTTTGGTTGGTTGGTTGTTTATTTTTAAATCCTAAGGTTAGTTTTATTTAATAAGCATGACAGTCTACTCAAAACATTACACAAAAATGATAAATTTGTCCTGCAGGCTATACATAATGCACCAGTGGCAGTCAGTGGAGAGCTTATACATATGCACAGGTCAGAAAACACTGTCAACAGCTGAGGTTCTTTTTCAATTAGTTAGCCTCTTGTCTTCCAACCCTTTGATAATAACAGAAGGCGCAGAGTTCTATTCAGATTAGACACTAACTTTTCATTTTGATTTGCCAGCCAACTTTCACTGACAAAGTCACATCTAGTCAAACCAATGAAGGTTTGCAAGATTTTCTCAGTAACTGTAAAAGATCTGCGATACAGCACACAAGTGAATTTAAAACGAATGCACGTCCCAGTGGCAGACTTCCACTCTGTCCTGTCAGACACTCCAGTTAACACAGTTTCTAAAGATCTACAGAGCCAGGGAAAGGCAAAGTCTTCTTAATGAGACTCCAATGTCCTTAACTAGATCTCGATTCCTAGAGATGCCCCAAATAGCAATGTTACATTTAAAATCAATCAAAGAATTTATAAAATCTGACCTTTTATGAGAAGTTTAGATTTCACATTTAAGAAAGTGACTAGTAACATCTTACTATCATTTTTATCACTTAACCACAGCTACAGTTACAGATGTGCAGGTCTCCAGTTCCACCTTCTCCACTACAAGAGCAACTTTTCACTACTACGCATTGCAGGAACATTCTGCAGTCACGTTGCTGCACAGAAAAAATAAAGCATTATTCTTCCATAGTTATACCTCTAGTGAAGGTAGAGAGTGAATTCTCATTCAGTTTAAAATGAGTCAGTCTAAGGGTTTTCTTCCATTTTCATCAAGCTGTCTAAACAATATATTTATACCTCCACAGTCCCAACCTGCAATGTTGTCACCAAAATGTATCTCTGAACTATCTTAATCTACATCACGTTCGCCAAAACCATGTTTGCCACTAAACCTTCTGTGTTGGCATTCTTCACCTTTGCTGCAACCCCATTTTCCAGGCAACCCAGTCTGCCAACAGAAATACCAGATTCCACCTTATTATACTAGCTGAAAACAAGACTGTGGCTTTACTACTGGCCAAATCTTGTCTGTCTTCAGGTACCTATGCAGTAGACATGCAACATAATCCAAATGGCATTCTCTTGCTGCAGAGGTCGTATGCCAGCAAGGAGAAAAAAAGAAACAATACTTGAAGCATTTGCTCAGTATCATCTAAGAGTCTGGGGGAAGAATTGTGGGAAAATGCCATGTTCAGTGGGAAATATGACATGAAGTATACAACTGAGTAACTCTTCAGCCTGCTGCTTCAAACTTTCTAATAATGGTACTGGGCCTGTATAGGGTAATTTTCTTCTTAGCAGCTCATATGGTGCTGTGGTTTAGATTTTTGACAAAAAGAGTACTGGTGGCCTCTGTTAGATGGTGACAGTAGCTCAAAGCAGTTAACACTTCTAGCACTTCACACTCAGTTCAATTCTTTTTTCCAGATTGCTACAACTAGAATCTTTTCCTTTTTTTCTTGCACCTAAAGACAGGCTTCCCTGAGCATAAACCCTGCTGCTGAAAAACTGTGAAATACGATAAACTGAACAGGGACAAACTGAAATAATGCAAATTGCCCAGTAAGAACAATAGTACTATGGAAAACTTATAAACATCACTTTAAAAGGAGAGGGTACGGATTTATGCTTGTTATTTTTGACTGTATAAAGAAATAAAATAAACTTTTAAAATACTTCACTTCTTAATCTTAAAAACATATAATCTTCTCTTTCCCACAGAGCCAAATAATCACAGCCCAATTAGCATAAAAGTTAAGGGGCTGGATGTTCATAATGACAGATTTTTAAGCAGATCTCTCAGCCACTTGAGTTGAAATTTAAAAACACCACCAAGAAAGACTGCCCAGCCACCTGTGGCTCTTGTAACCCCTGCTAGCCAATTAGACTACAAAGACTTAAGATTTTTACTTTTATTTGCACCTAGGCGTTCCCACTTAAAATACATTAAACATTTTCTTGAAAACTGCAAGAAGTACTGTTACATAATAAATTTGTAAGTACAACACAGAAAGGCAACAGCATTCAAATTTGTTTCACACTTAGAAGTGTATTAAATATGTAGAACTTAATCTATGTCTTAATCTATATGTATTTTAATAGTAGCTGTAAAGACTTAATGCACAACAGAGTTAAATTTGACTTTCTGCCTCAACTGAGGCTCTGCAGAGATGCTGAAGATTAAAAAAGATCTCCTAAAAAAAAAAAAGGTCTTTCAAAGTTTACGTCAAAAAAGTCAAATTAATACTGAAGTTACTGTTACTGAATCCCTAATATCACAGAAACAGGTCAAAGCTGTTGCTCTGCAAGGTTTACCATGAGGGAGAACAGAAAACCTACCCAAAAGACAATTACTGTTTTGGACGCTGCACTTTGGCAGCAGCATCCAGCTCCCCGCAGAATTGCTGAAGCTCCTCTGGACATGTGAAACTTTGCAAAACTGAGGAAAATGTACCATTTGAAGAGCTTTTCTGTCTGATTTATCTACAGTAAACCTATAGGTGTTACCCACAGGAATTAAATTTATAATTACAGAATAAAACTGACAGCAGTTCTCAAATAAAAAGATTATATGACCCATGTAAGAAAAGCAACGCATCACAGATTGAAGGCTGGCTTTTAAGTACAACAGAAACCTCAAGAAGTTCCTTTATTCAATTTTGACAGCACCAGGCCCTAAAAAAAAAATCTTTTTGTGAAGATACAAAAAAAATGCATCATCATTTGAAGGTGTTATATGACCCATTTATGCCTACTGTTGCTGAGAAAGTACAGAAACATATAATCACATTTTACATAAAAAATCCATTTGCTTTTTAAGCAACATTTTGCCTTCCACTTTAAGCTAGAAGCATTTTGTGTCTAGTATGTGATTTTCTGCAAGGTACCCACAGAGAAAACTTTTACAGACAGTTTTCAATGAAGACCAGAAGAGTACTGTTTTCATGTTTAAAAAAAAAATTAGTAGCTTTGAAGTTCAGCTTGTTTATGTTAGCCACTATTTCAAATGTTTAAGCAGGCAGCAGTTTGTTGAGTTTGATACAATACTTGCATATAAAGCTAGGTAGCATAGTGACAGCCACGGACCTGCAATTAATTTTAATGAAAACAGAAAAATATTTGTTCTGTGTAAGATCCAATGAATGCAATATAGTGCTAATCCGCAATCAGCAGTAAAAAGTATTGTGTTACATCATGTGTCCTACACAACCTTTTTGAATATATGACCTTTAAGTTGCTGAAGGTTGCCTCAGAATTTGGCTCAGTTCAGGCAAAACATCTGTTCCCTTTGCAGGTATACTGTAAGGACTTTTTTCTCAGTTGGATTTAGAGCACAGCAAGTGAGCCCTTTTCTGACCGATCATACACACCCCAGCATTTGTAAATCAAGCTCTGGGCTGACAACAGCAGGTCCACATTCCGTCACCCTTTCTCAGCTAGCAAGGCCATTTGACTGCTGTGAGAACTGCTCTTATCATGTCATCAAATCAAAGCATGTTGAGAAGAGGGAATGCAAGAGGCATCTGCAGAATTCCCACAATGTAGTGACTTTGGAACACTGACAGATGCATCTGTCATTTTATACCTTCAACTAACCTGCTGTCCGCTGGCCTGACATAGCAAAGCTGTCCAAGAGTAACTTCAGCTCTCTCATGTTGCTTTCATACGTCTCTGTTAGAAAGACCTGGTGTTTCTTGGCCTTTATTTGACAAGGATATAGACAAGAGGGGGAAAAAAGAAACCCATTAAATCAGTAAACAGAAGAAAAACAGATCACAACAGTATTTTTGTTCCCCTTTAAATTTAAATTCCTGCTATATTTCTCATTACTCCCTTTATTAAGCCAGAAGACCTAACATGACATCATAAACAAGTAACATAGAACCACTAAAACCACTTAAAATAGAACTAAAGACTGCAGGTAGTCAAAAGAAAAAGAAAATACAGATGTACTAAAAGCTAGCCTTGATTTTCTTCTGCTTTAAAAATATCTTAATGAACATTAATTAACTACTACCCATCTATGCAATGAGATCTATTGTTACACCCTACAAGGGCATCCAGAAAGACACCAAACTATTGGCAGACAGGCTAGAAATTCATGATCTGGCACTCAGTCAAATCCCACACCTATTCTCATTGCAAACATGCCTATTTTAATTGTTAGTATCTTCCATATTTTATAGTGATTTCTTCAGTATCAAAGCCTTCTCCTTATGCACGAAATATAAAGCATCAGACTCCTTAAGCTCCTATCACTGAATTTTCTTAAAGAAAACTGCCTACTAAGTGCAGCCTGTTGTTCAAATCAAGATACTGACTTTATTCTGAGGGCAGAAAGATATTACAGCAGATTTTTCAATCACTACAATAGAAAGACTATGTAAAATCATTCCTTCAATTTGTATCTGATATTAAATCCTACAATTTTCAAAGACATGCATCTGTAATTCCAGACAAGACCAAGGTCTTCTTGGACACATGGAGTTCTGACTTCTCAAAGAAATGTACAGTTTTAGCAGTTGACTGACAAAATGTAATACATCTCAGCAGTTTAGAAAACAACCCCCCCGCCAAAAAAAATAAACTGCCCCAACAACCCCTCTCCCCCTCAAATCAAGAGGAAACCAGATTTAAATAACTTCATGATTTTCTTATGTCAAAGGGTATGCTCAAATACATCTCATTGCTTTTAATTATTTTTATTCTAAATTCTAACACCTATTTCAGTAATTTCCATTTCTACTTGGTGATGGAAGGTTACCCTTTTGCACTGAGAAAAGTCTTACTATCATTTCTATAAACTACTGCTTTAGTTATGCTTCACTGCATGTGTAAGGACTGAATGAATTTCTCAAAGTGTGGCAAACATACTCCCCCATATACTCCCCAGGAAAACTGCTACATACTGGCAGCATATAAATGTCAGGCTAAAAAAAAAAAATAGATAAAACAACCAAGAAATGCATTTAATTCTCTGCAGTGTTCTTCACTATTCAGTTTAAATATTTTATAAATTTGCTTTACTCTTTCAATTTTAATTATATGTTCTGTATATCAACTAATATATTATTCATATGTGTATTCCAATGTTGGGTCCCCTGTAGCATTTACATGCTTTTTTTTGTGGGAGTGTTTGTACTACACATCATCCAGAATTTCCAAACCACTTTTGTATATTCAAAAATAACTAACTTTTAATTCCTACTCTATAGAATTTTATATAGAGAGAGCTTGTAATTGCTGAACTCCAGTAAAAATTATTTTATGGGATGCAAACACATTAAAATAATTTACTCTCATGTAGTGAGATCATCTCAAACACCTCACATATTAGAAATAAGAAGATTTAACAATATGATCAGCATCACAGTAAAATAAATACTCTTTTTACATACACGACTCCAGCACAGACAAGGTCAGACTAAATTTTCCCAGAAAAATCTTTTCCCATGGAAAAGTCAGATTTGAGATTTATTTTTTTTTTATCTCCTCATCCAATATTTTCATTTGGTTTAGTTAAGCTACCATCATTTATTCAGCATATTACAGATTATTTAACCTTCACCACCTCTCTGTGCTTTATTTGCTAACTGTATCTACACTCTCCAAGCCAATTTTAGACTCTTTTTCAGCAGCAATGAAGACCAAAAGGAAATTCTTACACTAGCCAGTCTGTCCACACTTGGGCTGCAAAGTATTTAGCATCTTTCCCTCTTAACTCTCATTTTCAATCACTGTCACCATTATCAGAAATTGATGAAAAAAATACTGTAACACTACAGTGCTGGAAATCCAGACACAGGTTCAGAGTCCAAAAGGGTCTGAACATATTCAGCTAATTTCACTCACAGTGAGACATAAGGAATATCTAGTAAGAATGCATAGCACCATAAAATCATGGAATAATTTAGCCTGACAGGATCTCTGAAGGTCATCTGGTCCCACTCCCCACTCAAAGCAGGGCCATGCTTGAAGTCAGTTTAGGTTGTTCAGTCCAGTCCAGACAAGTTTTGAGTATCGTCGAGGATGGAGTTTCAACACACACCCCCCCTGCCCCAGGAAACTTGTTCCAGTATCTCACAATGGTCACTGTGAAGGTTTTATCTAATCTTATGGAAGAAGGGTATTTGCAGTCTAGACAATTCCCTACTACCTTGCTTGCAGAGATACTTTCCTTACCTTCCAGTTTTTGACTTTGGTTGCACTCCACCACCTGTTCCAGGACAAAAACTAAGTCCCATCAAGTTTTAAGTTTCCCAAAGCCACTGTTGAGTGAAATAAATGCTAACTCTACGCACACTTACAGAATAGACCACATGGCCTGATTCTGCAAATGTGCGTCCCTATCGCAAACTCACTAACATTTAAAAAATAAACAGGTAGGCAGGAGCTTGAGGCCTTTTGAAAACAAACTTATCAAAACTTACCAAAAAGTATCATGCATGGAACTGGGTCCAGTCCTGCAACAATCTGGCATTATTCCAAAAAGAACTTTCTCTACTTTGTTTACTGTTACTGGGATTTGATTTGGTTACGGTTACTGGGATTTGATTTGGTTACAGTTACTGGGATATTCCTATACAGCTCTCTTGCACATGGACTAATTCACCCACTCAGTCTGCAGTACAAATTCCTTTTACTGATGGCCAAGCAAGAGCCAAAGCCAGAATTATCCACGTAGCTGCCAAAAAGCAGTATGTATGTTCAGATAACGCCTTGAAAAGCATTTGTGTAATATTTTTACAAAAGCATTGGAATGTTTACCAGACATGACTCTGGGAGAACCAAATCAAAGCATGTATAGGAACAGGCTCCAAATGACTGCCCCACAGTTAACAAAAAATGGGGTTTACTTGAGAGATGTTCTGTAGAGGAGAAATATGCGCTATTAAAAAAACAAACAAACAAACAAACAAAACAGAACAAACCCCTCACTAACAATCTGCCTCCTTAGGCTACTATTTAGTTCTTCTCCAGTTATCTAGCTATTGAACACTCATTATGCTACTCCTGATAGTGTCTATACAAAGAGAAGGAAATGACTACAGAGTTCTTCCGAATTACAAGCAATTTATACTCATATACACTCTTTTTAATGACTTCAATTTCCTCATATGAATTCTGGTGAATTGGCAAGTTACCCATAAAATAAAGGTTCAATGTCTCTTGCTTGTCTGGTATTAAGTATTAAAGAACACCAGGTGCCAGAAATGTAAATATCCTGAGTAACTTTTAAAGCTATTAAAGACACTGCTTCTTTCCATAGGACAGGAATATAGCTGGGGCTATTTCGATTTAAAACAAGTTCTGAATCACAATTGCCATTCTTCCAAATACCTATTCTTCAAGCTAAAAATTTCTAAGAACCCTAGCTGGAAATAAAGACAAGCTTGAGACCAATTTCCTCAGAAAAACATAATGGAAATCTTGAGAGCCTGCTCATGCTGAACATTCATAAGCAGTTTTGTTTGATACCAATAGATCCTATCGTATTTGATCTGTGCAAATTTCTGGCAACCTTCTGCCACATGCTGATATTTAAAATTAAAAGCAGCATAACCACTTCACTACACATTCAACTGAGTAATAAAAAAGTTCTTTTTCATGTAAAATTTCCAAAGAATGTATTTCGTCCCTGTGTAAGTCTGCTTTTCTGAAAATAAAGAGCCTTCACTAGTGTGGTTATATTTCCCAAATATTTTTCAAAGAAAAACATTAACTTAACATGTAGCAATACAGTGAGACACCAATATAAGATCATCAGACTGAAGTGGAAGGAACATATTCAGGATGTCTACCAAGTATAATATACAAGAAAGTAATGAATAGATCAGGAAAGCAGGAGGGGGAAGGAAGGGAAGAGAACACAGACATTTTCACACAATTTTAGTATAGGCATAGGGAAGGCTAATAAGAGTATATTAAACATTATCTACACTTAGTTTCTGCTACAGTCATCTATTTTTTCATTTTGGGAAGAAAAATAACAAAAAGCTGTCCAGACTGAGTAAATAAGACCACACACAGGCACTCCTGCTTCCCAAACAAATACAAAAGTCTTCAGGAAAAATACAAAGCCATCCAAGGTGATAAAAATCTAATCCCATAGGGGACCACAAATACAAGTCCTCAGAAAATGAGTATTTTTATTACCTGTTCAAGATAGTCTTGTGGTTTGAAATCGTTCCAGTAAAACAATTAAAGCAACTAGCCCTATGAATAAGACAGTTCTTTTAACTGAGACAATTTGTTCTGCTTTTCACCTTTCAGTAATATAACATTCATTTTTAGTACATCATTTAATATTGTTGTCATTACCAGAAACCTTGGTCACTAACAGAATTTTGTCCTGAACTCGTCAGGCATAACATAAATTTCACAAAGAATACAAAACGAAAAGGAAAACTCGTATCACCAAGACAGTCAGCAACTGCTCAAGGTTCCTAGGAGAATTTTTTTGCTTGGAATTGTATTTTGTATTAATAAATAGCAATCATTACTGATTGTAGTTAGGGGAGACAGCTACTTTTGTTTCTTCATATTCCTTTTGTGTCTGATAACTTTTTCAGGTTAACTATGCGAGCAAAGGCCTTTCAATACATTAACACTTGCATGGAAGAAGCTGTGATTCTCACAGAAGGAAGAGCGCGGTTTTATTTGATTTTTCTCTAGTTTATTAGTTACCAATCTGCCCAGGAAATGGATAACACCAAGACAATGTACGGAATAACTCTATCAACTGAGCGTAAGACACCAACACATCTGATGATTCCCTGATGCAGGTCTGCTGTTTCTCACTGATTAGTTCAATGCTTGTCAGCAGCAGGAAACAGACCACATTTGCCTTCCATACTCACAGCTCCAAAAAAGAAAGAGGAGAAATTTGAAAGCCAGTATCAAGAAAAGTTTACACTGGCTAAGTACAGAAATACTGCATATAGAAATCTATAACGGAAGGAGAGAAGGTTTTCTAGATCCTAAGATCTTTGCTTTGTCCCTGCTGCTACGCAACAAGATGGAAAAATTGTTATTCAAAGCTGGGGTGGGTAAAGACAGTGGGAAGGTCCCAACTGGTCATGTAAAAGAAGAAAGGTTTCAGAAAATAAGGTAGTAAAATACATCCAATGCCAAATCCATATTAAAAAAAAATAAAAAATATAAAATCCCTGTGCTTTGCCACTTTCAAATAAGCAATTCTCAAGCATTTTTTAACAGTCAAATGTTCACACTTAAACCAAAATGTTATGTGAAATAGAAATAATTCAACCTACAATAGTAGCTAATAAAGTCTGGAAAAGAAAAATGCTTGGGTAGAAAGCTAGAACATATTGCCTTCTTTGCTAGGAATGCAAACAGAAGTTACTCTTTACTCATAACCATAGCTCTGAAATAAGTTTTCTGCCAATAACTAGTCAGTTAAATACATGGTATATCACTTCAAATATATCTTTAAATTAGGTCTATATTTACGCATGCTTTACAAAATGAAGTCAGTAAAATTAGAGTAACACAATGGCAGAGTTATTCCACAGCTCAGCACAACAAATGCAGATTATCTTCACAATATGTTTAAAAAAACGTAAACAATGAGTGGCACAGGCCTTTTGTCTTACCATTGCAAGTTCCTCCTGCAATTCTCTGTGGGTTTTTTCATTATTCCCTAGTCTTTCAGAGAGCTCCTGAATTATCTTCTTCTTCTCTTCAATCGTCTCATTCATATGCTTGTTTGTGGAGATACACTCTCTTTCCAATCTGGAAAGTTTCAGCATTAGAATATTCTTATCAAAAATACTTTTGTTAACTATACTACATAGTTTTCAACATAACCAATGCATACGTTAGCACATCATGTTGCTTCTGAAGTTCCTTTCTTTTTTTTTTTTTAACTGAAGTTATACATTCTTCTAATAAATACTTTTCAAGAAGTGGTTAGGTTCTTCTTTGTTACCAATGCCTGTAATTAGCTTTTAGTCAAATTCGTATGGACATTTGGATACACCTCTAAAGTACATATAATAAGCTGAATTCCTCATATTTTAATTAATACAGTAACTCTCTTCAGAAAGACTATATCATGTCTTGCATAATCAACCCTTAAAGTACAAAGCTTGCTCCTAAAGTTTCCACATATCTGACTATATTCTACTCTATAGAGTACAATGGCATAGTTTCAAATTTTTCTACCAACAGACTGTTTCCAAAATTTCAAACATTTCTTGCATTGTCTTAGTGCTCCTGGTTCTCAGAACAGATACCTAAAGAGCCTGGCATGGTTAAACAGGCAATTCAAGAGAAAGCTACAAGGCCAAACAACAGCATACAGAAGACAGAAGCTGGGACAGGGATCTAAGGAAGAATTTAGAAAGATTGCCTGAATGTGTTGCCATGGTGTTCAGGAAAGCCAAAAGCTCACCAAGAACTGATGTTTGCAGATGATGACAAAACTATTTTAAAACTACATTAAGGTAGGAAAGAAAACATGGACCTGCTTCTACACAGACTGGGTATTTGTATGCAGACTACAGAGGAAAGCACAGAGGTCACCACACTCCACCTTTTTTGCCTGAGGTCTTCTAAGCCCCTATGATCAGTAGAAGTGTTCGAAGAAGACAGCTGCCAAGGACTGAGTCAGGGCTTACTTGTAAGAACTCAGACCATGAAAATTGAAGAGGCCAGCTTGCCTGCACTTAAAGGTTCTGACAAAGCTGGCCAATGTCACAGAGAGGCAGCTCATCATCTTTGAAAGATCACAGAGATTGAAGGAGGTACCTGGAAATGGAGAACACAGATGTTGCAACTATATTCAAAAAAGGGCAAAAGGGCAAGCCAAGAAACTATAGACCAGAGAGCTTAATTTCAGTCCCAAGAAGATCATGAAGCAAGCCCTTTTGGAACAAATTTCTAGGCTCATGAAAGAAAAAAAGGTGACTGGGATCATTCATTGAGGATTTACCAAGGCTAAATCATGTCTGGCCCACCCAATCACAAGGCCAAGTGCAAGGTCCTGCACCTAGGTCAGGTGACAAGCACAAATAAAGGCTGGATGGAGAATGGGTTGAGAGGAGCCCTGAGAAGAAGGAGTTGGGGTGTTGGTTGAGAAGCTCAGCATGAGCCAGCTGTGTGCACTTGCAGCTCAGAAAGTCAACCATGTCCTGGGCTGCATCAAAAGAAGCCTGACCAGCAGGTCGATGGAGGTGATCCTGGCCCTCTGCTCTCAAGAGATCCCACCTGCAGTACTGCAATCAGCTCTGAGGCCCCTAGCACAAGAGGTACATGGACCTGCACAATGAGTCCTGAAGAGATAGGCTATGAAGACAATCAGAGAGCTGGAGCACCTCCCCTATGAAGAGAGGCTGAGAGAGTTGGTGCTGTTCAGCCTGCAGAGAAGAGGGCTCTGGAGAGACCTTACAGCAGACTTACAGTACCTAAAGGCGGGCTGCAGAAAATCCATAGAGGGCAGATAGACTTTTTACAAGGACATGAAGGGACAGGACAAGGGAGAATGGTTTTATACTGAAAGAGGGTAGATTAGACATTAAGAAGAAATTCTTTACCATGACAGAGGAGGGACACTGAAACAGGTTGCCCAGAGAAGCTACAGCGGCAACATCCCTGAGGGATGTTCAAGGCCAAGCTGGACAGTGCTTTGGGCAACCTGGTCTAGTGGAAGGTGTCCCTGCCTATGGCAGAAGGTTGGAACTAGATGATCTTTAAGGTCCCTTCCAACCCAAACTATTCTATGAATTTATAAACCCAGTTATATTCTATGATAAAAAGAGGAGATCTGTGGACAAAAGGAGAGCAAGTTGACTAAATATAACTAAGCTTTAGCAAGGCTTTTGGCACTGTCTCACACAGTATTTTTACAGCCAAGTTAGGCTAGGTGAATTGCAACTTCAATTAAACCTCTGACAGTAGTCACTGATGATAAGTGGAATACTGTAGGACTCTGATTAGAATCTGTTTAACATGTTTATCCATCACCTGGATTAGGCCAAGAGTGCAATCTTACCACGTTTGAAGATAACACTGAACTCGGCAGAGGTAGGTGACTACACAATACAATTTATACACTTAAGAGAAGGGCTGTCATTCCCTAGAACATAGCCAGGGAGGAGGAATAGGCCAGCATTAACCTTCTGAGATTCAACAGTCATATGTGCAAAGATATGAATTTTAGGAAGCAAGAGTGGTATGGCTGGTAACTCGCTGAGGAGCAGCTATGCTCAATAAGGACTTGGTAATCTTGGTAGACAGCAAGTTAGCCACAACAGCATAGCATACACGCAGAGACAGCAAACACCATCCTGGACTGCATTAGCAGTAGCATAGCCAGATCAAAGGAAGTGATTAATTACCTTTTATTTGGCACTTATTACAACACATCTAGCTCAATGACCACACACAACATAAGAAAAAGTTGGAGTGAGCTAAGGGGAGGGTCACTCACATGGGATATTCAAGCTGGAGGAGAGAGAACTTCAGGATGCGTAACAGCCTCCCCAACCATCTACAAGGATGTTATCAAGAAGATGCAGCCTGTCACTTCACTGCAATGTAAGGCTAGAGGACAAGAGACAACAGCCAGAAATTGAATCCAAAGAGGTTCAGACAAGGAGAAACTTCTTCCACCTTAACAACAGTCAAACGGTGGAACAGGTTCCCAAAGAGGTTCTGTCATCTCCATTCTTGTAGGTTTTCTAGACCTACCTGGACGAAACACTGAGCAACCTGATCTCATACCTGATCCTGGTTTGAACAGGAGGTTGGACTAGAGATATTCTTCAATCCCTGAATTATCCTTTGATATAACTTCTAGCAATGAGAACTCCTACCAATGGGCACATCCAGGTGTCTCTCCTTTCCTTGTCTCTTCTATCACTTCTGTCTCACTAATTGAAAGCACTGCAAACACCTCAAAGTTCTTCCAGCTTTCGAATCAATATTGTCACTTCCTGACTTTGACTTATTTCTCATAGATCTACATACCTTTTTAGCTAAACGACTACTTCAACAGTCCTCGATACACCTATGTGCTTCTGCCTCAGCCTGGCTGTTTTTCTTTTCTTTTAGTTGTAGATGGTTACTTCTTAAGAGAAAGAACTTGCCTGTTTCAGTCCCCCAAAGTAGCTTCTACTCCCACAGCTTTCAGAAACACGTAAAAAGCAGTTCCAATTTATTCTGTGTCACGGTCTCACTCTTCAAGAAAAGTAAATTCACATGGAGACCCAAATCCCATGTAGCTTTGAATTTACATAGAGCTACTGGGTTCAGAGCTTATTAATAAATTATGCAACCCAGAAAAGCCTGCTTGCTTGGTTTTAGTTATTACAACCATCTTTTTCTGAGAAAAGAAATTGTCACAGCTTTGTATATTTTCCAACTTTGGTATCATTCATCCCACTCAAGTCCAGCTATAAAGACATACAAGTGTTCTAACACAACAAATGAAATCCTCCAAGACTTTCCAAAGACTAAAGCCTTAAGACAAAATCCAGAGGACTCCTCCAGAGAAAGAGAAATTACGGTCGGATGTCAAATCACAGCTTAAAAGAAAAAGCCAGGCTCCTGACATTGTCTGGAGTCCAGGGACCACAGCCTTCAAAGGTAAGTAGATCAAAGGCTCTTGTATTCTCTCTTGAGGGATCTAGTGAAAGCAATCACTGATATTCACCAATGTTACTAATACTTGTAAGCTTCAAAGACTAAAAAAGGCACAAGAAAGACAAGGTATTACATGCCACCATACATAATTACCTCACGGGAACTGAGTATACAGATGTCCATCTGAGACAAAGCTTGACCTTCACTACCCATCTCTATAGAGCTCTGGAAATTCAGGTGTCTGGACTAACAAAATTATAAGGACAGGCTGTTTCTGTTTCTTCAAGCTCCATTAACAAAACCACCAACTGTTTAACTGCATCAACTTTCATTGAAGGATTTGCATTCTCTAAAATCACAGATCATTTGTTTTCAAAAATTCAGTTGGCAGAAGCTGCTAAGAGTCATTGCCTGAATCAACAGACGATTACAAGTAGTGAAAAGTATTATTCTGGATATTAGACAAAGTTTATTCTGATGTCCAATTAACATAGAGAATAGATGCTTTAAGTAGGCAAAATTTCTTTTTGTACCAAGAAAAAGAAAAAAAAAAAAACAAAATGAAAAAACAAACAAACAAACCAAAACCAACCAACCAAAAAAAAAAAAACCAACAAAAAAAAACACAAAAAAACCAAAACCACCCTGACACAGACCAGGGCAAGTCTTTCCTGAGAAAGAAGTGTTGAACAGAATTATCCAGTTTAAAGAAAAAGGGGAAGGTTGTTTAAGGTTCTTGTTGTATTTTAGCAACACAAGAGAAGTATTACTTCTCTGTAAGCACCAACATTGAAACTCCTAATGCAACTGGTACCATAACTATAAGAACTGTATTTCCTAGTCTGGTATTTCTTATAGAAGAAAAAAAAACAGTCTCTAAAAAACATTTTTTTTTTATTCTTTTAATAATCTAATACCGAAAAGTATCCTTAACTTAAAGACTTGTTGGAAAATTATCACTTGTGGATTTTTAACTAACACTACTAACTTCAAATTTGAAAGGCAGATCTTGTGGTAAAACTTGTAAAGTTCTAATGGCTTGGAAAATTCCTAAACAGATGCTTAAGCTACCATTAAGAATGCTTCTAATTAGCTTACATTTTATATCTATTATCATCCCTTGATTCTCAGAACATATTCATGCTAATAACAGAATAATTCAGGCCTTAAAAGACTCACATGTCTGTCGCTAACCTCAAAATTGCAAATTACACTCCACTAAGTGCTCAGAAAAAATACAGCGTTACTGAAACAGTGTTCAATACCTAAGAGACAGTGTAGCTCCACATAGTAACAATTGGGCAGCATTATTCCATGTGTATGCAGTACTCCACTTAAGACTACTTCTGGAGGTAACAGGTCTTTGCTCATCTGAGAAACTATAATAATTCACAGAATTAAATTCTCTGACCGACTCTGTTAAGGAAACCTAAGCGCACATGCATATGATTTGGGTCTAGTGTGATAAAATCAACCAACCAAAATCATTATAAAAAAATGCAGGTGAGGAACCCATACACTTCATGAAATTCATGTGGGGCCAAAAGGAATCTTCCTAGAGCATCTTCTACTGAAAATTATTACTGAGCACAGATATCCAAGATAAAACATCTTGTAGCAACATGAAAATAAAAATTTGCTAACAGAGGAGTTCCTGAGAGAACAATTGTTATGAAAGTTAAAATGAACAACCCATGTGTTCAGAATCACATTAATTTTCAAAAAACCTATAAAGATAAAAAACAGTGCAGTTCTGCTGTGTTTATAATACACCACAGTTTTCAACTATTTTACTAAAAGCATCTCTGTAACCATGCATATAGAAAGACTCTCCCAGGCCCAGGCACAAAAACCTCCTTACTTGTAGGAAAACCATCTTCTTTTGCCCTCCACTACTGCTTGTTTGAATAAGTCAATATAAATACCTATGTGCACAAACCCATATCGTCCTAGATTGAAAGAGATGACACCTCTGTCTTTTTCCAACCTATTCTACTAGCTCTAGTCTCTGCCAATACCCCACTGTGTGCCACCTGCTTTAAGTCTTCTTAAACCTCCTCTTTCTCTAAACTTCACCTACTACTATCCATTATTTCACCTACTCCTTGGTTCTCTGTCTTCTAACACGATTCTTCTTCGTGACATTTTCTCACCCCAATATCTACTTGATTCACCCAGGGAAGAAAACTTAGTATTGTACATCCTCTATCTGTCTGGGGAATATAATAAAGCTGTTCTTTCAAAAGCTGTCTGTTACCACAGACACAAAAGATTGCACTGAGCATGAAGGGAATCAGAATCCCAAGTAATCGTGCCTGCTCTCACACACTTCACCCCTTTTTCTATTCCTTCTTACAAAGTTAAAACTTTCCACAATTATTCAAAAGCTGAAAATGAAGACTATCCACTATAAATTATACACAACTTCGAAACAGGAATCTTAAAGATTTATCTAGCTCACTGAAAAAAAAAATTGTTATAAACCTGACCCATGTTTTACTACACTCCTCTCAAACACTACTGGAAACAGGACCCTATCATACCTATTATTTTCAACATCTGTGTTTTGGCGAATAATCTATAACAGATCAGTTATTTACCTACTCATAATATGTATGGTTACTGATACGAACTTATTAATGGAGTGCCAGGTTCTGAACTTTGGCTGGGTTTGGCAAATTGCATCAGACTGTTCTCTAGTGAGTGAAAACTAGAAAGAATGTAAACTAGAAGTGGTATGCAAGCTGGCTACTGCCACTTTACAATAAATTTAAAAGTTAACTTACACATTGAGTTTTTCCAGGTTCTCTTGGGCATTGCGTTTTTCTCTCTCATATGCATTTTCTACCTCTTTAAACTCTTTCTTGATCATTTCTAAATCTGAAAGAGCTTCTGCTTGGCTGGCTTTCTCCACCTGCAAAGCTCCTTCAAGGTCTCGAATTCTTAACTACCAAGTGATAAGAAAGCAATTAAAGTGAGTTAGGAAAAACTATCATGATCTTTAATGCTGTTCTATGCTGTCTTTTGCTTTACTGCTAAACTATATGATATTAATTCTATATGGAAGTATATACACAGAAAGCATCGAACACATGTAAAAATTCATGAATACATACAGCTCAAAATGAAACCAAATAGATACACTGACCAGAAGCAACTTTTATTTTCGTTTGGTGGTGTCTGGATTTTTTGTTTTTCAGCTATTACTACATTTTCCACAGGAATTCTATTTTTTTTTTTAGACTCATGGAAGCATGGGATTAACAGTAAAGGCTGTATTTCCACTCAGCACAAAACACATTTGAAGCTTGTTCATGTATACGAACAAGGAAGAAAAACTTACCAGTCATTCACTCAGAAAAGATAAGTCTCTTACTGTAAGGAATGTTACCCTCCAGTTCCTTTGTGTGTTGTAAAAGTAGAGAGAGGAAATTAAGAAAACTAAATCCACTAGTTTAATCATCACTTTAGAAAAATTGAGTGCCTGTGCGTAAGGAAGATGATGAGAATAAGAAAATAACTGAGTGAAGAATAGCAGTATTCATTTTACTTACTCAGAAAATAAGAAAAAATATATCAAACTTTCTCTTTTTTCTTTTTTTTTTTTTTTTGCTTAGTTTTTCAGAAGTCCAGTGTGAAGGGTTTGTTAGTAGGAGGTTACTGAGCAACCATCATTCAGCTTTGTATCACTTGCTTTGTAAAGTAACCCATAATTGCTTTACTGGGTCGAACCCAATGTGATACAGCTTAATAAAACAAACATTTCATATTCATACTACATTTTACATAGGTATATAGCTACACTTTTTTCATATAATCAATCTTTACTGGCAACTGCAGATATCATAACTTTGAAGTTGAATGTACTCCAAATAATCACATTTGGAACTGTAGTTTCAGAATGCATTAAGCTCTCAGTCCTAGAAAAGTTGGACCTATGCACTCTAACTCCAAATAGCTCTAAGTGCCCACTCAAAAGATACAGGGCAGGATATTGAAACAGTAGTATAGTGTTTAACTATTGTGAAATATTTTCTTTCCCCTCACTGTTTAAACGGTATTGGGAATTCTCAGACTTAAATAATAAAATAACATCTTTGTATTCTAGTAACTTTAATGTTCCCTGAAAAGCAGGTATTTTTCTGTTGTCTCCTTTTATATATTAGCTATTACAATTTTAACACTTGTTGCAAAAAATCTGTTCAGTATTTTCACTAAAGCAAGTAGGTAGTCTTAACATTTTTTGAAGGTTATATCTTTACCACTTCAACTGTTTTACTGTAAACTTCTACAAAGTATTTAACAAAAAGTTTACCTGGATGATCTCCGAATTGAATTTGGATTCCAAGTGTGCTGCTCTCTCTGCTTCAATGTTTTCTTCCAGTTTCTTTATTCTTACTGTAGCTGCCTAAAAGTACATTTTGAAGAAACTTAAGTGCAGAGAGGTAGTAAACATGACACAAAGATTATTCTATTCATTCAGTATATTAGGACTTCATTCACCAAGCTAACATGGCTGAACTACTTGTACTTTGGAACTGCGAAAACTCATGCCAACAAATAAACACAGAAATACTTTTTACATAGCTAGAATATTAATTTATTATTTTATATTTAAAGAAACTGATGTAGCATTATGCTATTTCTGCATTTTTTACAATCAAGAAAATTGCATCTGCAGCCAAAAAGCAGAAAGACCAAGTTAAATATTTCACCTGTTCCCTTACTATTTTCTTTTTCACCAAAGTTGTCACCTGAGGCAATATAATCAGATACAAAACATATAGACACATGAAAATACAAGACAGAGGAAGCTCAGAGAAGGTAAGAGTATTCCTCAAAAATATGCTCGCTTTGGCACTTAAATTCCAATTAAGGTGCCCAGGACAGATTGCTTTGCAGCCCAACACTAGTCTTAGTTTCCCTACAAAAAAAATCTCTGAACTCTGTAATGTTTTAAAAGTACTAATCCAGTACTTTTTTACTGTTGCATTCCATGACCTGTAACTATTCTCTTATGATTCTGTCTAGCAATTACCAGATGTTCATGATCACTTTTCACAAATATCCTGATTTCTTCAGTCAGTTACTATGTCTCATTACACAACAGAACATCTGTACATGCATGAATAGTCTAAGCAAAATGGGATTCTCTGAATTAAACTGTTGCATCTTTCTTATCCATTCTTACAACATTTAGGAAAGTAGAAAAATGCAAATGACCATGGTAGGAATCTACTTGGAAATTTCGATTGCCAACTGAAAGTTCAAAAAGCAGTGTCTATTTTTACTAGACTTTTTTTTTTTTTAAAGTGATCCAGGCTGAAAACATTTCTTATAAGTTACAATAAACACAAAAGCAATCACCAGATATGTATGCTCAGATAAAGAAAAAATACCTTTACAAGTAAAGTAGTAACTACATATCTGCCATAATGGAAATTCACATGCAATCTTAACTACACTGCTTTCTATCAATAAAATCTTTTCACTTTGACTGATAACTGAATTGAAAAGAAAAATTCATCCTAAAACATCTCTTGGCTTCAAGTTAAATCAGGAAGATCATGAAAAAGGAATTAATATTAAAAACTCATTTACCATAAGCACACTTAAGGTTATATAAATACAATCGATGTTACTGATTTTGGAAAAGTAAAACAAAGCAGCATATAAGATTGCATCTTGATTCTGAATGTTTAAAAGAAGAGAAACATTAACAGATGTTAAAATAAAAGCTCTTGGCAATAAACTGAAACTTTCTTTGTGTAATCACACACACACAAAAGGAGAGACTTTTGAAAATGATGTCCATGGAAGGCCTAGTAAAGAGAAAAGGGGCAACAGCACAGAGCTTACCAAGCTTACTTCACAGTAAGGTCTGACAAAAAGCTTAAACCTTGCCTCTTCCCAGGAGTTTAATCTGTTTAATATTCTTACTTAAAAAAATCACAAATCTTGCACAAACACTCTCACTGTATATTGATACTGCTAAGATTATTCTCAAAATTGCTTGATTTAGACTCTTAACTGTATTATTCCTTCCAAACATCAGCTCCTAGTACCTTTTGCCCTTAATGGAAAATTCGCAAACTACATCCTGCTTCAGTCTGGAAGAACTCATTAGTTATCCTCCAACAGATTGACATTTGTCAATGGATGGTTTTACGTAAGAATGTTGCCAGCCTAGTAAAAGTAGTCAGTGAACAATAAATACAAGTGATGCAGATCTCATTTCTTTTTTAGTAACATTTTAAAAGTCAGCTGCAAAATAATTCTAAGTTTGAGGAGAAGAATAAAGGAAATAGCGAGGAAGGTACCTATCACAACATTACGAGTCGGAAATGTAATTTTTAAAACAAAATGAAGAAACAGAAACTTCACTATTTTACTGCACACCCTCAAGAGCAAAAATGCTTTTCTGTCTTTGATTGGCTTGTTCAAGTGTCTACTCTCCCAGCAAAAACTGAAATGGAAAACCAAAGTGATTCTGCAAGTAAAGTTTTTAGGCACAATAACTAATATACAAGCTCTGTACTGCATTCGACTTATTTCCTGAGCACCAGTCCAAAGAACTATGCCTTCATCTTAGCCTCTCTTCAGCTGAAAACAGAGATGCAAGGCACTATCAAAATGGTTAACTTCTGCTCTCAAATGGAGCCCCCTAGAAGTGTTAGATTTCTTCAGTCCCAAGAAGAAAAATTAAGAATAGATAACAGCTTGAGTGAGGGCATCTGCAAGAACAAAAAACTGGAGCAACTAAATTCTCTCAAACTGTCCTGGGTTCAGCAGTAGCAGTCAATTCTTCTCCTTCTTAGTACCTGGTGCAGTGCCGTGGTTTTGACTTTCAGCCTGCAAACAGCGCTGATAACACTGATGTTTTAGTTGTCGCTCAGTAATGTTTACTCTGACTAAGGACTTCCTGAGTCTCATGCTCTGCCAGGGAGGAGGGGAAGTGGGAAGGAAGCACAGACAGGACACCTGACCCAAACTAGCCAAAGGGGTATTCCATACCACAGCACGTCATGCCCAGTAAAAAAAAAAACAGGCACAGTTACCCAGAAGGGCTAGATCACTGCTCAGGTTGGGCTGGGTATCGGTTGGCGGGTGGTGAGCGGCTGTATTCTCTTCCCTTGCTATTTCCCTTATCATTATTACTATTGGTGGTAGCAGCAATGGTCTGTGTTATACCTTAGTTACTGGGCTGTTCTTACCTCAACCCATGGGAGTCACATTCTTTTGATTCTCCTCCCCAACCCTCCGGCAGCTGGGGGAGGAAGAGGGGGAGTGAGTGAGTGGCTGTGTGGTTCTGGATTGCCCGCTGGGTTTAAACCACGACACAAACAGAGCACACAGGTATCAGTTCTTGGTATTTTAGAGTCTATCTCCTCAAGCCGACATGATCAGAGAGTCATAGAATGTTTTGGGTTAGAAGAGACTTTAAAGATCATCTCATTCCAAATCCCCCGCCACAGACAGGGCCACCTTTCACTAGACCAGGTTGCTCCAAGCACCATCCAGCCTAGCCTTGAACACTTCGAGGACTGGGGCAGACACAACTTCTCAAAGCAACCTGTTCCAGTGTCTCACCACCTTCATTTCTTCCTAATGTCCAATCTAAATTTGCAGAAAAATTACAAATATGCAAATTGAGAAACTGATGTAGATGCTGTCTGTGTCTAGTAGAACAATGAATATTCTTTTTCCTGGGTTCTATGATTTGATTGCTGTAGCTTATTGTTCACCATACGTCCTGCAAATCTAAATGAAGCCATATACCAGCAAATCAGTGGGACATCTGCGGCAAAACGAAACCTTTGTGAGAGATATCTAACCACCCATTAGTACATAAGCCTTGCTAAGCAACTGAGTTATTAATATAAAGAAATTTTGATTTGCCTAGAGTGCTAAAAGAATCTTGGAATCACTGTTTATGCAAGTACACATCAGCCACAGAAGTTGCATGTGGCTTCAAAGCTGAGTCTGAAGTTTTATTTGGGAATAATAGAGCTGCAAGAAAAAAAAAAAAACAAACCCACTACATAGAAAATATTGTCTGTTTTGCTAGTAAAGGTTCAAACAAGTTCTTCTGGTACCCATGTGCACTTCCCTTCACAATGAGAAGCTGCGTGCTTTACTATGAGAATGATCCACTACACACTGTGAGGGAAAGCCCAGGTATGAATCTATCCTGTAACACCATCCTAAAAATTCAAAAAAGAAAAATGGGATGAGCAGAGAAGTTTCATGTTCTTGTCTGACAAATGCAAAGATACTGGTTCCAGAATCATGTTAGCCAGGTAAACCTCTATGAATCAGACAAAAGGAGAGCATCTGTATTTTTATTGAGCCATATGAGTCTTAAAACTTTATACACCTGTCTAGAAAGACTCAGCTGTATGAAAACAAGTTACAAAGAAAGGCTGCAGGCCACAGACACCAGACAACAGTCTCTCAACTGGGAGTCAAATTGGAATACTTTCTGGTTTCACATAATGGTTTAGGCTGGAAAGGACTACTGGAGGCCAACTAGTCCAACCTCCCTGCCGAGGCAGGGTCACCTGAAGCACATTGCCCAGGCTTGTGTCCAGATGGCTCTTGAATTTCTCCAGTGAAGGAGACTCTGCAATCTCTCTGAGAAACCTATTCCAGTGCTCTGAAACCCTCACAGTAAAGAAGCTCTTCCTCAAGTGCAGGTGGAACTTCTGGTGGTTTAGTTTCCGCCCATTGCCTCTTTCCCTGTTGCCTGGCACCACCAAGATGACTCTGGCCCCATCCTCTTAACACCCTCTCTTCAGATATTTATATATATATTTATCTGATTCCCTCTGAGCCTTCTCTTCTCTAGGCTGAACAGGCCCAGCTCCATCAGCCTCTCCTCATATGAGAGATGCTCCAAACCCTTATTCATTCCAGTAGCCCTTCGATGGACTTGCTCCAGGAACTCCATGCCTCTCTTACATGGGGGAGCTGTCCCGGTTTTCACTGGGATAGAGTTAATGTTCTTCCTAGTAGCTGGTGCAGTGCTGTGTTTTGGCTTCAGTCTGACAACAATGCTGATAACACACCGATGTTTTAGTCATTGCTGAGTAGCACTTACCCTGATCAAGGACTTTTCAGTCTCTCATGCTCTGACAATGGGGAGGGGCACAAAGAGCCAAGGGGGAGCAGAGACAGGACACCTGACCAAAACTAGCTAAAGGGGTATTCCATACCATGGAATCTCCAAAGTTTCCTGAGATATTCAAGTTCAGTCAATTTCCGTCTTAATTAAAAACCAAAGATATCTGGGATGTTTTCACTACAGCACAGACAGAATTGTGACTTTTGAGAAACAGCATATAAAAATCACTATGAAAACTTCAATGCCAGCCTTATAACTTGTAGGCAAACATGCTATATGTTTACTCTTACCCTTTAGGGTTCAGCCACTTTCTCCAGTGTTCTGTTGTTACATGTCAATGCTAACGTGGTTTCTAGGAGATGCTTTCTGCACATTAACAGTTTGCAACACCATTTTCCAAACTGGCCTTTGTGGCTTCACTTTTCTCAGACCTTCGGCACTTGCTCTAAGTACTGCCACATTTGTGAATACTGGGGCACCATGTACTGAAAGAGTACTTCGGTATCCTACATTTATGCAATGCCACAGCCATGAAAATGTAATCATCTGACATTTGCATGTACATCAAAATACCCTTTTATCAGCTAAGCAACAAAGAACAGGAAAAAATATAAAAGTACATTTACTAAGGTTAGATACAATAACAGAAGTAGATACAGTAACAGAAATATTTTTCCTCTTCTCTGCTTCTACTTAGACCACTTCTGCAAGATTTTTTAGTTTCATTTTACTAACAAGTTGTCAGGATACTGACACTTCCCCATGGCTGAGATTCAATCCCTATCTGAAATTCTCAGCCAAGATACAGGTTGAAGTGGACACATGTATCTTCTATCTGGATCATCATCCACCCACACTGTTTATGTGCTTCTATATTCAGATTAAGATCCTACATTTTTCTACATAAAAACATTTCTGTATAATTCAAATCAGGAGGTCAGATCTAAACACTTCTTTGGGAAATGTGCTGACCATTTCGACCTAGTGTTAGAAATGCTGATGCTTCTCGATCATGGTAAGGTGGAGCCATCTCCTGTCCAGATAATAAACAACCTTTTAGTAACTATAAAGTTATTTAACTACAAACAATTCTTTTGATGTCCCTTTTGATTCTCATACTCAGTAGCTGGCAAACCCCCGTAACAGTTCATGAACTGATACTGTTACTTTATTCATGCACAGACAAGATTAACCTGTGACTTGTTACTAACTCCTGCAGAGGGCTACATAAATATTCAAATAACTTTGGTCTGATAATGAGCTAAGTCCAGACTTCAAATTGGACTTGAATAATATAATGACCTAGGAGACGATTAAGAGAAAGGTCCTTTCAGAAAGTCCATTATGACAATAAGCTTGTCTCTGGAGAAACATGAACTTTGGAACCACCACAAAGACATCACTATGTAAAACGCTTAGAGGATATACAAGACAGTCAGAGTAGCTAGAATTTCTAGATGCCAGTTGTGGAGACACTAGAAAGCAGAGGATTAAGTAAAGGTAAGACATTAAGAAGCATGTAGTCATATAGGACAAAAAGTAGTTTAAATTTTAGTCAGTTGCACTGTGAACTAGCTGAGGAATGTGTGCTCTCTTGCACTGCTTGAAGCTTTTTCAAGTCTTTCTTATGAGAGCTATAACTTATGTACCATTGCAGGTCATAGTGAAACAGGAGGGGAAAAAAAATAAAATACAAGGTCTGGGGGTTTCACGGGGCAGGGAGGAGAGGGTGTTTTTAGCCAGGACCTAAATTTGTGCTTCACTGACTTAGATACAATAAGAAATTTAATATACCCACAGCCTTACACTATTACATATACATATACCTTCAGCAAATGCAGAGGTGGACTTACAGGTGGAAAACCAAGAAAGGCAATGTGAGAGCTAAGGAAATGTTCTTTAAATGGTAACTCAAAGTCTCAGAAGTACAGCAACATATCCATCCCAGAAATAAAATGGGCCAAGTTATGAGACATTTTTCAAGCCTCATGAGAAAGGCTTAAAAAAATCCAAGAGACCTTGAGCTCCAGATTACTAAGAGTTGGCAGAGTCAAACACATAAAACAAACAATAGAGAATGACTACATTTCTGTGAACAAGACAATGAGTTTGAAATTTATGAACTAATACTTCTTTTCCTTATGGCAAAATCCACATTCCCCTTTCCTCCACTGTTTGTCAAACAGCTTTCCCACTCTGCTTTCTGACAACTAGACACACCACAATAAACACTATTTTTTATATACAAATTGCTTTATATTTCTCAATAAATCATCTTTGCAGAGCAAGGGAGCTAAAGGCTAAAATGAAAGACACTGCTTCCAGAAAACTGATTATCAAAAATAGTAGTATCGTGATAAGTTCAATATAAATACATCAAGAATTTGTGCGACTACTTATTCTCAGGCTAAAGATGCAGAATGATAATAAAGTTCCCAATCTAAATTTTCCACAGTAAGAAGTATGTGTTCCACTTCAGGACTCCATGTCCATGCAGTGTTACCAGACTAGTATCACTACAAATTAGAAAAGCTAGTAGGTTAGACACTATACCAACAGCTACCTTTCAGCTGAAGAATCCACAGAAACTTGCTGTTAATCTTTCTTGTCGTTTCTAATTCTATAAACTAGAAATGTCGTATTCTAGAACATGTTCAAAATATTGAAGTGCAGCACCTGTAAAGAAAGAAGCTAAACACACACACAACTTTCACAACTAGTTCCCCTTTATTCACTCAAGCATGGTAATATATAGCTTACAGATACGGGTCTGAGCCATGAAGCCAAACAGCAACTACATCATTCACAGTGACGGTCTTCAGTCACTATAAATTCCATTCTATAAACAATCACTCCCCAGGCTGCTTCCCAGCCCAACCTTGCACCCAAACGCTCCCTGGCTTACTCAAGACCCAGCTGCACCATCAGCAATTATTATTCTTCTTCTTTAATTACCCACATAGCGGGAACAGGATGGCTTGCAGTTCCCACATTGAAGAATGAAACCAGACAAATATTATGAAAAAACAAAAAAAGGAGGGGGGCACAGACTTTCTTCCACCTTCATTCCTATATAATATAGCCTATTAGATACAATCTTTCGTAAGAGTGCCATTGTACAAAAAGAAAAATACTCTAAATCTACCATTTTCTTTTATCACTGAAACATATTTTCCCATGGACTTCTCTCTTACGTCCAGCAGAGGGTAGTGAAAGAACAGGTTTGTGAACTCCAAGAAAGTTCATCCTCAATTGGTTATCAAGTAGCAGTATATAACAAAAGACTGTAAGATTGCCTTTCAATTAGACATTCTATTCTTCACACAAATCACCTTGAACTCGCTGCCATCAACAAGAACTTAAGTACACATTTTCTAACCAAATGCCCATTAACACAAGGTACTCTGCATGGAAACTGAAATAAGATGTCTCCTGTGTCCATTCTCCCACAAAACTAAATTTCAAATCTATAAGCTAAAAATTCCATGAAGAGAGAGAGAAAAATGTAGGGCTACTGCACGAAAAAAAATGTACACCATTCTGTCTCAGGCGTACTACTCTAAAGATTATCTGAATGGAAATCCATCTTAAACAGTAACATCATAAGCAAAAATAAGTTTTATTTAACTACAGCTGGAAGTACAGGACTGGAGTTTTAAATTCACAGCTAGTATACCACAGTACACATGTAACACCACACGGGCAGAAAAACATGGAGACTTCGCATGTTGGCACACAGTGAAAAGTACTGCCCAGGCTTTAGTGCCCTTCTCTAATGCCCCTTACACAATGTATTTGGCAACCAAGAATGTCATCCACAGAAGCTAGGACACTAATGAGTCAGCTATTAAAGCAGAGAAAAGGAAATTCCACTAAAATTAATGTGCTGAATCCCCCACAATCTCCAGGCTTCACAGAAGCACCTCCTTCTACTTGGGAATGCAGAATGTAATAGGATCATAGAATAGTTAAGGTTGGAAAGGACCTTAAGATCATCAAGTTCCAACCCCCCCCCTGCCATGGGCAGGGATACCTCATACTAAATCATGTCACCCAAGACTCCATCCAACCTGGCCTTGAACACTGCCAGGGACGGAGCATTCACAACTTCTTTGGGCAGCCCATTCCAGTGCCTCACCACCCTCACAGTAAAGAACTTATTCCTTACATCTAACCTAAACTTCCCCTGTTTTAAGTTTAAACCCATTGCCCTTTATCTTATCACTGCAGTCCCTGACGAAGAGTCCCTCTCCAGCACCCTTGTAGGCCCCCTTCAGATACTGGAAGGCTGCTATGAGGTCACCATGAAGCCTTCTCTTCTCCAGGCTGAACAGCCCCGACTTTCCCAGCCTGTTTTCATATGGGAGCTGCTCCAGCCCCCGATCGTCCTCATAGCCCTCCTCTAAAAATGTCCTTTTAGAATGGCATAGTCCTTTCTTTCAAACACAATTAGATACTAAGATTGTGATCTCTTCCCCTCCTTTATGCAACGAGTCTGTCCTTGAACACCATTTCATTCCCTTACAGCCTCCAAGATCAAAATCCCAATCACTGAGCTGTAAGAGGTGAAGAGCAGCTTATCTGGTCCCTTTGGTTGGGGTCTTTCCACTGTGTCTCAGCACGAAGAGCTACTAATACCTCTGACTTATTGTGCTCCAGAAGTTTAGAGAGGAAGAAGAATGACAAATTTATAAATCAAAGAAAGGTTGCAATTACATTGCTAATTATTTTAATAGTAATCTGTTCCTCAGTATACAGTTTTTGGGAGAAAGGATTATGGGTGAGAGAGCAACTGAAAACAGATTTTACTAACCTGAAATTTGAACTTCAGAATCCTTGCAGCCTTTCATGATCACAGAAGATGCATTTGTAAGATGCAAATGATGATGTTGCTACAAATTCTGGAGTTTGAGTCCACTATCTAGTATGAAGACTACAGTAATCAATACTGTCTACAGTATGATCAACATTGAAAGCTTAAAATACCTATTGCTTCTTACAGAATAAAGGTATGTTCAGAGATGCTCATTAATCTCTCTTTGACTTCAAGTACAGAATGTTATTATTGTCCCTTTCAGACACTAACACACATGCTATTTACTTTTGAGATGGTAAAGTGAGATGCAAGCAGACTAAGGCATATGCTTGCAGTCTAACTTAAGACTTTTAATTCACAGGGACTTGCGTTAATTTGCTTAAAACTTTTGAGGTTTCATCACATACTTTCCTTAATCACTGCTAAAATAGCTATACTTACAAGTTCCACAAAACTGATTTTTCTGTAGTCTGAATGTGTTGTTTTCTTATGACATTATTAAAAGATTCAGTCAGTTAAAAGAATTTAATAAAAATTAACCAGCAATAGAAATATCTTAGCTGATTCTGGTATATCAGCATTCCGGGAGAAACTTGATGAAATTTAACAAGGGCAAGTGTAGAGTCTTGCATCTGGGGAAGAACAACCCCATGTACCAGTACAGGTTGGGGGTTGACCTGCTGGAAAGTAGTGAAGGGGAAAGGGACCTGGGGGTCCTGGTGGATAGGAGGATGACCATGAGCCAGCAATGTGCTCTTGTGGCCAAGAAGGCAAATGGCATCTTAGGGTGCATTAGAAAGGGAGTGGTTAGTAGGTCAAGAGAGGTTCTCCTCCCCCTCTACTCAGCCTTGGTGAGGCCGCATCTGGAATATTGCGTCCAGTTCTGGGCCCCTCTGTTCAAGAAGGACAGGGAATTGCTTGAAGGAGTCCAGCGCAGAGCCACAAAGATGATTAAGGGAGTGGAACATCTCCCTTATGAGGAGAGGCTGAGGGAGCTGGGTCTCTTTAGCTTGCAAAAGAGGAGACTGAGGGGTGACCTCATCAATGTTTACAAATATGTGAAGGGTAGGTGTCAGGATGATGGAGCTAGGCTTTTTTCAGTGATATCCAGTGATAGGACAAGGGGCAATGGGTGTAAACTGGAACATAGGAAGTTCCACGTTAACATCAGGAAGAACTTCTTTACTGTAAGAGTGACAGAGCACTGGAACAGGCTGCCCAGGGGGGTTGTGGAGTCTCCTACACTGGAGATATTCAAGGCCCGCCTGGACAAGTTCCTGTGTGATGTACTGTAGGTTACCCTGCTCTTGCAGGGGGGTTGGACTAGATGATCTTTTTAGGTCCCTTCCAACCCTTGGGATTCTGTGATTCTGTGATAAAACCATCTCCAGGGCACAGTAGTTATACATTTGCAAGGAACTGAGTGCTTGCTTCACGTTTAAATGATGAGTACACCGAATCAAAATATTGAGAAAGACAAATAATTTGCTGTCTTGCCTCTCCTCACTTCAGCTCATGATTCCTATCATATCAATATATTAATTATTGTTGATATAGTAAGTTAGTATAGTTAATATATTAATACAGATAATATATACTAGCAATATTAACATATAGGTAATATATTAATATAGTTAATATGTTAATGTATAGTCAACATATTAAAAGCCATGAAATTACAAAAAAACCCAAACCCTTGTTCAAGTACTTGGAAGCAAAAATCTTCGTTTTAAAAAAGGGCTATTGGAACTTCACAGTATGCAGCACTTTCCAACTGATGTTAATTCTGCCTAGCCCAATATGTGCAGCTCACAATACACCTGAAAATAGATTTCCTGTAGATCTCTTTGAGGGCACAAATATCTACCTTGCTGGTCAATTAGTGAGTGTTTTTTAGTTGATGAGATTTGATCCTCCCTGTAGGAATTTTCTTTTGTACTTCATCTTTAATGCAGGGCTCTACTTAACCTAGCAATCAATGCTTTAAACACTTCATTTGCCTTTAAGGAAAAAGTAACAGAAAACACCTGAAAACTGTATGCCATTTATTCCTTTAAGGGCTTCCAATACCCTGCAAGTCCCAGTTCTTTAAAATTCTTTGCAGAAAATATTTAAAGATTTTTAAAGAAAACTTACATCAGGATAAACATCTAGTCACTATGCTTTTCTGCAGTGACAAACGTTCTACCAAGAAAGTCTTGGTCCAGACTGTTCATACAGATATCTTATTTACTACAAAGCCTATCAGTGGACAAACAAAATGTTGGAACTTAGGAAAGAGCTAGCAGCTTAGTAAAAGGAGCACATTAAAGACTTGAGACTTCTCAGCAACAGATGTCACTCAACAGACAGACAAACTAAAATTACCTGTAGCATTTAAGATAGGAAGAGGCTGCCATACCACCACTGCAATCTTCCAGTATGCTATGCCCCCTAACTAGCACAATATGTGATGAGTTTCTCAGCTCCAGCAGATTCTCCATTGCCAATCCACTAATTGTCAATTTCTGTTCTTAAATCAAAAATGCACGAACACAGACAAATTAAGAGATTACTTTGGGAAATCTGTACATTTTCCCTAAAGTTAGCCTTGTTTTCACGCTTACATGAACCTTTTCCCATCTGCTGTTCAAACAGCAGTCTCAAGTCAGGCACACGGTATAAAGAGCATTCACCTGTTCAGCCTATTTCGTGAAAGAGATGTTCAAAGTTTTGTTAATCCAGCATACAGAGTTCACAGCCTAACTGCAAGGTTCCATCCTCCAAAATGAAATTGCTCAGAGTGTCAGCTCTTGTTCAGACTAATAGCAATAGTCAAAAAAAGCCTTACTTCAAGTTCTTTCTTCAGTCGCTCCTCTCGTTCAGCACTGTATTCAAGCTGATTGGCCTGGCACCTCAGCAGCTCAGTACAGCCACTGTGTTCCATCTCCACGTCTTTCATTTTCTTACTTATATTTTGCAATGCATTGTTTCGTTCCTAGGGAAAAAAAAAAAAAACCAAAAAAAAACAACAAACCATTAAGAGAAACTTTTACTAAGCTAAAGTATTATAGTAGAGAGATCAGAAGAGGAATACTTTTTAAGTGGAGACTGCATGAAAACAGGTTACTAAAATTAACACATTAGCACATGTCAACAAAACCATTTACCCAACAGCAGGCACGCTCTTCATTCACCACCAGGTAAAATGTGCTAGTTCAAAAATAACTACAGACATGACCTTCTGAGGTAACACTAAAATTAGAGCCAATTCTCCACCTGAAATGTTCTCTCTAAAAGAGTACAAGGCTGCTCTTCCGGTCTCTTCTTTCTCTCAGCTCAATGGCCGTGCTGGAAATGGTTAAGCGCATTTGACAAAATGATACATAGGGACAGAAGTTCTATTTTCTTCTGGTTTTAATTGTTAGAACTTGAAATTGAATCAGACATTTTTAGAAACAGTTACTCCCATAGACTAAGTAATCTTCATTTCTTTTATTCTGAGAAAGACTTTCATCTGTCTAGAAATTTAATTACTTTAAAAATTATCTACATGAACTACAAAGTTCTCAGTAGAATGAAATAACCAAGCTGTTCCCCATTTCAATTTCTACATTCAGAAGTTGAAACAAGCTACAGGCAGCAATAATTACTAACTCTACTGGACTCAACAGATCTGTGGAATCACTGCTACAAAATCCACATTCACACCACACTCGGCTCAGAGGAAAGTAGCCAAATAATGAACCCCCACTAGTCTAGCGCATACTTAAGCTGGAGATCCCAGAAGTCCCCAAAAGACTAGCTTTGGTCTAGCGGACAGGAATAAGCTCTTCTGTAACTAGCATCAGAAACAAGCTATAAATCCTGTGATTTAGTTGGAGGACCTTTGGAGACCCAATTTGTTAAAATGACTTTCTGTGCAAAACACAAAAAGATTACAATAAGTCCTTCTGTTCATTTACTCCTATTCAATACCATGGCAAGAGACATTTTTTGAAAATAAACCAGTTGGTCTGCAAATTCTGATATTACTCTTACATTACATAACCTAGTTCTAGAAATTACTAATCACCTACAGAGCAGGAAGGAGGAGAAAATGAATTATGTATATAGAATGAATCTTCGGAAGATTGAAATCTGACAGAGCCACGTTTATACATGAAGATCAAAGAAATTCAAGTGTTTTCCAAAGTTTGCAAACTGAATCTTAGAAGTTCTTCCAGTCTGAATGTAGAAAGTTTTGGCCACTCAAACATGACAATAAGGGAATCACAGAATCACAGAATAGCTAGGCCTGGAAAGGACCTTAAGATCATCTAGTTGCAACTCACCTGCCATGGGCAGGGACACCTCACACTAAACCATGTCACCCAAGACTCCATCCAGCCTGGCCTTCAACACTGCCAGGGATGGAGCATTTACCACATCTCTGGACAACTTGTTCCAGTGCCTCACCACCCTCACAGTAAAGAACAACTTCTTTGTATCTCACCTGAACTTCCCCTGTCTAAGTTGAAACTCTTTCCCCCTTGTCCTATTCACTACAATCCCTGATGGAAGAGTTGCTCTCCAACGTCCCCGTAGGCCCCCTTCAGAGACTGGAAGACTGCTATGTGGTCTCCATGCAGCCTTCTCTTCTCCAGGCTGAACAACACCAACTTTCTCAGCCTGTCTTCATAAGAGAGATGCTTGTCCTTATTGTCCTCATGGCCCTCCTCTAGACTTGCTTCAACAGCTCCATATCTTTCATATGTTGAAGACACCAAATATGTACACAATATTGCAAGTGGGATTTCACGAGAGCAGAGTAGAGGGGCAGGATCGCCTCCTTCGATCTGCTGGTCACGCTCCTTTTTAATGTAGCCCAAGATACGGCTGGCTTTCTGGGCTGCGAGCGCACACTGAAGCCAGCTCATGCTCTGTTTCTCATCAACCAACACCCCCTGGTCCTTCCCCACAGAGCTCCTCTGAATCACTTCTACACTCAACCTGTAGCTGTGCCTGGGATTGCTCCGACCCAGCTGTAGGACCTTCTACAGTGCTAAGTGTTACCAACGAGTAAGCAAAAAAATTAAGTTGCACAGGCACTATACAAACAGCATGCATGTGAAACAGATGAATATGAAAAAATAGGAACCTCAGTATATCAAAATACTGGACAAATAGTATACCTGGACATGGACTAAATTTAAGCTAATCCTCTTTCTTTGCAATAAATATCAAGTCAATATACAGGTTTCTTCCCACCAGCACACTAAAGAAAAAAATTATCATTCTTATAGAAATACACAACTACTCCCACTCTTTACCACACTGGAAAGACACCGAGATATTTATCTCTTCAGGTATATTTTGTTAATAATCTTCCAATTATTAACAAAAGTGAGCTGGGAAAAACACTCATGAAATAAGTAATACAGCGTTTGCTGGAAAATAATACATCAAGACTTAAAAACATCTTATACTGTAAATGTAGTTAACATTAATCAGACTAAAAATCAACATGAACACATCAAGCTGGTTGCACAAGTCAACCGGAATTGTGAGACTTCAGAATCTTACAGATGTCTCTAAACTTTTCAGATTTGGTAAGAAACTGTGTAAGATTATCCCAGCAGTCACCTACACAACAAAGGCTCAAGGAGAAACAAACTTCACCATGTAACAATAAATATATACACATATATGTATACCTGCATGTCATACACACAGTTACTATACATATCTGCATATGAAAAACATGGCTGATTTTATTTTTTTTTAATGTGTATGAACAACACTATTTCACAAGTAGTCTAAGAAGAAACCAAGTTCTTCTGTGAAGGATTATTAATTCTTCTGATTAACCACAAGGTGATGCTATTGCACTTACTATTGAACTCCAACATCTTTTTGTTAGGGAGTGGATGGAATGCTAAGCATACCCAATAGAGCAGACTACAAACCTGCTGGAAAGCAGAGTGGATTACTTTCCTTTCATATCTTAGAGCCACATTTCAATAGGTTAAGCTGACTTCATCTTCATGCCTACCTCAGCATTTTCACAGCCAAGTTCAGAATTAAGAGTTCATGGACTGCAGTTTTCCCAACCAGGATTTGTATATGTGCTTAGAATCTCATATTTATGTACATATTAAGACCAAAATCCAATCGACTTCAGCTTTCATTCATAATTTAGAATAATTATAAAAGTATTTAAACAGGCCTGTAAATGCACAACACAAAAAAACTGGAACACATTTCACTACGAGGGATACATTTCTCACTATGCGAGTAGTGAGGAGCTGGAACAGGTTGCCCAGAGAAGTTGTGGATGCTCCATCCCTAGAAGTGTTCAAGGACAGGTAGAACAGTGCTTTGAGCAACCTGGTCTAGTGGAAGGTGTCCTGGACCATGGCAAAGGGGTTGGAACTAGATGATCTTTAAGGTCCCTTTCAACCCAAACTGTTCAATGATTGTATAGAGTCATAATTTATAAATCCAGATCCATTTGACATTTATTGCCAAGTTTAAATCAATCAAGCTTTCAAACAACAACTAAGACAGTCAGGTATATATTTAACAATTATTTACGTATTTTCATTGGCAGGAGAAGTCCATATTTAACATTTATGTATGTATTTTCAATTTGCTGTAACTTTGTTAACTATACATAAAACCTGTAACCAGGGCAATGGGCAGGAAAAGAGATAACAGAAGCAAAGTGGAGAAATATGTTTTTACTACTGAAAGCAGGTAAGGAGTTGACAGTATTGAATCACATTCAGCTTAGGAGTAAACAATTTTCTAGCTCTAATATATTTACCAACCAAACACCTGCCTCTGCAGATCACCTTTATTTCTGAATATATATCCACTGACATACAATACAATGTCCCAAGCAATCTACTGCTCCTTTTGTTCGGATGCCAAACACCACTTGAGAGAGTGTACCTCTCCAACACTGCTCTTTTTATATAGTATTAAGCTCACTGAATGTATTTTGAAGAAAAGTCCATTCCAAAGCCTCCTCAACCTAACTCTGCCTACTGTTAGCCAGAACTCAATAGTCAAAGCTCCACTCTTAGCCTGCTTTACCTGGCAACTTAAGGAAGAAAACTGTATCTAAAAATAGGTTTTTCATAGCCTATACCTAACCCTAATTTTCTAAGCATCAACTGTGAGTGAAAAATGAGTCACTGAGTGTTGGTTAGAGAACAAACTCAGGGTATCACCTGTAAATCAACTTGAAGGTTTTTCTCTGAAACCTTCTCTTTCCTTGGCTTTCTCTGGCTTGCTGGTTTTTTTTTTGGCACTGGGGCTTGGTTTTTTTGGGGGGAGAGAGGGAGGTTGGCTGTTCCTTTGTTTTTTTTTTTTATTTGGGGGGGCTTGGAGGGGTTGTTTGGTTGGTTTTGTTTGGTTTTGTTGTGGTGTGGTTTGGTTTGGGAGGGCGGGTATGTTGGTTTGTTTATTAATTTACGGTTCTTCTAACTGTTCTTTCAAAGCACTGTTCAACGTATCCACAGAATTACTGGGCAAGGGTAGAGGAGAGCACTTCCTTTTTGTCCTTCATTCAGAGAAAATCCAGTTCAGTGGCATCCTTCTCCACCATCAGGGCTCCTGGTCATTAAGATAACAAGAGAGTGCGACTCCTTTTGCAGCCCATCCACAGAAACTCTACATATCCACACATTACCTGATTTCTACCTCAGGTCTCCTTACTGCACCTCTCTTTCCAAATCTTGCCTTCAAACAAAGAGCTAAAGATTCATGACACAGCGTTTTTGGAACACATATAATTAAGTAATTCTCTCTGCCCTGTTTTTTTAAGTGTTGCTCCTACAGGTGCTGTATAGAGTCTAACCAAGGGCACCATAATGTAGTACAAGTAGGTCTGCTGTCAAAACTTTGCTATCAAGGTGCCAGGTAGAGATTGTTTTGTCACTTGGGAAGACTTTTTGGCACTATCCCAGGCTTGGAGCTGACTGGGTGGGAAGAAAGCAGGCCTAATTTTCTACAGTTTGACCAATGCCCAGACCAAGTGAGACAAGCATGCCACATTTTAAAGGGAGTTTTAAAATAGGAATATGAAGAAAAAAAAAAAAAGAAAAAAATGTCTTGCTGACTAAAAGAAAGTGAATCTCTTCAGTAGCAATCTGTTCTCTGCATATGTCATGCATATGACTAAAAGGCTATCAGCCTTACAGAGCATCTGGACTTCACTTCTTTAAAATCTTAACTATAGCTGAATACATTCTTTATTTTCCTCCAATGGTATTACTACACTGCTAAGATATAATGTTAAATCAATTGTCAATTTAAAAGATTAAAATTATTACAATTGTGCAATTGTTTGCATCCCCGTGGAGCAGGTAAACACTGGGTATGTTAACTCAGCACTTCCACACCATACTACCATATTTCTTTGAAAAATAATTCAGTTTTAATAGCTGGACTGGATAAGAAGTGTTTAAAAAGTTTGTATTTTTATTTTATAAATTTAACACTTAAAGAATTTATGCATACCAGCGCAAGTCAACTTTGCAAATTACTTTTTTCATTAAATACAATGAAATTTTCTGAAGAATAACGACACCAGAGTCTAAAACAGATTATAAAACCATCTTTCAGTTTTAAATGGGTTTTTTCTAACTAAAAGGCAGATTTTCCAACAGTGGTCATTTTTCGTATGTGGCATGGAGTGAATAAGGTACAATGCAGAGCTGGAAACACCATCATCACCGTTTGAGTTCCCTTACTGTGTACAGTCTCTGTATTACACAAATTATTTCCATGTTTACAGGCTGTTAGATACCAGACTGGGGGAAGTAAGCAGGGAATGAAGTCAGAAGTTAGGTGTTGGGTGTCCTTGATTTTACTAACTCAGCTTTGCACAACAGTACAAATTGGCCTCACTGCCACTGTGCACTGGTAACTTGGTTTAAGTGTTTACCAAGAAAATCAGCCACAACACACTCCATCAAAGCAAGACAGACTGTGACACAGTAAGAGTAACTTTATAAAGCCGTATTATTCAAAAATATTCTGTAATATTTAGTTATTTGTGGGATTTTTTTACCCTAAATGAAAAAAAGAAACAACAAACCCACCACACACTATGCACCAAAAAGTCCTTATCACCATCTCCTGCTACTTTCCAACTATTAATATATCATACCTGCAAAAAACTTTCTAGGTTGGTTCTTTCCTTGAGAAGCAATTCATATTCACTCTTGCAAGTTCTACGGATATCATCCTTCTCATTTGCATGTCTTTGCTGTTCTTCTTTCCACTTCTGCTGAGCAATACGAAACGTTTTCTCAGTCTCTGCCACTTTCTGCTGCAGTTTTTCATTTAACACTATTGTTTAAAGAAAAGAAAGAAAACAAGTAGCACTGCAAAGCATGTTAAAAAAAAAAAACCAAACATAAAGATCAGTTCTCCTGTGTATTGTGATATCCTGTTGGACACTGGAGCATTAACACGTCCAGCACTGGACAGCACCACCTTCACTACAAAGAAACAATCAAAATTGGTGCTCCTGTAGCATATTTCAAACAAGGACATAGAATGCCTCAGAGATTCTTATAGACTAAAACTCTTCTCCTCTTGGAAAAGAATAAAAATTAGCAGTAATGCTTTGAAGTGAAGTCTCTATCACATGGAAACCTTAATTTCAGACTTCTTCAACATTTGGCCAGCTTATTTTGAATTGTATATTTCATATAGATGTTAGCCTGTTTCAATTAATTTGGAGGTCAACTTATGTGACAGTAAAGATAAGCACCTGCCCCATGAAAGGGACTGTAGAAAAACCTAAGCCAGGTTGGGCTAGCAGGCAAAGGCTTAGCTTTTCCAAGGAAATATAATGCTCCTCAAGAGTTTCAAATCTCCAGCAAAGCAAATGCCCTGATAGGGGTACATTTATATACTCCTCAGTAAAAGTTTAAATGGTGCAGAAACCTTCATTATCTATGGCTGTTTACTCAAGTAGTCTGACTTGGAGTTTTATTTTACAGATTTGCTTTCAGATGAAAGTACTTTGGATTAGCTTTACATTTTCCTGAATACAGCTAGCTACCACTGGCAATTAAAAGATCATCACTTTCTAACAGACTTTTATTTCAAATTCATCCTCATTTTCTGAAACTTCTTCTCAGTCAGAGAAGGATAAAACGAACAGAAGAGGCACACTAAGACAACACAGAGAACCAGCGGACACGATGGGAGAGGATTGTCAGACAGCAGAAAGGCAAGCCTGAGAGCTGCAGAAAAACAATCTGTAGGAAGTACTGAAGAAGACAAGGCACAAGTGAGGTATTCTGTACAAGAAACAGTCAGGGTCACATCAAAGCACTAAATGAGATGAGGAAGGCTCCAAGTGACCCGGGAAAGCAAGCAGGAAGTTTTAAACTATGAAAGAACTGACAAGCAACACCATGGTAATTTGACTTCTTTGGCACCTGTCATGGAAAGAAAAACAAACAAACACACACACACAAACCACAAAACCAATGTAATTTACTGTCAGTTAACAAGAATTCCAACTACTGATTCTGGTATTAAAGAAACTAACACACATACACATTTAACAAAACATCCTTGCTTCTGCAAAACCTCTCCTACACCCTTTTTGTTCTCCAGTCTTATCACACACAAGAACAGTCCCTTCACGAAGCTGACAGCCATGTACTGTGGTTCCTTCATCTGCAACAGTCCCTTTTGAGTTCTGCCTCTTGGTGCCTGCATGTCACTACTTTGGTCCCAGCCCCTCCTCACGCTGCAGCTCTGCTGCTGTCTCTTCCGCCATCCCTTTTCTTCTCCTCTTCCTTCACTCTTCCTCTTGACATTTACCACCCTTTCTGAAACCTGTTTTGGCAGAGATGCCATGCGCTCTCTGATGGGCAGTTTGGCGCACTGTGGTGTGTAGGTTTGCCAGCTGTGGAGCTGGCTCAGACCAGCACTGGGCAGACCCAGACCTCTTTCCTCCCACACAGGTGGCCCTGCAGACCAGCACCCACCACTGAACACACTGTCTGACACAGCAGTCAATGGGTTTTCCAAATCAAAGTGAACCACAAAATGAGATTTAAAGTACTTTAATACATACACACTACTCGTTTCTAAATTGGCAAGAAGTGAGCATGTAAAGAATGAAACAGCTTTCCCCTAAGTGAGAAATTAGCACTTGAAGTCTTTAGCTTGCAATCACAGGGACATTTCCAAAGGGAAATAAAATGCATTCTTCCAATTTGCAATCCATAAGATTTTTGTATGTGTGTGTCCTCCAAAGGATTGAACAGTTCAGCTTTCTAATTACCGTAACTTAAGTACTTGTAAGTCTCCAAATCTCCTTCCATTCTTGGAAAGATAAAAATCTCCAAAAGGAGTGCTCTAAACTCCTCATGAAACATAAAAGGTTCAGCAAACTCATAAATGCACCTCCTGTACTAAATTAGAAAGGTACTATACTTAGGTAATTAAAAATGCACCTCACTTACTTGTAAGAATGAGAAATATCTCTGTTGAGGATCAAGGAAATCTGAGTTTCTGAATACAAAACTAGCACGAAAAAGAATGCCTAGGTAAAAACCTTCCCTTCCATATACTACTGTCACTATATACATGTTCCATTACCTATAGAAAGAGAAACAAGAATGATAATAAGAAAAGAAACCAGACACAAGCAATGAAAAGCTTGAAACGTTTGAAAAGATGAAAGAAAGAAGCAGTATGATGAAAACTTCTGGAAAAAAAGTTGTTTGAAATAGTGCAAATGAACAGAAATCGACTGGTTTTTTTCTTTTTTTTTTTCCCCTGAAACAGAAAAAGAAGAACTGCTGCACATAGTGACAACCAGGATGTGGAGACAGCCACCAGGATTACAATTCTGTACAAGAACAGCACTGAAAGAAGGAACAATAAAAGGCAAGAGGCAAGAATAAAAACGGTTGATTGGTTTAACAGGTTAATTCTAACTGACATGAGATAGCGCAAGTTTTGTAGACTCCTATGGGTTTACAAAAGCAGATGGACAAGAGAGGGGAAAAGTAAGAGAAGTCCAAGAAAAACAGCACCAACTATTAATTTAATTAATCATTGCTTCTCACTTGTTTTCCCAACTTGTACCTGACCTAGCCTTTGTTGATGTTTGCTTTTTTGAAACTTACTTCGCAGTTCCACAAGTTTGGTATTTGCATCACTTAACTCCTCTTCCGCAGCATACATTTTCAGACGACCATCTTTTCTGGCAATTGCCAATTCATACTCCAGATGCTGTCGAACAGCCTCTCCTTTCTCAATTTCTGACCGTAATTTGACTATCTGGCTTTCATAGTCAGACAGCTAGAAAATAAATTTGTTTCAGAAAACTGGCATCAATGCTCTTTTGACAAAACACGTTACAGAAATACACCTACAGAATATTTTTTAAAGATACTTTTAATCACATTTACAGCTGCCTTCTTAGTCCACTTCAATGTGAAATACAGACTTACAAATGCACACCTATGCAGATTGTAAGTACTTTTACTGGTTTCATGCAAACTAATGTTCCTGTTCTTAGATGAATTTCATGTACCTTACACATAGCCCTCCTTTTTTCAAAAAATACACTACCTTAAGAAAATACAAGTCATAATGCTGTCATCTCCCTGCACCTCAAAGGTAAAAACTGCAGCAACAGAAACATTATATTCCACAAGCAATTTTCTAGTAAGTTTCTTTTAAATTTAACACTTAAGAAAAACAATTATGTTGGAATGCTAGACTATCAGACATCTAATAACTCACAAGTATGTGTATGAACACAAAATTCAGCTCAATGATGTTCAGTAGTCACATCGAATGCTATTAAATTTAGCAGACAACAAACTAAGAATGGAAAATGCTTCAAAAAGTTATCTTATCCAGATTAAGAAATATAGTCCAGTCATTGCTGCTAAACTAGGTCCAGAAAATCAAGCTCAAACTATTTCAGCACAAGAAGGCAGAAAGTAAAACACACAGAATCACAGAATCACCTAGGTTGGAAAAGACCTTTTAAGATCATCAAGTCCAACCATTACCCCAATACTGCCATGTCCACCACTAAACCATGTCACTGAAGGCCTCATCTACATGTTTTTTGAATACTTCCAGGGACAATGATTCCACCACTTCCCTGGGCAGCCAGTTCCAATACCTAATCACCCTCTCTGTGAAGAAATTTTTCCTAATATCCAGTCTAATCCTCCCCTGGCACAGCTTGAGGCCATAACCTGTTGTTCCTATCACATTCGTTACCTGGGAGAAAAGACCAGACACGTCCTTGCTCCATCCTCCTTTCATGTACTTGCAGAGAGGGATAAGGTACCCCTTGGGCCTTCTCTTCTCCAGACTAAACAACCTCAGTTCCCTCAGACATTCCTCACCAGACTCATTCTCCAGACCCTTCACCAGCTTTGCTGCCCTTTTCTGAACCCACTCCAGCACCTCAATATTCCTTCAGAACACCTACAAAGTAGCTCCTTGACTTCAATAATATTGCATGTAGGTAACTTAAGCATTTCCATTATCCACACCTATAGACTAAGTGAATGGGGAAAAACAGACAAAAACCAACGGCAAAGCAAAGCAAAGTAAAAAAAAAAAAAACCCAACAGTCACAAGTTTATCTGCATTGCAAACCAGAACAGGAAAATGGCGCTGAAGATCTCTGTGGACCCCCATCTTTCAAATTCTCAATCTAAGAGGGGTTTTGTTTGTCTGAATCCAGGCAATTCCAGAGAGAATTGCACAGAATCACCCTGCAGTTGATAGGGCAATGGGAAAACGAGTTACCTGCAGCACAAGGGCAAATCATTGTGGGAGAAACAAAAATTTCTTAATTTGGCTACACAACCCCATAATAAATGGATATGGAACAAACAGTTCCATAAACTTGGTTTATTCACTGGATTTGGCCAAAAACACATGAATGAATGGCCACATCAACTGCCCCTAGCAAACTGATAAGAAAGGAATTGTTATCTGTAGTAGTAATAATACTTCTGCACCAACAGAGTTTAAACCAGGATATGAGCTGCCAGATTGGCATTAGCAAGTCTAGCTAGTGTTTCTAGCAGCAACAAATCCAAATCTGATTACAACTACTGCTGTACTCAGTGCCCACCTTCTCTTATGTGTACTAGCGTGAAAGCTAATAAAAAAAAGATATAGTATTTTCTTACTACTACTTGATTTTAAAACTAGCTTACTACAATAACATCAGGGAAAACCTTTGTAATACAGGCTAATTATCCCCCTGTGAATGAAGTTCTTGTTAACAAATACGAAGTTACTGATGAACACGTCACCACATCTGTACATTATACATCATTACAGCTGTAGAAAACTGGTAACTTGCACAAGCTGAGATACTGCAAGACCACTAAAAGACATAACAGCTTTATTTGGTATATACACAAAAACTATGGTACTAGGTTAATGAGTTGCAAAAAACTTCTGCAGAATTAAAATGATACTCTAATATCCTGCAAAAAAAACCCCATAAATAACAACTAAATCTGATCTTTTTATGAGGCTACAGTCAACTGTGGCTTTTAATTGTGTCTCCAGGCAACATTACCTAACAAACCACTGGTAGTGGCAGCGACTCCTTTCTCTGGAGAAAATTCGCACTCTGCTTGATGCACCTTTAACTATCAACAGTGCCAGCAGCTATACCTCTGAACAGGTACAAAAGGTCTGTACAGTGCCACCTTCCTTGTTATTCTTCAGCTAATGACTGCTTTTGATAGTCCACTCTGGAGCATTATTTTAATGAAACAAGATCACATTTATTCTGACAGTAAAATAAAGCAAACGAAAGAAGTCCTTACTTCTTGATTGTGTTTAATGGTTAAGTCTAATTTTTCTTTTCTAGCTTGACAGAGTTTCTTTCTCAGATCTTCGGCAGTATACACTTCTGATTCATTGCTGTTTTGTGGTAACTGTGACTCACACTTGGCATTATGTAAGCTGCAAAATATAAATGTTTTAAAAAAATGTAAGTATTCCTTGTAAATTTTAATGCTCCTTTATTCCACTGATCAGACTGTGAGCTCAAAGTTCTAAACATTCACTTAAGCAAAATTCTGCCACACAGTTGTCATCATATTATTACTGTTCTTTGAAAAAGAGTTAAACAGAAATGCTTATTGTGTGAGATATGCTGCAGCAGGAACTACTGTTAGATACACACTTCAGATTTCCCCAAGTTGATTTAAACATAATACAGTTTTTATCAACTTTAATTATCACTATCATTTTTTTCAATAAACTTGCAGGATGTTTAAAAAAAACCATTATTCCAATCACATTAAAATGACTAGCAAGTTTTTGTTTGTGTCCTGCAGTAAGGCTCATTTTTCAACATGGATTACCATCCCAAAACCATTTCTGCCATGAAACAAATGTCCGTACATAGAACAAAAATCACTTTCCCACATTTTTTTTGCTTCAAAGATACATACATTTAAACTAGACACAAGCACCTGATCACAAACAATACAAACTAAAGTTCTAGTCCTCTAAAATACCCAGTATCTTCATTTCCACTATATCAATTAAAATCTAATTGGAAGCTAGCAGGAATAGCCCTTCAGCACCACAAGCAATATTAAAATAATCAAAACAAGCTTTTATAAGTAGAATGAAAAATAAGCATAAAAATACATATTCAATTAAAACAGCCCAGTTTAGTAATCTTATATGCAATTATTGCAACTTCAAACTGAACAACTTTTGAATTATTTCAGGAGTTTAAAATCAGTTTTCACATTATTTTATATATGTAAGACTGACTGCAATAATTAGTTGCTCCACACATAAGCACAACTTGCCAGGATCACTAAAAATGAAATATACTGTGAAAAGAAACATGATTATATTAACCACAATGCTGTCAACATATCACACAGAACTGCAAATACTAAAATAGCTTACCTCTGTCTACATGAGGTCTTAATTACAGAAATGTCAGTCTACTGGGATTTAATTATTTGTTACATTTAAAAAAAAAAATTACCACTTTACCCCTAGGTTTGTGCAGAGGCACCATCAACATTTTCCATGATTGAGAACTCAACCTTATGATATGTTTTCTACCAGTAAAGACACAAATGTCATCAACAGTGGGAACAGTAATTTAGATCAATTGTTGACTTTAAAGACATTACTAATAATAAATAATGAAATTTCAGGGTTCTAGCTGCAGCCTATAAATATTTTGTGATTTAATAAATATTGTCTTTTCTCCATTTATAAAAAAGATCTATGAGTTCAGAATATTTGTGTATCATCGGTAATTGTTCCGCAGGGAACAATTAGTGTGTTAAGTACAAATGTACTTAACACATTTTATATATTTAATAAATGAAGGAGATAAGGATCACTAAAACCTGCATGTACTACAGAAAAAAGCACAGGCGCATTTATTAGCTTTGAGCGTTTACTATGGGAGCTATACCCAGAGGAACCAACATGACTCAAAGGACAAAAAATCAGCAACAAGTAAAAACATGATTATATTACGCAATTCTTCGCTATTGCAGTAGGAAGATGTGGTGCTAAGCACCTGCAAACTGCATAAAAGCTTATGGATAACATATGTCTGAGAGACCTTTATTTTTCCATGGCTAGGGACAACATAAAATGAAAGAAAGGCAGTCATGTTGATATTGATTCAAGAAGTACCAATCTCAACTAAAGATAGCTAAAGGCCAGACAGCACCAAAGGTAAGAAAGCACAGGGTAGCAAGAAAACCAGAACCCAAATTGGAAGCTGGAGAGGACTAGGGCAAACAAACAAGAGTTATGAGAAGGGTAACCACTTTATTAGCTTGCAAGGAGGTCGTTTTGCCTCTTTAAACCTACTGGTGTATAATGCTTCTTTCATGGACAGCACATCGGATGCAAGCAAGGGAATGAGTACGTTTTCTCAAATTAATAAAAACCTTCATTTAAATCTCTAAGTAAAATACACTGGTTTGTAGAGCAATCTGCTTTCAAGAAAGCTATTCCTTTCAATGTGTCTATTATACAGAAATTAACCAAAGAAACCCAAACACTATGCAAGTATCTAATAATAAAACTTACACAGAGGAAAATTTAACTCTGCTTAACTGGACCAATTCAGGGGAGAGGAGACACCCAAACAAACCACAAACAAGTTACAAACCATCAGAGGTGACAGCAAATTAGGGACATTATAGAAATGCAAAAAGAACATAAAAGTATTAAGACACAACAGCACAACAGTAAGTACTGGGGAAAAAAACATTAAGAGCATTAAACACCTTTTTAAAATACCATTTTCTGCACAGCTTCTGAACTCACAATGCCATTACTGGAAAATTTAAAATATAAAGCAGAAAGCCCTATTTTTGCTCTTAGTAGACTTAAATTGAACCAGCTACTAAAAAAAAAAAAAAAATCAACTCTGAGGAAATACTACCATGTTAACACTTCATTATTTTATTTGACTACCTAAACATTTCCAATTACAACAGACATTGGCCTTAAGAATTCTTATTTCTGCAGTATTTTCTTTAATCTTCACAGCATTACCAGCACATGCAGTACTTTGTGAAAGCTTCGTATTACCTACAGTAGGAGATTCTTCCTTTCATATTCATACTGCAAGTACAAGTGCTACAAGCATAAAGCTTTTGGAAGCTTAAATCAAAGATTAAAACACACAAAATCCCTCAAGAGTTTCACAGCATGTATGATTTGCAGCCTAAAATGAATTCAGAGGATGTTTTGTATTTCCATCTTCATGTATTAATAGTTTATCCATTGTTGGTTTTGAACTGAAATACGTAGTTATTAGTTATAACAGCTTTTATCCAAGACACCATTTTTAGCAGTACTTTTAAGATTCCTCAAGAAAGCATATAAGCAGGTGAAACAGCTTTTGAGTTCTATGATGCAGAATGATTTTTTTAACTCAAAAACTATATTCATACTCATTTATCAATTCAGCTAGAAATGACAGCCAACAGAACACTGCAGAAAAACAGCTTTTCACTAGCTTTTCTTCCACATCTGGCAGAAAATACAGTGATTTTGTAACAGAGAGAAATTTTATTTCCTCTATTATCCAGCACTGGAATTTTGCTAAACTTCCCCAGCTGAAAGTTTCCTTAACAAAATTTGTATTTGTGGAATTTTGCTGCTCCTATGTAACTGGCCACTTTTGTATAATCAGACTTTAAACAGTGACAAATAGCTTTCACATCTAAGAAAGACAGAATGAATTAAAGCTTACTTTAATTGCCCCAGAGATCAAATACGTATCAGGTTTTAGAAAATAAAAGTCGTGCAAGATTTAAAGCTGACCTTTACCACCTCAGCTTATGCAGAAAACAACCTCTACCTCTAAGTCACATCTCCCACAGTCATGTGAGAATTCTTGCAGACCCAATTGCCTCAAGTAAATGCATGCCTTCAAGTAAATCTTGTCATCTATAATGACTGCACTGAATGACATAGCTTCCATGTATCACACCATATCTGGTGGTTCTTCAGTCTGAATTACATGATTTCAGGGATCTAGAAAATAAACCACAAAAACACAAACTACTAGGCTTAGAAGTACAGAAGTAAAGCTCACCATGTAGCTTCCATGACAGCATAGCTGACTGGAGAGGACAAACTCATGACATCCAATAAGCAGCTTTGAGTTTATGAACTCTGGAGAAGGAACATCATCTTCAACCATATACACTCTTACTTGACAAGCTTCAAAGATTACTCTTTTCCATATCATAAAAATACTAAAACCTGTAACAGAGACATATTTTGGCTTATTTGGCAATATAATTAATCATTTGTTAACATTCACGAACAGTTACCAGTGATACTACTATGCCTTGTGAACAACTACCACCCATAATGTGACATCAGTTCTAGGCAAAAAATAGAACTGTTACTAGTCCTCTAAGCTTGCATATTGCAGATGAAAAGAAATATATATTTTGTACAGTATCTTCTGCCAGGGTTTTCAGAAGGAAGTAAATACAAAATGCTATGTTTGCATAGATTGTTCCCCTACATTCCCTTTTCCCCTAAGAGTATCACAGATTTCTCTTCAAAATAATTCTAAGGGAGGTAATAGCACATACTGTGACTTTTTTAAGTAGGTCAATATCCAAGGTTTGCTGGCAAACGGCAGCTAACATAGCAAGTCTTCTAACATTTCATAAACCTGGAATTTTCTATTTGAACATATTTTTATTAGATAAGTCAGCAGTATTTAGGGGTTTATGGGAGGAATATTAAACTGAACTGTAACTTGGTTCACCCATAGGAGAAACCCAGTAATACAGAGTTACTGACAAAAAGAAATATACAGACAACATATTTACAACATAGACCTTAAAAAAACCTCCAAGATGTACTTCAAGTTGAACAGTGAAGAAATGTATGTGTTCTACTAATTAAAGCAAGACAACATGAAAACTAAGCTGTATTCAACAGTCAAGATTAATAAGCCACAAGTCACTGAGGAACTAGTTTACCGTATCACCCTTTTAAGCTGTGTTTCAACCTACACCAAAATCTTATCAAAAAAGAAAAACTGTAACAAACACTTTCTCAGATATCTGGGAGTTTTACCTCAAGAATAGAATTCACTAATTCTATCCAACAACAGCTGCAGTGAAAAAAGTCTTTGTCTTAAAGCACAATCAAAATGTAGTCACATCCACTCCATTCTGCAGTTTAGAACTTCCTGAAATTACTCTGAAGCCATGGGGGGGGGGGGGGGTGGATTAAAAAAAAAATAAACAAAAAACCCTAAAGAATATTTTCTGAGAATACAAATTATTTTGAATACACACCATTCCTTTGTTAAGATATGTATGAACAGATAGCTTATTAGAACACAGAGGGATACCCTCTAAAATCATGCTATTTCACTTCCAAACGAAAGTATTCAAATGGCATGGAATGGCTTGTAGAAGACACATAATTAAACAAGACAGTGCTCATCTGAAGGGCTAATATGTTTGACGGGCATTACCTTACAAAGCTTGCATCATATTCTTCTCATGGACTTCTCAATATGCTTAACTATGAATTAGGCCATTGATTAAGACTGGATAGAAGTTCTTTACTGTGAGGGTGGTGAGGCACTGACACAGGTTGCTCAGAGAAACTCTGGATGCCCCATTCCTGGCAATGATCAAGGCCAGGCTGGACGGGGCTTGGAGCAACCCTGTCTAGTGGAAGGTGCTCCTGCCCATGGCGGAGGGTCGGAACTAGCTGAGTTTTTGAAGGTGCAACCCAAACGGTTGTATGACTCTCAAAAAAGGTCTATGATCTCAAAAGGTACTATTTTAAAAGATACAACCCCAGGCGTAACTAACATATCTGCGCCGGACCCTACAAAAACTCACCAGCAGTTGTCTCAGCTCAAAAAAATCACTAGATTTTCATTAACGTGGATTAAACATTCTATGCAAGCTAAAATTCAAGCAGCAGCACTTCACTGCGTTACACCACAGGTGTCACTGGACCACCCGCGGCTCACACGGTCTGTCCGGCAGGCCGAGGGGACAGCCGCAGGGAAGCGGACAGGGTTTCAGCACACCCCTCAGACCTGCTCGCAGACACCCGAAACCGCCCGGCAGCACCGATCTCCGCCGTTCACCGAGCGCCTCCAGCCCGCTGGAGACCAGCGGGGCAGCCTCAAGGCCCGCCCGCCGCCGGGATGGGGCTGACGATGCGGTACCACACAGCCCCGGAGGTGCCGGAGGCGGACTGGGCACTCCCGAGCCTCACGTGAGGTGCCCTCGGCCCGCCGCAGCCCCGCGAACACCCCCGTCCCACCTCAGCGAGGCCTCCGGCGGGACGCCCGATTACTAGGGCCCGGAGGGAAGGACGCGGCCCCGCCCCGCCACGCCCCGCCCCGACGCGCCACGCAGCGCGCGGGAGCTCCCCAGCGACGACTTCCGGCTGCGGAAGGGCCCTGGCAACGCCGCCGCTCGGAGCCGGCGAGCTGGGCGTCGCGCATGCGTGGGGGGCGCCGCACGGCTGCCGCCGCAGGGTGCCGCCGCGGGCTCCCGCTGTGTCGCCCGCCACGCGTGTTCTTCGGCGGGCACCGGTGTCCGCCCGCCCGCCCGCCCGGAAGCGGAGGCGCGGTGCTCCAGCCCGCCGCGCAGGCGGCTTGCGCCGAGCGGGCAGCACGGCTGGGAGGCCAGCATGAGAGGCCGGCGCGCCCGCGGTGTTTGCCGCCCGTTCCGCCTGAGGGTTTGCACTTCGTCCGAGTCAGGAGTTGCTTCGGGCCACCCGAGACTTATGGGTGAGTGCAAGTGTCCTCAGCCAAAACCGGTATCCCCCAGCCAGGCCACTCCGCAGCTGGTTGGGCATGAAGGATGGTTCACCTAGCACAGCTGCCTGTGCCGGCCCAATAAGCAGTCACCCCTGTGAATATCATCATCAGGCAGCTCCTGGCAGCACAGGTGGCATACCCAAACACCTCTCTTCATGGACAGGAGGTAGCTGTATCCTCCTTCCCAGAGCTGCTGGCATGTGAGCATGTCTGCAGCTGGGCAGTAAGAGATCTGCAAATTAGATTATAGGGTAAATATGTATAGGAATTCCTAGAATCACAGAATGGTTTGGGTTGGAAAGGACCTTAAAGCTCATGTAGTTTCAAGCCCCTGTTAGGAGCAGAACATCTTCCACTACACTGGATTGTTCAAAGCCCCACCCAACCTGGCCTTCAACACTGCCAGGGATGGGGCAGCCACAGTTTTCTGGGTAACCTGTGCCAGTGCCTTACCACTCTGACTGTAAATAACTCATCCTAATATCTAATCAAAATCTACCCTCCCTTCAGTTCAAAGCCATTAACTACCCCTTGTCCTATCAATACAGGTCCTTGTAATGAAAAATACTAATATGAAAGCCAGACTGAGACTTGGATACCCTTAAATATGGGGTGGCAGATTCTTCACCCAGGTCATCAGAAAAACAGATGAAAGATGATTGTGCAAAATCCTAAGAGGGTTGATGGGGGAAACAAGTAACAAGGTTACCACTGTTTGCCTCACTGCACAAATTGGAAAGTTCTTAAGAAACACCTCAACTGAGAGATTCCAGGGTCCAGAAGGAAGCATATGTAATGTGAAACAGCAACAGATGCCAAATAAAATTAACCCTACAATAATCTTAGGAAACTGGATGAGGTATTCTGGAAAGCGTGCTACAGGCTGAAAGGAATTAAAACAACCTTAAGTTAACATGTTCAGTAACTACCATTGACGCTGTCATAAATAGATACACATTAAGATATTAGTAACATGTTCTCTGACTGTTTACACTTAACCTGAATTTCCACAGGCCGTGAGAATTCTTGCATGAGCAAGATTGCGTTAAAAGCTATCACAAATCACATTTGGAAAAGCATCAGTAAGGTTGCTTTAAATAAAGTAAATGTATTATAAAGGTAAAAGCAGTAAAAGAGTATCGGTCTGCATTCAAAGAGAAAAATACATCACCATGTCCATAGTCTACCAGGTTATCTAGGAAAATACACCATCCAGAAATTACCAGGGTAATCTTAGAATTCATACAGCCCAAAAATGACCAGGTTATTTAAGAACACAGGGTCCAGAAGATAAATAAGGCACTTAAGAGACAATAATATAAAATGGATAGTGCACGGAATGGGCGCATGAGGAAACACATTAAAAAAAAAATAAAATCTGTTAACTCTTGAGCCCAAGTAATAGCATAGTTGGAGACACGTTAAAATTGGATATATAAGACTGTAGCAAGCTCACATAATGCTCTGAGTTGTGTAAGGTGCCGTGTTTCTTCAGCACTGGATATGCAGCACCCATAAGTCTGACAGGCTGCAGGTACTGTACTGCTGTTTATGTGAGTACAGTCTTATCACTAAGGGGAGCTGTGTTGCATTACCTGTTCTCAGGTTTTCTAAGTTGCATGGGATCTGGTAACCCATTCCAGCTCTGTGTCACTGTATAGTCTGAATGCAACAAATTGAAGCATAAAGTCTTCAACTTTAATTCAGATTTTTTACTCTAAAGGTCTCAGATTTTATAACGTCAAAAAATCTACAGAGAAATATGATTCACAATTTAAACATCTTTTATCTTTACATAAATACTTACATTTGTAAAAACACATGAAGATTGCTTGGATTTTTCTTCTAGTTGGAATTCCCCAAAAGGAGCAAAATTACACGAAAGATAGTTACTTACGAAGTTTAAATCATCTCGTATTAACCACAAAGCTGCAGTTGGTCCTTACTCAGGAAAACACTCATACTGAATTCAAAGTACAGCTAAGTGCTTTGGCTTACAGGTCAGCATGACTGACTTCGTGAACGCCAGTACTGCCAGAGCATTTAAGGTTCCTGTCACTTTTTATTCCAAAGTTGTTTCCTGTTGCTTTTAACTGCAAAAAGACTGTTTTGGGCTAAGGTTTTCTAAGATGTGCAGTTAAGTATAGCCTGATACTGGTATCCTTCAAGGTCTAGACTCAAATTTTAATTGCAAGTCACAAGATGGCCCATCGTATTTTACCCCCTTTGAGATAAGTCTCAAAACTTCATTTCTAGTTTGTGACCTAGCTTATGTATAATTGGCTTTTAACTGTGGTTTTGCTACTTCTGCATCACAGTTATTTTAGATGTCTTGTGCCAAATCAAAGAGGTTCTTTGCCTAGGGGCACAGTATTGGAAGATTTCATTATGTTGCAATTCTTTTAATAACAGCATGGCTTTTTTTTTCCTGATCAAAAATACACTAGTGAACAGGGCTTTGTGTCTGCTGTTGTCTGATGAATAGTCAAAAATTGAACATGATTAAAAACGGCCTGGGATAATGAAAAAGTATAAATTAAGGGATAATATGAAAAGAATTGTAGAGATTTAACACCATATCTGGAATTTTCGTAGGTTTTGGCACCATAATACCTTACCAGATACTGAACCAATAAGACAAGTTTATCTTCCCAAAATAATACACATACCATTTTTTACCTTGATTCACAAAAATTGCTTCAGACACAATGCTGCTTCTGCATCCATGTAGCTAACCAAACACCTTTTCTTCCTCCCACACTGAAAACTACTGATCATATATCATAGAATCAACTAGGTTGGAAAAGACCTTTAAGATCATCAAGTCCAACCATTACTCCAGCACTGCCAAGTCCATCCCTAAACCACGTCACTAAGGGCCTCATCTACACAGTTTTTGAACACTTCCAGGGACAGCAATTCTACCACTTCCTGGGCAGTGTTTTCCAATGCCTGATCACCCTCTCTGTGAAGAATTTTTTCGTAATATCAAATCTAAACCTCCTCTGGCACAACTTGAGGCTGTTTCCTCTTGTCCTATCTCGTGTTGCTTGCGAGAAGAGACCAATCCCCACCTCGTTCCATCCTCCTTTCATGTACTTTTAGAGAGGGATAAGGTCCCCCCGGAGCCTTCTCTTCATAAGACTAAACAACCTCAGTTCCCTCAGCCGTTCCTCATCAGACTTACTCTCCAGACACTTCATCGGCAATATACATGCTATCTTAGGTATTTCTTCACAGTTCAAGGAATATTTTGGTCTAAAATCTACTTGTAGACAGGATGTACAGGGGACTTTTAGAAAGGCGGAAACAAATCAAGAGTTCTTTCACACATGGGATTCAGCATTATTCTTATTCCTGAAAGAGACCTGTTCAGGATGTCAATAGAAAGAGTGCTTGACATTCAGGATAATGGAGAGGAGAATGTGGTGCTTCATTGTGGGTCTAGCCTTGACAGAGCAAGAGCAACTGCTTCTCTTGCTGGCAGGATACGAGTGTGCTTCTTTGCAATAAGACATAACCCACACGTGCAGGAAATCAGTTGAAAATGGCTGTTTAAAACACAAGTTCAAGACATAAAACTCCTCATGGGAAGAACTATTTTGCGCCTCTGAAGTTCATTCCTGGCTTGTTAGCTTAATGCGTATTGTGTTCTGACCTCGTGCTCAAGAAGTGGGTGGCAGGTCTGGCTGAAGGACAGAATTCTGTCCTTCAGAATTAAACTGCTAAAAAATGCTGATATGGTACACAACGTTTAATAGCAACAGTATGGCATGTTACCCTCTTTCAAGTACAATGTCTGGATTGCAAAATACACATTTGTTTTTCCTTCTGTTGTGTCTGTCTGTACTTGAACAGTCTGTCTTCAATCTTATCTTTACTAAACATGCACAAATGAGCCTGATTACACACAAAATATAACTTGTTCAAGCATTTTATTTTTCATTCTATAAATTGAAGTTTGCTTTGTTTTCTTTAGATTTAAAAAATGCTTTAGTCATATTAGGCTTTCTTGAAGAAGACCCTACTTTTGTATGAAGCCAAGTCATCTCAAGTTACTTCCTTAATTAGGAAAAAAAAGCATTTTCACTGCTCTTCACTCATACGAGACACGAAGCTTCTGATTCCTAAGGAATGTCAGATTCAAAACCCTGTTACCAAGGGTTGAGGAAATTAGAATGTTCTCAGGAGATTCCAAAAGCATTGCTTCAAAACTAAAATATGAACTTATTTGATCTGATGTATAATTAAACAGAGTAGTGACTTAGGTAAGGAAATCCTTGCAAAGGAAATCCTTGCAGATTGTCAGTTTCTGCATAGCAGAATAATATACACAGTTTTTGCACTACTTACTGCAGAAAAAAATACGAAACTTTATGTATTATTGAAATACTTACATATGTGCCAGTGCAGATACAGTTTCTACCACTGCCAAACGTTCATCTACCTCTAAACAATTCTAGTTGGACAGTTAATCTTAGTTCTTCTACGGAATTTTTGCTCCAAGTCATCCACTTGTGGATAGGAAGAAAGGATTTTTTTCTGCCTAATATGTTGCTGATTTCTGTTTCTATGTTCTATTTTCTGATCAGCTCTTGTCTAACCCTGTAGAAAGCTGATACTTGTGTAAGGCATATGAGTTTCACCACCTGAAATAAAATCAGCCAAATTTTACTGGTTTAAGCCATTGGAAAACTGCTGTCTGTCCCTGCTTAACGCAGATGGAGCAAAGTTTTGCAGTTAACATTTGTAAGTGATCATTTTGCATTTGAGTAGGAAAGCAACTAGAAAAATTCACAACTTGCTCTTTGGCAACTGCAGTGGGTGTTTTGGCCCTGAAACGCTAGGCCAGCTTCAGTATCAAAACTGAAAGCAAGATTATGCTTATCACAAGGACTTATCTTTGTTTGTGAGCAGCACAGAGGGCAGCTGGCAGAAAATTGGTCTGTAAAAGTTGTGTGCCAGGATGATCACTCAAGCACAAAATAGTTAGGTCTGCCCTGTGAGACAATGTTAATTGTGCAAGAGGTAACTTTTTGTGCCACTACTCCTGAAGTGCAGGATTGCAGGTGGTGCTGTGTGGGACATGAGTTACAAAACAAAGCAAGTCAGAGAGCAGACAGGCCAGCTAATTTTCATTGCAGAGGGAGAAGAACAAGAACTAGAGCCAACAGGACTGGCCAGCAAAGAGAAGGATGCTGTTGGGTTAAAATCTGGGTCTGAGGTCCTCTGTTTGGAGAAAAGTACCTGTGGGGGGAAACTGTGGGGAGGCTGTAGGTGCTTGGTGCATGCGGTAGGGAGACCACCTGGCCAGCAGAAAAGGTAGAGGAGGACGCAGTGGCTGAAATGCCGGGAGCGGAGTGAGCTTCATACTGCTAAGCCATGAGAGAGCAGAAACAGGGAGCACAACAGGAATAACACACAGTCTGAATTAACAGTAAAGCATTAAAGAAAAACAGGAGTTCATGGCGACTGGGTTGCAGGCAAGAACGCGGTGGACCTGAAGGACTGAAGCTGTGGGTTGTTGGGTGTGGGGAAGAAGTCCAGACATTGAGAAAAGTAAGCAGGCAAAGAGTACGCAGGGAGCATGAGCATCTTTGGGGCCAACAGCAGCACGGGATGATGGTAAGTCTGGGAAAGGGAGGCCTCTGTAACAGGGCGGAAAAAAACACAAAGGGACCTTCGGGGACAAACACCCGTCTGCTTTACACACGAGGGTGGTGACAATTAGCTGCTTCCAGTCAGTGAATGGAGCGAGCTTTCAAGTCAGAAAGGGAACAGCACAAGGCCAGACTGACAAAAGCAACTCCGGGCGAGCACTGGTGACTGAAGTGCCGACGCTTGGCCCCGGGCCAGGCTTGTCACCAGCCTGGCGACAGTCCCGCGCCTGCCAGCCACGCTGCCGCCGGCGGCACCCGGCGCAGCCCGCTTCACTGTTAGGGGAGTAAGGGCTGGATTCGCGGGGACACGCGAGGAGGCGGGCCTGCCCGCGGCCCTTCCGCTGGTACCGGTGCCGAGGCCGGCCGGCGGGTTCACGCGGATCCGGCGTCTGCACCCCCAACCCCGCAGTCCCGCGACCGCCCCGCCCCCGCGGAAGGAGGAATGAGCCACCTTCTATTGCTGAGGAGAGAAGGGGCGGATGAGACTTGGTCTCTCCTTTCATCCCTCCCTCCGTGCCTCGGGGCGGGCGGGCCGCTTCTCCTGGCTGCCTCCGTTCGCCCTCACACCTGGACGTGTTAACCGAGCCGTCTGTTTTCGGCAGGCCTGCGCCGCCTCACCCCCGACACCTCCCCTGCCGCCTGGTTGCGGCGTGTGGTTGGTACCGCCCCGCCTGGCGGGCGGAGGGAGCGCGGCTGTAACTCCGGCGGCGCCTGCTGCTGCTGCAGGAGGAGGAGGTGGGCTGCGGGCCGGGCAGCAGCGCGACGGGCAGCGAGGCGCCAGGCCGCCGCGACTGAGGGGACTGGACGGGCCGGGGCGGGGGGGCGAGGAGGGGAGAGAGATGGGCGGAGTTTTGCGTCAGCGCCGTCGCGGCTTATATGAGGGGGGCGGGGGGAGGATGCGTCCGTTTGGCGGGAGCGGTCCGGCGGAGGAGGAGCGAGGTTTCGCCGAGCCGAGCCGAGCCGAGCGGGGCTGTCGTGCGGAGTGCCGTGTGTGCGCGCGCGGCGGGGCAGCGCGGGAGGCCGGCAGGCGCTGCCCGCTGCGTGCGGCCCGGCCCGGCCCTCGTGGGTAGGCAGGGCGCGCCGCGGGTGGGGGCTGCGGGTGCGACCGCCGGCGTCCGAGGGGGCTCCGGCGGGTTGAGGGGTGGGCGCGGCAGGGTGTCTCCCGGCCGGGGGCCGCCCGGTCGCCGTTACGGAGCGCGCTGATGGTGTCCCCTCGTGTGTTGCCCTTGTCTCTGCTCTCCAGCGCCGGTGCGTTTACCCCAGCAGCGGAACCTCAGGCGGTTGGCAGCGCCTCGGTGTCGGGGACTTGAGGTGCGGACCCCTCCCCTCGGATCAGTTCGGCTGGCGGTAGCGGGCGTCACGTCGGTGAGAAAACATGAGCCGAGATTTCAAACCCGGAGACTTGATCTTTGCCAAGATGAAAGGTTATCCCCATTGGCCAGCCAGGGTAAGGCACCCCTCCTCCCCTGCAGGCCGCAGCGCCCTCCTGCTCGGTACCTGCCCTCCCCCGGCCTCCCCTCACGCTGTTGGGCTTTGTGTAGCTAGAAGCGCCTTCGGGCACCCGCGGAGAGCCAGACGCTGAAACCGCGCGGCGCGCTCGGCCGCCCCTTGCCCGAGGGAGGGCAGCGCAGCGCTCCCGTGGTTGGAAGCGACTTCTCGAGCCGCGCTGCGGATCCCTGGTCGGCTTTGCTCTTGCCTTACGCTTCTGTGCAAGTCGCTTCTGTAAGCAGTAGTCCTCTCTAGTAGTTGTTAGCTGTGCTAATTTGCATAACAGCTTTTAGAAATGAAGGCTGCTGTCGATAGCGATAGCGCGGTGCTGGAGCTCTGCAGGCATCTAACTGCACCAGAATGTTCGTCCCGAGTAACTGCCCCTTTTTGACAAAAGAAAGTGATGTCGGGGTTACTCTTCGCTTTTAAAGGGGGCTGTTGCTACACTGCTTCCTATAGAATAAGCCAAGTGTGCACGTGGAGTTGTCTAGTCCTTTTTTTTGCATTCTCCCTGGTTCCTTGGAGGAAGCAGAGTTCTGTGGCTGCTGTAGACTATTTGATGGTCGTAGGAATGCAGAGAGAAGAGTAACAGAGGTATTTTGCTAAGATGCTGGTTGAATAATATTTTTATTTTTTTTTAAGTGCCTTGACCTTTTTGTGTCACTGGACATTTGGGGTTGGCCAAGCTCAGCCTACGGGCAGGAAATCTTGCTATTGCTTATGCTGAAGGAGTGGTGTTTGCATGCAATTGAAATGTGCTTTTCACCTGTAGCATGTCATGCCTCTTCGATTAAAGAAGATGATCATGTGAAAAGTGTGGCTCTAATAGGAGAAGGGTTGTCATTTCCTATACTTGCTAATACTGGTTTTGATTCTGCTGTGTTTTTTAACATACAATTAAAAAGAGACCTTGAGACCAGCTTTACTTCTCTGTAGATTTTGGTTTTAGGTTTTTTATTTTCCTTTTTAATGTCTAACAGTTTTACCTACTTTCCCCTAGACTGTTCCTAACTGTTACTTGACTTGAATTACAATCTCTCTTTTTCTTAGGTGGATGAAGTTCCTGATGGAGCAGTAAAGCCTCCTACGAATAAAATGCCTATTTTCTTTTTTGGCACCCATGAGACGTAAGTCATTTATATTTAAGGTCATAATTTTATTTTTTTTTTTATTTTTCTCATTGTAGAATGCTGTGACAAGAAGTTAACAGCTTGTCTGAATGTAGTGTGTTTTATAGTATAGGTTAAACTGTAGTATTTGGTAGCAGAACAGCTCTTCCTAAATTAATCTCTTTTGACAAGACATGCTTCTCTAACATTTACTTAAGGTAATCACAGGAATGGGATGCCATAACCATACCATATGCACTTTCCTTGTTAAAATAAATAAAAAAAAATCCTACCCACAGTGGCACGAATTATAGGTTTTTCTTTCTTCAGTAAGAAACTTTAATTCTACAGTCCTTTACATCCTCAAAATTCTCAACAATATGTTCTCAAATAAAAAGAAGGCTGAGCACAATGAAGTAGGCAGAATTTGAGAAATTGGCAAATAATAATGTATTGGCTTTTGGTGGGTTTTGTTTTCTGGAGAGGTTTGAATTTGTGAGTAATTTTTTGTATGATCTGGAGAGAAAAATGAGGAAGTGAAGTTAGGTTTATACCTATCAACTTGCAAAATACTTACCTTTAGGTACTTTTTGCAGTGCTGCCATTTTGCAGTTATGAAACATTTGTTTTGAGGGACTGTTTCTTCCACTGCTAAATTTGATTGTAAATATGCTGGGGTTTATAAATTTCTGTTGTTTTGAGAACTATCATGTTACTTTATAGCATGACTGGTTGTCCTAGTGTAGATTTCTAAGACACCGGATTCAGTTCTACTTTTGTTGTCTGGTTGTTTGTGGTGTTTGTTAAAGGAACCAAAGTGGTTTTAATTCCATTGTTTTTATTAATAAAATGGCAAATGATATATAAGCAGCTCAGAGACAGAAGTTGTATATACAAATAATGTTTCACATGTTTTATGGAAAGGCCTTGTTTTTTTTTCCTTCATCTGATTAAAGATCGTTTGAAACCTCTTTAGTCTGGCACTTTGCATCTGTCTTAATAAGACACATTAAGACAAAACACATTGCCCTGTTGAATTAAAGAGTAAGCATCCTCTGTGTTACTTGGTTCTTTTTTTAAGAAGTGATTTACCTTTGAAAAGGGTTTGTGTATGCTCGAGTCTTAACACCAGTGCATTTTTTTTAACTGTTCATATCTTTGAATGGCTCATGTTTTTTTAGTTTTGTTTTTAGTGTGTGTGTGTATATTGTTTTGTGGGTTCGTGAAATTTGATTTAAGGTTGCAAGGTTTGAATCTTGTTGCTTGTTTGTTGTTTTGGGTTTTTTTTAAGTAAGATTTCAAACAATGCGGAAGATTACCTTTTTTATCAATATTTTTTTCCAGATTTTTTTTGGATTCTGAAAGCACAGTATTGTTTTGATCCTGCCCTTGGTAATCTTGATAGGCTGGAGGGAAGGGATGGCATCCAGAGGGACTTTAGACACGCTTGATAGGTGGGCCAGTGCCAACCTCATGAAGTTCAACAAGGCCAAGTGCAGGGTCCTGCACATGGGTCATGGCAATCCCAAGCATAGCTATAGGCTGGGCAGAACCTTGGGCAACATGGTCTAGAGTGAGGTGTCTCTACCCATGGCAGGGGGTTGGAACTAGATACTCTTCATCCCTAGCCATTCTATGATTCTCAAATTCTGTTCCATGACATTTAATTTTTGTTTAGGTGATCCATCAGGTAGTAGGTAGAGCTAACGATTTGCTGTATTGTTTCATGGGAACAAAGATAAATTGGTAAGCTTATTCTCTGCTGTGCTTCTCACAGTTACACACCTGATCAAAGCTAGACACTATGTATCTTCAGCACGTTAGTAGTCTGTACATATACAGCCTATCTTACTCTAAGTAGTAGCAGCTCTGAAAATCTAGATAACTAGTTAAATCATGCTAAAAAGTCCTTCTGTATAAAAGATGACATTTTCTAGCTGCGTGGATGGTTACAGTAGGAAAATACGAGCTATGGCAGAAAGCGAAAGGAAGATCAGCTTGGGAATTATTCTTGACTTCTAGGAACAATACTAGCTCAGTTTTGCAGATTACTATAAACAAGTATGAACTGGTACTTTGCTATGCAGGACAAAGATACACAGGCAGTGTTAAGACAATTACTATGACAGCAGCCTATATAAAAATATTTTTAATATTCATCAAGAAAAACTTTGGGGGAGAAACTTAAAATAAGGAACATCTTAAGTTTTACTGTTCTAGTTTGGTAAGTTACGAGGTCCTATTGTCACACACTGAAAAACTACTGAGTTAATGCTGAGTTGCATAGCGTTTTTAAAAAGGCATGGGCAGTCAGTGTAGCTAAGTGTTGCTTTTTCATGTCCAGTACACTAAAAATTATTCTTAAATTTAGTATTTTAACCAGATCACTTTTAACTTAAGAACTTAGAAGGATTTTTGTTAGCTTAGAGGCATTTCTCCTCTTTTAAATTGTTCTCTTGCTTTACATTGTCCAGATTCCAAAATTTTTTATTCCTAACATTTAAGCATGATTTGTTTAATAAGGAAGCAATTGCTCTGTTTGTTTGCAAGCTACTCTTTTTCAATTGTTCTGGTTCAGTAGTTGGTCGTCCTATTGTCTGTAATCTTAAGATGCAGCTTCAGCTGTTGCTTGCTGGACACTCAACACCCCGGGAAGGAGGGGGTCCATATGTGTGGTGGTACTAGAGAAAAACTTGGGCTGTTGATGGCAAAACTTGAGAAAACTGAAGATACTTACGTAGTAGAATCTGTTGTAGTAGTGGTGAATTGCGTATCTTACTAACATTTGGTGCTTACTTCTCTGAAAAGACTATTTAAAATGTGAAATTTTGTTCATTTTGTGCTTTCTTTCCTTAAGGGCATTTTTGGGACCAAAGGACATATTCCCTTACTCTGAAAATAAAGATAAATATGGCAAACCAAATAAGAGAAAGGGTTTTAATGAAGGGTTGTGGGAAATTGACAACAATCCCAAAGTGAAGTTCTCTCATCAGCAGGTAAGTTATGCAGAGTCTGCAAACGTTCATTGCTATACTGTTGAGGAAAAACAAAAGGCAGTGAATGTTTCCCTGCTGTAAGCTAATGAATTATTGCTGCTGTCCAGTGGCAGGTTATGCCAGTTATTATTTTAATTTTGTTTTTAATTGATCTCTAGTATTAATAGCAGGAGACATGGGAGCGTTGTTTAACTAGGGGTATCTGCTTATTATAATTTTATTGCAAGCTTATGGGGGATCATGTTGGTTTTCAGAGCAAAAGGCTGAAAGTTAGCTTTTTACAATACACATCAAGCTTTAGTTACAGCTATACGTATACTTGTATGTGTATATATAACTACAGACTGTATGTATTAATATATATTCCCAAGATACTTATCTCTGGAACTGTACTCCAGAACCGGAGTTTTGTCTTTGCCTACCTTCTCTGAACATTCTGTGGCCTCTTGGTTTTGCTGTGTACACTGGGCACATACTGGGCCTTCTAGGCAATGCTGCAGTAATAATAAAAATAGTAGGTATATTTTGGCATTACTTGCCGCTCTTATGCGAGATTTGCTGTTTTAACACCAGTTAAACCCTGCTTCACAGGTATTGTAAGTTGTTTCTGAAGTACTGTTGAGAGATGAGGTGATGTACTCCACATGTACACTTTCTCTGCTCAGGGTACGGAAAGATGCTAATCCCCCTCATCGAAGTGGGAAGCGCTGTATTAATAATACTTCAGCTTTGGTGATAGCACTTAAACAGGGTGTTTCATTAGCTGTTCAAGTTCTGTCTAGAGCTATTGGATTGTTCCTTGCCATTTTTTCCCCCCAGGTCATATTTAAAATCTGTCTCTTCTACGATTCTAGTTCTATAAGTGAGCCTTAAAAATACTCAAAGAAGGAGCTTTTGTTAGTGGGGGTGTTTTGACTGGAGTACTGTGTCCAGCTCTGGGCTAATTAGTATGAGGAAGATGTGGACATCCTGGAGTGAGAGTGACACAAAAATGATAAAGTGGAGCATCTCTGCTGTGAGGAAAGGCTGAGTGAACTGGGACTGTTCAGCCCTGGAGAACTAGGGCTGATATCGTCAGTAGATACAGATACCTGATACAGGTGTGTAAAGAATCATAGAATGGCTAGAGTTGGAAAGGACCTTAAGATCATCTAGTATGCAACCCCGTGCCATGGACAGGGACGCCTTATCTTAGACGAGGTTGCTCAAGTCCCTGTCCAGTCTGACCTTGAACACTGCCAGGGATGGAACATTCACAGCATCCTTGGGCAGCCTCTTCCAGTGCCTCACCACCCTCACAGTAAAGAATTTCTTCTTTATATTTAACCTAAATCTCCCCTGTGTACATTTAAACCCATTGCCCCTTGTACTATCACTTCAGTGCCTGATGAAGAGTCCTCATCCAGCATCCTTGCAGGCTCCGTTCAGATACTGTAAGGTAGCTATGAGGTCTCTGCACAGCCTTCTATTCTCCAGGTTGAACAGCTCTAAGAGGATCCAGGCTCTTTTCGGTAGTGCCCAGTGACAGGACCAGAGGCAATGGACAAACTGTAACTCAGAAGGTTCCCTCTGAATACTGGGAAACATTTTTTGCTGTGAGGGTGACTGAGCACTTGGCACAGCTTGCCCAGGGTGGCTGTTGAGTGTCTATACTTGAAGTTACTCAGCAGTTGTGTGGACGTGGTTCTGGTCAGCTGTCTCTGGGTCACCCTGCTTCAGCAGGAAGGCTGGACCAGACTGAATTACAGAATTACTGAAGGTAATACAGTAGACTTGTGCAAATTTTCTTATGAATTTTCACCTTAACTTTAAGTCTGTAGAAAGCCTTTCTTTGACAGCCTTCTCTTTCCTACCCTGTGCTGTGTGTTCTCAAAATTTGATTTGGAGCAAATCAAGCCCTTAAGGTTTAGCCAGCTCTTGTTTTCACCTGTGGGCAGTTCCTGTTGGTGCTGAAGGAGTACATCTGCAAACAGCTAAGTAGATTCGACATTCTGTAAGATAAATCAGGATGTAAAACATCCTGTAATGTTATTTGTTCTGAAATAAATAAAACCCAACCAAAAAAATCGCAACTAACCAGACGATAAGCACAAGTGATGAACAATAAAATTGCTTGCCACCTCCTAACTAATACCAACCCTGGCCCAGCAGTGATTGGTCCCTGCCAGTCAGCTCCCCCCAGTTTATATACTGGGCATGATGTTCCGTGGTATGGAATATCCGTTTGGCTAGTTTGGGTCAGGTGTCCTATCTCGTCTTCCTCATGGCATCTTGAGCTCCCTCCTCGCTGGCAAAGCATGAGAGACTGAAGAAGTCATTGACCACCGTAAGTACTACTCGGCAACAACTAAAACGTTGGTGTGTTTTTGGCATCGTTCTCAGACTAAAGCCAAAACACAGCACTGCACCAGCTACTAGGGAGAAGATTAGCTATCCCAACTGAAACCAGGACAGGATATTATCTTAGCATCCTATTCTCAAAGCTGGAAAAACAAGTGCAGTTGTTTTACAGTTCCACCCTGCTAGTAATACAAGAAGGTGCTTATCTGCTTGATAACAGGCTCTGTGACTGTCTAAACTAACAGCTAAGGGGTCTTTGAAAGGTAGGGCTTCTCAATGTCTTAGTTGGGGAAGGCAAGGAAGTTTGAATGGTTGATCTAGGTATATTGGCATTTTATTGGGAGTTTGTGAGGAAGCTTATACGTCTAAGGAAGTTTGGTTGATCTAGGTATATTGGCATTTTATTGGGAGTTTGTGAGGAAGCTTATACGTCTAAGGGAGCAGAGTGGATGAAATAGGCTTCTGGGGCTCCACCTTCCCATCTTTGCCAAATAGAGGAATGGTACAGGCAGCAAAACACTGATGTCACAGAATTTTGCACAATTTAGCCTATTGACATAAGCTTTTTATTCCCAATTCTGATAACATGAAACAAAGACAAATAGAGAAAACATCTCAGCTTCCCCCAACTATCTCTGCTCTCCCTTTGCTGGTCTCCAGTCCCCTCACCACACATTGCAGCAGTCCTTTGAGTGAGGTCATGGCAGTGCACTGGGGCCAGTGTGTAGTGGTTGTTTTGCTTTTGCTGTTCCTTGCTTCTTGCTGAGAACCTCAGGTAAGGGCTCCTCTGCAGGCTGCAGTCCCCTCAGAGGTTGTACCATCTGCCTGCTCTGTCTCTGCTCAGACAGCACCTCAGGCCTGGAACCTGGATTGGGCAGCTCCTTGTGTGCCTCCTTTTTCTAGTGTCACTCAGCAGGCACCACCCTCCCCCCCACCCCCAGCAGCATCACCTCCGCTGCAGCATCTCTGCAGCCTTTCTCAGGCAGCTGCTCTTCCCTGTAGCTGTGTTTGGGGAGGTCAGTGTGCTGTGTGATAGGCAGGGTTTGGTGGAGGGCAGGGTGTTGAGCCATCTGGGACCGGTTTTGCTTGGATTTGTGACCAGCTCAGGGCATTCTCAGAGCGGGTTCCATGCAGCGTGCAGGCACCTACCAGCTGTTTTCGTCAGTGGTGTGTGACAGAAGATACAATGTAGGCGCTGGGCAGTAGTGATGAGAGTCTAGAAATTCAATGTGAATAGGTAATTTCGTGTTTGGCACACAGCAGGTGAGATCAGAGAGGAGTGGGTAGTCACTTGGCAAAATTGTGGCTACAAGATTAATATTAAAATGACAGACTTATCAGCTATTCATATAGAGAAATTTTCTTGCAACTTTGGGTTTTTTTTTTTTTCTTATTTGGCATATTTTGTCTTAGGAAGTCCTTCTGAGAGCCACATTTTCTGTTTAACTGCTAGAGCTGGCTGGAATGTTCTGAAAGCAGTATTTATACTTTGCAGATGTTGCTTGTAACTGCTAGTAAGGGAAGTAGAAGGCAGAAGGGAGCTTGTGGCTTGGGCTTAAATCCAAAACCACTTCCTCAGTGGGGGAAAAATTAAGAGTTGGGGGCAGTTCTGCCAGCTTTGTTTGAAAGAACTAATATTTAAGAGTGAGAATGCTGTACACAATGCAATGGAATAATAATAAAAAAGTTATTTTGGCTTTACCTTCTCTTATTTCCATGCTTTTAATGTTAGCCTCTATTATAATTTTTCATTTATTCTTTTTATTTCTCTGCTCATGTTCTCAGGAACAGGTAGTTGGCGCACTTAAGATTGATACCTCATTCAAAACTGCAGGCAGTAGCATCACAAGTTGTACTTGTCCAAAACCAACTTTCTTTCTTTAAATTGTGTATAAGAAAAAAACCTACATTGCAGTATTTTTAGTGTGAAAAGAAGTTGTTACAGCATTAAAGCTTGAAAATTTGATATGAAAACACAATTTGAACTGAAAAGTGTGGAAATGAATGATATACTTTAATATGCTTGTAGTTCTAGTGAGGGTTTCCTTAGCATGATGATTTTTTTCTGTAACATACAGGTGGCAGAACACCTCTGAGTAGTGTTATACTGTAGTTCAAGAAGGCATTTAGGTTTCATTTTTGATATTTTTATATTGAAGTCCCATCCAGCCGTTAACCCTCCTATCAAAGAAACTGTTCAAGAAGGTGCTCAGGAGCCTGCTGAGGGGAGTGAAGAAAAAGCAGGAGCCAAAAGAAGAAAGAATTCTGTCCCAAAAGTAAGTGACTGAATTGATGCTTTGTTCTATCAGAAAGGCTTTTAAGTCAAAATTGTATTGCGAAGTTTTTACTTAAATATTTTAATAGGGTTTTACTGCTGTAACTGCCTTGCTCTTGCTTCTTTTCAGACGTACTTACAGTAATATATTTGTCCTTTTAAGTATATATATCCATCTGTATATATACAGACATACATACAGTAATATTTCTGCATTCATAGAATCATAGAATAGTTAGGTTTGGAAAGGACCTCAAGATCATCAAGTTCCAACCCCCCTGCCATGGACAGGGACACCTCACACTAAACCATCCCACACAAGGCTTCATCCAACCTGGCCTTGAACACCGCCAGGGATGGAGCACTCACAACCCCCCTGGGTAATCGATTCCAGTGCCTCACCAGCCTAACAGGAAAGAATTTCCTCCTTGTATCCAATCTAAACTTCCCCTGTTTAAGTTTTAACCCGTTACCCCTTGTCCTGTCACTACAGTCCCTGATGAAGAGTCTCTCCCCAGCATCCCTATAGGCCCCCTTCAGATACTGGAAGGCTGCTATGAGGTCTCTACGCAGCCGTCTCTTCTCCAGGCTGAACAGCCCCAACTTCCTCAGCCTGTCTTCATACGGGAGGTGCTCCAGTCCCCTGATCATCCTCGTGGCCCTCCTCTGGACTTGTTCCAGCAGTTCCATGTCCTTTTTATGTTGAGGACACCAGAACTGCACACAATACTCCAGGTGAGGTCTCACAAGAGCAGAGTAGAGGGGCAGGATCACCTCCTTCGACCTGCTGGTCACGCTCCTTTTGATGCAGCCCAGGATACGGTTGGCTTTCTTGGCTGCAAGCGCACACTGCCGACTCATGTTCATTTTCTCATCAACCAGCACCCCCAAGTGCTTCTCCACAGGGCCACTCTGAATCTCTTCTTTGCCCAATCTGTAGCCGTGCCTGGGATTGCTCCGACCCAGGTGTAGGACCTTGCACTTGTCATGGTTAAACTTCATAAGGTTGGCATCAGCCCACCTTACAAGCGTGTCAAGGTCCCTCTGGTTGGCATTCCTTCCCTCCAGCATATCAAGCGGACCACACAGCTTGGTGTCATCGGCAAACTTGCTGAGGGCGCACTCAATCCCACTGCCCATGTCAGCGATGAAGATGTTAAACAAGACCGGTCCCAACACCGATCCCTGAGGGACACCACTCATTACTGGTCTCCAGCCGGACATCGAGCCATTGACCGCAACTCTTTGTGTGCGGCCATCCAGCCAGTTCTTTATCCACCGAGTGGTCCATCCATCAAATTGATGTCTCTCCAATTTAGAGACAAGGATGTCGTGTGGGACAGTGTCAAACGCTTTGCACAAGTCCAGGTAGATGACGTCAGCTGCTCTACCCCTGTCCACCAGTTCTGTAGCCCCATCATAGAAGGCCACCAAATTGGTCAGGCAGGATTTCCCCTTAGTGAAGCCGTGCTGGCTGTCACCAAGCACCTTGTTGTTTTTCATGTGCCTTAGCATGCCTTCCAGGAGAATCTGCTCCAAGATTTTGCCAGGCACAGAGGTGAGACTGACTGGTCTGTAATTCCCCAGGTCTTCCATTTTCCCCTTCTTGAAAATGGGGTTTATATTTCCCTTTTTCCAGTCATCGGGGACTTCACCTGACTGCCATGATTTTTCAAATACGATGGCCAGTGGCTTAGCAACTTCATTTGCCAGGTCCTTCAGGACCCACAGATGGATTCCATCAGGTCCCATGGACTTGTGCACATTCAGATTTTTAAGATGGTCTCGAACCAGATCCTCTCCTACGGTGAGCCCAAGGTCTTCATTCTCCCAGTTCCTGCGTCTACCTTCTAAGACCTGGGTGGTGCAGTCAGAGCCTTTGCCAGTGAAGACTGAGGCAAAGAAGTCATTCAGAACCTCAGCCTTCTCCAAATTCCCTTTAAGATGCTATACATGTTCTTGAAAATTGATTTCTTTACTGGTCTGTGTTTCTCAGACTTGAGTTTACAATAACTTAGGCTGAATTCCTACAGTACTTCCTAGTCAGGAGAAGGTAGAAGCGATCACTAAGATTTAGCTTGAAGTTTTCCTTTCTGGTTTTGAAGACTTTTTAATACCATAGACAGGTATGATTGTCTTTTTCGATTATGAGGGGTTTTGTTGAAAATCCTAACAAAGCATAAGGTACTGTTTGGACTGAGGGAGTGCTGCAGTGTATCTGCCTGAACATATTGTGAGAATCAGTTATAAACAGGCCACATTCCTAATGGACTAATTAGGAGATAAATGGCTATAAAGGATTTCATAGCTGTATCACTGGACTCTTGAGTCAGGAAAATATCTGTGAGTAATTGGTATACAGTAGTTTATACAGAGTTCAGCCTTTTGCTTTGTAAATGTGTGCATACCTTAGAATACTTGTGAAGCAAGATTGTGTTATCTTAATCTATTGTATTCACAGTAAGAAAACACTTCAGTCTGAAACAGCTTACTGATACTGTACATAGTTCGTACTGTAAGAGGTGAATCTTTTTAGCTTACTGTACACTTAGTGATACTAGTGTAACATACTGTTTTGAACTTTGTCCTTTAATGCTTTGGTTTGTTCTTGTGGGTTTATTTCTCTTATGGGGTGGAACAGATGTGTGTCGTCTCTTCTTAGTTTTTTTTCTAAGGAAAATAGAATCCTAAAATGACAAAAATTGTGGTGCAGATGGGGCTGATATATTCATGGTATTTCATTTATTTCCAACTCATTTCTGGAAATTACTATTCTATGGGATGAGTAGTGCCCTTAAATTGTCAAACTATTTTGAATAGACTTGCCTTGATTCTGACTGTTTTAATTTTGAAAGATTCAGTGTAGTTTTTCTAGCCAGGTGTAGTTGGCTGTCCTTAGTATTGATCTACAGTTGCAACTGAAGAATTTGTGATGTGTTGGATACATACTGGATGTTCCTTAGGTAGGATTATATAGGATTAGTTAGACATACTAACGTATTACTAGTAGCCTTAATAGCTTCTTTTTTCAAGAGGAAAAAAAAGACCTTTTAGTGGAGGAAAATTGTACTGGTAGTACATAGATATATAGATTTTAAACTGGACTGGTACGTCAGTTTGCTTCACGGTGAATTTATACAGCAAGCAGCATGAGCTAGTGGCAATGGCTGTGACATAAGCTTCATGCTTCTCATGGAAAATGCTTTCAGCCTATCCTGAGCTGGCACTATGAAAGAGCCATTTAAACACAAAGATTGAATGGAAGATCCTGAATAGGTCTTTTTACATGGATTCTGTAATTAGTGTTAATCAGTTTAAGGCAAAATATGGAGCAGATTTACTCCTTTTCTTCTGATACTAATGTAGCAATAACATTTAAACTGGTCATTGTTCTCTAGTTTCCTGTGGGTTTAGTGTACCTGTTACCCTTCTGTCTTAAAGTTGTAATCTGTAAAAAGACTCAGTGATACAACATGTGTTCAAGTAGTTAGGAGCATTGCCTCACAGCCTTGTGCCTGAGTTGCTTTGGTGAGTGTTGAAATTTGAGAACTGCAGCTGCATTAAAAAGGAATTTCACTGAAGGTGCTTGGAGATGCTTGCAGGTGAGACAGTGCAATAGCATTAAAGTTGAGAGAATGAACTGAAGATCTGAAAAATGTGTACATACATAGGCTGCAGGGAAATGTTGATTATTTTCAAGGAAATTGTTACAAACTTTATTTTTCAAATCTTAATTGCTCATCTAAAATGCAGACTAGTATTTTAAGCTTAAAAAAAAACCCAACAAAATGGGGAAAAAAGGCATAGATTAGATAACGCCAATTATCACAAATTACTGTCTCATAAAGCAGCTTGATTGTGGTCTGTTTACTACATTGTCTTTGTTTAGTAGAATGATGTTCTAAGTTACATGTGATCTGTGACTTGGATATCCATCTGTGTGTAATAGATAAACAGTGATCTAGATGAATCTGGGGTGTTTGCATGAACAGTTACAAGTACTCATGTAATGTGATATGGTGAATAAGTATAGTTATGTTATCATGAACACAAAGTGAAATTTAAGTTCTAGTGTAGTACATTGCTGTATTTTGACTTGTTTTGACAACAGTCTGCAATTGTGTACTGGAGAAGGTGATCCTGCCTTAGGCTCTTAAGGTGTATTAAGAAACAAGTGTATCTACAGGCTTAAACTATTTAAAGTGAAAAGCAGCCTAATGGTTATTAGTGTGTTCTCTTTTCAATATGAAATATTTTTAATGCATTTTTTAACTCTGTGTTGCCTCCCTTTGCAGTTATCACTTAAAGAGGATAATAACTTGCCTACAGAAGCTGAAACAGAAGAAAAGGAGCTGGATACTTTGAAGGAAGATGATCTACCTCCTGAAAAAAACAGTAATAAAGAAGTATGTGAAAGCTTTTTCTGTGAGCCAGAGAGCATCTTGATATTACGTTGAGTGACATAAATCTAGTATTGAGTACTAAGAAGCGACTGTTATTACTACTGTGGCAGTCTCAGGAGCTGTTTAATGATATAAAACTTCCTATGTATTGACTTACATTTGTACCTCTCATTGAAGCTAACAGGAATTGAAGCTTTCATCAGAGAGAAAAATTTTAATCTGGCTTGTCTGTGAGTTCAATTAAAACATGTCTACATGTTTATTTAAAACAGAACATTACTTGGTATTTTTTTTCGTATCTTTCAGAAAAAAATACCGTAATTACCACATAATCAGGATTTTAACAATTTAAGAGCAGGAGGTGTGTTCCTGTGTATTACAGATTCTCTAAATTATGTGCTAGAGGCTTCATTGAGGAAAAAAAGCTTAGAATCATGTAAGATATATCTTTGTTTAGCTAAGACTTAGCACTGTTTTTAATCTGCACAGGATGTGGTGAAAACAAATGATGCTTCTCTTCCTAAAGCAGCTAGAAGAGGAAGAAAAAGAAAGGTAATAATATGTTTAATTCACCGTACTGGAATTTTTGGATGTGATGATACTGGATATTATATCCTTTAATGACAGATTATGCACAAGTTGAAGTGCTTGACACCCTCCTTTCCCCTTTCAAATGGCTGAAAGATTTATAAGAATGAAAGTTTTCCCAGAGAGTGTTCCACAGGTCTTAATTCTGTCTGATCTTAACATAGACTAGGGAGTTCCCATCTTTTCCTGAGCAGTCCAATGCAAGTAAGAGAAAATAAGATACAAACTGTTGCTAGACCACTTTCTTTTTTTTTTTTTTTTTTTTAATAAATAGTGTATTTCAAAACTCTGAAAATTTCTTCTAACATACTCATCACACTGAGCTACTTCCTATAAAGACCTGTCCTTTCTTAAGAGGTTGTGATTTTTGTGGTCTGTTCAACCTGGGGAAAAATTTGACTTAGCTCTGAAAGAGGCACTTTTACCTGCTTGCTTGGTCTGCTACAGCTGTCATATTCATGTGGTCTCAGAGCAAGCCACATCAGGGCACTGACACAGCTGAAAACTAGGTTAAAGTGGGGCAAATCCTTATTTCAATTTGAAACCATTTAGCTTGTCACATTAGTGCTGACAGCAGGGATGGGATGAGTGCAAAGTAACTGTGACCTTGGTATGTTTGTCACAGGTAAGTTGCATCATAAAGAAAGGTAGATATATGTTTGGATGGTCTTACAAAAATGTCTTGAATATTTAAAAAATACAATTTAAAGTATACCTTACTTAGAAAAGTAAATTTTATGAGAATCTAAAATTCAAAGAAAGCTTCTAGTCTGAAACAACATTCTTGAAATTCTTGAAAAAATGTCTGTGACTATGCATATTTGTGATTTCAGCTTGTAAATGGGAGAGAACCCTCACAGCTGATGCAGACACACAAAGAAGATCTCATTTTTTCCTTTTTCAAAAAGCACTCAAATCGTATGGTTGTGGTGTGTTTTGTTTTAGAAGCTGTAGGGCTTTTTTTGCATCATAAGGCACTGCAGGCCTAAAAAAGATTTCCTGTCAGTTTACAAGCTTCAGCTGACAGACTTTTGTTTGTTTGGCATGTGCTCTGTGCATTTGCATTGCTGTAGGCTGTTGCTGAACAGAAAAACTGTATTTCAAGGGATGTGGTACGTGCTTTTAGGTTAGAAGAGAGTTGGCTATGCGGTTATATGACTTCGAATGTGTTTCTTACTTGCCTTAAGAAACACAGTGTTTTCTTTTACCCGGATTGCAAGAAAGCATTCTAGCAGGTGTTTTTCTGTCTTCATTTAAACTCTTTCTGTTGGCTGGCATGAAGCACAGTTAATAAAAGAGGTGTACCTCTGTTCTAGATAGAAGCCTGTCTCTGTTCTTTCAAATTATCTTTTATTATAGATGCCCACAAAGAACATGAAGATAAATATGTATTTGCCCGCAACTTTTCTGTTGCTGTTAGCTTGTGCTCCTACATCCAGGACATTAAGCCCTGTGAATGTTTTTTCCAGTTGGGATTTTTCTCAGTTCTTTTTATCTGGATGGCATGTTTCTGCAGGGAGATATGTATCCTTTCATTAAGATTTTTCTTTTGTCTTAAGTTCTGTCTGTCTTTACACATGCCTCCCTCCCCCAAATGGCTTGGTAGATTAAGGCAGTTGTCTAGTTAGTGCAGTTAACGTACAGTTTTTTCACTATGAATAGTTGGCTATAGAACTAGAAGCAGGTGGGTTGTTTGTTCCTGTTTTTTTTTTCTGAGTATCTGCATCTACTGACTTGACACTTTGCAGCTGGAGGAGATGAGAGCACCTAAAACAGGAATATTAGTATATGGGGAGAAAAAATATTAACTGCTTAAAACTGGGTTTTGGCATGCTGTTATGGTGATCTCGAAAATACTTACAAATAATCTTTCTCCTTTGTTGTATCAAGATAGTTTGTTTTGAAGATTAATGGGCTGGTTGAAATTGCATGAAATGTATAAATGAATGTGGGTAGTGATTGTATGTAGATTGGGAAATTAGTGACATTGCTAACGAACTTTTCTTTCTCGTGTGTAGAAGCAATAGCACAACAGTTTATTTCTAGAAGTTTAAAACTGGTGTTCGAGAAAGCAATTGATGAATTGGCACCCTGTGATTTTTTTCACTTATGAAATTCTTTCTTCATATTAGGCTGAAAAACAGCCTGAATCTGAGGAAGTGGCAGCAGTGGCAACAGCTGGAGGAGCAGTGACAGCAGCAGCTCCTGGGCCAGTGTCTCCAAAAGTAAGCCCCAAGAGAGGAAGACCATCAGGTAACTTTAAAAGAGAGATGTACTTCTTTTCACCACAGAAATACCTTGGAATCATTCAGAGATCTATCACTTTCCCCTGAGGTACTACAGAGTATATTTTCATGCTAAATTCAGTCTTTGCTAAACACCTCAACTCAAACTGATGAATTTAGAACATAAATGGATTTAAGTTGTTAGCATTAATGCTCAGTCCTCTAAATAAGACAAATTTTGGAGTACAAGTATCATGTTTAGAAAAGCTTTCTTCATAGAATGGCACTAAACTATAAATACACAATAAGAGATCTTTGTGCATTTTTGCTCCATTAATTAAGACCTTAATGGAGGTATTGCTAAAGGTCTATGAAATACTCTGTGTTAGAATATCCATAAAATGGAAGAGAACTGGGGGAATACAGAGCCTGCAGGTGGAGCTCAGAGGACAGTAAAAACAAAGAGCTGGAGAGACTTGTTTAAAAAAGTTTAAGGCAGTCTGTATAGATTGGTTGACAAATGGAAAGAAGGTATAACTGCTTTTTTTTTGTGTGTGTGTGGCGTTTTATTGGGGTTTTTTGTTTGTTTTTCCACATGTGTAATGAGAAGCATTTGATAATTCTTCAGTGCTTGTTTCTTTCAAAGTAGCAATGATCTAATTCTTTGAAATTTTTGTGGTAATCTTGCAGATATTCTTGAACTAATCATTAATGACTTCACCAGAAAACAGTTCTTGCAGCAGTTAAGTACATTGTATGAGCATCTAGTGTGGAAAACAAATGATTTATACTTACCTGCATCTGCTGATGATACGAAAGTAAATTTTAGGAAGTGCAACCACAGTGCACTACACTTTATTACTTTTGCCTTGGAAGCTGTGAGGAAATTCAGTATCATTTCAGGTCTTCCTCCCACCCTCCATTTCATAATACTCACTAAATGTACATTTTTAATATTTGTGTGGGGGTTTTTTGCAGTTCTTTCAGGTTTTACGAACTACTGTCTGTGAGAGCAGGCAAGGATCTAGAAGAGATGCTTTCATCTCTTGCATAAAATACCTTTTTGTAAGATGTACTGTGCAGCCTTTTCTGATGTTGATGTGATGCAGGTATCTTGCTTAACAGTGCTCCATGGTAACATGAACCGGAGTTTATAAAGTGAGTATGAGGTTTCCTAACCACGTGTTCACTGTGATGTCAGACAAGTATTTAAACGATATAAGTGCCAGAAAGGCAGATACGCTGTTTGTCTTACTTTTAACAGTAAGGTGATTCTGAGGAGATAGAAAAGTTTGCTCTGTACTGTAGTGTGGTGGTAGAACTTCTTAACAGTGGTTTGTTATCAAGAAAAGCAATGGAGGCCCTATGATACATCTAAAAGTAATGTAAAAAAGTGATGGAAGCCCTCATGATGCATCTAAAAGGCAAACAGACCTCATAAATGTGGACACTAAATTACTTTACTTCTTTCCATTATTTAAGTTTAGTCTTTCTCATTCTCTAACTTGCGGCTTGTTAGTTATGCAAAACATAGGAACAAATCCTAATTGCACAGAGGGCAAAACCCACAAGAACTGGAAGTTGGAGCCTGTGGCTAAAAAGCCACCAAATTTTTTAATTTACCAATCAGCTAAAAAAATCTCTAATTTTTCAAAGAGATCTTGATTAAAGCTTGGTACTCACTTAACACTTGTATAATAACAAAGTTAGGTTATATGTTTTGATTTAAGTGCAACTTCTCTCTGTTGAGCACAAGTCTTTCCTTATATACGAGGAGCAGATGGTGGCTGTGGACTAACCTGTTATTTCTGTATAAATATTAGCTTCCGAAGTAAAGGTTCCAAAACCAAGAGGGAGACCCAAGTTGGTGAAACCATCTTGTCTGTCAGAGAGTGACTCGTGAGTTGTTCTGTTTCTTAATATAAAGCTTCTTCATTGTATATAGTATTGTTCCTTATGTTAAGACTTCATAATTAGTACTGAGTTCCTGACAGATTTTTTGCCCCTTTAGTATTTAGTATGAGTTACTATTTATGTTGATTTTGTTATTCACAGCTCAAGTAATACATAATTCAAGGTAGTGCATTTCTGGAACAAGAGATTTTAACCTTCGTAACCTGTAAAATCTGCGCAAAATTCCGTATAGAATTGTATTATGCTGAGTGAAAAGGAAAAGATACTTACTAAGGGAAAGAACAAAATATATGAAATGAAAATACTGAATTCTTTTGTATTTTTGTTTCAGGAATCCGTTCTAATGGAATTCCAACACCGTTTTTGCCTTCTTCATTTCATGTATCAAATCCTCAGTGGTTCTAATAACTCAAGATGGGGCCTCGCTTAGTATAATTTTCCATAGATAAACAGATGCACAGTTTCAGTGTATTTACACTTTAAATAAGCATATCTCATAAAGCTTGTTTACAGTGTATGCTTTCTTGGTCCTGCAGAAACATATGTGTGGGAAGAGCAGAGCATTAAATTCTTGGGTTTGGATTTATACACATAGATTAATGTTAGCTTCATTAGTGCCTCTTTAAGAAGAATGTGATGTTTTAATGTTTTAAACTCACTGGAGGTAATGGATACAATGTCTAAATCTGCTCATCTTTTAGTGTTAATGAGGATGAGAAGCCAAAGAAAAAAGGACCAGAAGACAAGCCCAAAAAGCAAGGGAAGAAGGATGAGGAAAGTCAGAAGGAAGAGGAGAAATCAAAGAAAGAATTTGACAAAAAGGAAGGAAAGAAAGAAGCTGAATCAAAAAGGAAGAATGCTGCAAAAGTGGGTTCTGCATCAGCTTCTGATTCTGAGGATGATGGAGAAGAACAAGAAGGTGACAAGGTATAATTGTGCTTTCTTGATATATTTACTATATTTACTGAAGATCTTTATTTAAGTTAATGCTCAACCTTAGCAAAGGTTGGAGACCTCTGTCTGGTTAATATAGATATATAGAATAAAAGTTGCAGAACTTCATTTTGTCAAGTAAGTCAGGAACTCATTTCGTATTATCTAAGCATCTTTTCTAGAATCACAGAATCCCAAGGGTCGGAAGGGACCTAAAAAGATCATCTAGTCCAACCCCCCTGCAAGAGCAGGGTAACCTACAGTACACTCTTCTTTTAACAAAGGATCTAAATGTAGCAGTTATTTTGTCAAAAGGCTTTTTCTATCTGCATTCCTTAGAATGCAGACTTTTTTTTCTTGGGTGTACCTAAGAACATTCGGCTTGAAATCAGGCTTTTGAAAGGTGTAAAGCCGCTCCTAGCAAGTCATTGGAATGTCTTAATTTTTCTGGTTTATAGGATATTACCTTCTATTAGAAAAGGAGAAAGGGAGAAAGAACTCAAGAAATTCAGAGCTTACCAACATGTGGAGGTCTTTTATTTAGTTGCAGGGAAAGCCAGCTCTTGTGAGGTATCTCAGAGCAGAATTGCTTCGAAGATAGTGTACGTAGCTTTATCTGTTACAGAAACAATGATTTAATAATCTTGATTTTTCTCTTTCCAATCCTAAAACCTCAAATAAAAACAGAAGAAAAAAGGGGGAAGAAGCTTTCAGGCAGCTCATAGAAGAAATGTTGTAAAAGGCCAACATGAAAGAGAAGCAGCAGAAAGAAAACGTAAGCAAGAGGAACAGACAGAATCTGAATTGTGAGTATGTTTTAACATGTGATGTCTGCAAGTTTTCTGTAAGTTTTGGATCCATTAGACTGAGAACTGGTAGGATGTGTTAGTCCATAGTTACAGATTTTTGATAATGTTGTGGAATGCACAGGGTTACTTGGAAAACATTTACTTCTCTGGCTGTTGAAGCTCGTGCTGTCAGACAGAACAAGGGAAAAAATTCAGAATTAGTCTACTGTAGCACTGCAAAGCCGTTAGAGGGATACTGGGAGCAGTGTGCATTTGGCAGATAAATTACCACAAATGAATCATGTGTGAGAATGGAAGAGATCCTGCCAGAAACGAAGGCGGAGGGGGGAGGAGGTTTGGGACAGTAGGAATAAATCTGACTCGTTCTCAAGAGCTGTTCTGCCAATGAGTGAAGAAGCTGCCACCATGAGAGCATGATGATCCTGTCCCCCTGGGGGGGGGCGTGAGGCAGAAGAAAGGAAGTGCAAGGTAACAGTTCAGAGAAAAAGGGGTAGGACAATGGTCCTCTTCACCATTTGCACAAGAAAATTCTATTTTCACATTCATTAACAAGAATTAGTGTTGGGTTTTTTATTCTCTAGCTCTTCCTTCTCCCTGTCACTACTCTGGAAACATAATTACTCTACTTGCCTATAGCAAACCTAAGCATTTCCAACTCCAGAGATATTAAACTGCCCTCAGCATCTTTGCAGTATAATATATCACTAAATCTGACATAGGCTGATGATTTCTGCCATCAAACTGTCATATACTGATTTGGTTGTGATAATCAAGCCTCTACTTTTAAATAGCTGTTATTTTATGCATTGCAGGGATGCGTAGAGCTTTGTTTCAGTAAGATAAAGGAGTAGTAGCTAATGAATGCATAATGAATTCAATTATAGCTGATGACTAATACCGCAAAACACAATATTGATTAAAAAATAGATTTTTTTTTTTTTTGTGCTGTCTTCAAGTTCCTCTGCTAATACACTGAATATAGGCTGATAGCCCTTTTTTTCATTACTTTTCTCATCAGCATAGTTTCCATTTTCTGGTCTTTGTAGCTACTTCATTAGTACTTATGTAAGTCTTTAATACTGGTGCTTTGTACACCATTGTATATATACGCACAGTTTACATGTACCATTTAAATGGTGTGGGCTTGTGCTGCCTGTTGAAGTAAAATAATCATACATACTTTAAAACTGCTGATTCTGTAACTGGATAGAGTATGAAAGGAGAATGGAAGATGACAGGCATGCCTGCTTGGATACTTTATGGACGCATGTTACTCTGAAGGAGGAAAATTAGTTATAGAATATTTAGTGATGGTGTGCTGAAATATGTAAATTCTAAATGCCTTCAGTAAGACAAGACTGAGGAACTGCCAAACGGGTTCACAGTCTTCTCTGAATACAGTTAAAAGCTTGGTTGAAAGACTTCTATCTCTCTTCATGCTGACTGAGAGGGAGAAAAGTTTTTGTTCTGTTTTTCTTGAGTTCTAGCTTTATTTTTGGTGATAGAACTAGAGAAAGAGCCAGGAGATTTCAATTAACTTGTAATAAGTCTTTTTTTTTTTTGTTCTTTTATTATTTTTAGCTTCAAGAATATTTAAATCATAGATACATTTATGGTCAGTTGTAGGATACTTACACAGTTATAATTAATTGTATGAGAGGTTATGTAAGAACTGATTATGACTAATTGATCTCTCCATAATTCCCCATGGTAATGTCAAATAGTTTTAGTCTTCTTCATCATAATAAAAAGATTTTATTTCTCCATAAGTTACTCCATACAATGCCATTTAACCAATTTGTACATGCAACCAGAACAAAATAACAGTGTGGAAAAGTGACTTGTTTTTAAAACACTTTATCTGCTGCTTCTGGGGAAAACTCTCTGTCAGTATGGAGGATTTATCAGCAGTATCTCAGCTAACTAATTGTGTTAACTTATTTCAGTCTTTGAAAGTCAGAACTTGGTTTTTTGTGGTTTTTGCATGCTAATACTTCAAAACATCACATCTTCTCTAAAAAACGGGAGGGAAGATGGAAAAGCAGACTTGATGACATTATAAAAACACTTTAATGTTTTTGATAGGCAGAATAAAGAAGAAGGCAAGAAAGCAGAAGTTAAGAAGATGGAGAAGAAGAGAGGTTAGTTTAGCTTCTTTGGACTGCTTTTTGGTTATCTTAAATTTAGAACAAAATTATCTGCCTGCATAAGACAATTTACTGCTGAGGGTGTCTGTGGGATCTTGGAGATGTTTAATCCATGACTGTGTCCTTCAGGTCTGTGAAACAGTGCATTCTTGTTCTTCTATGTTTGTTCTTTCTTCAGTACATGAGAACAAGTCTTTGCTATTCCCATTTTACTGTCATTCAAGCTAATAAACCTCAATGATCCCTTCTGGTTGTGAACAAGATACAAAAGTTCTTATTCTTTGAACCAGATCTCTTTAGTTCTTCGTTTTTTTTCCTTTATGTCTCCTCACAACACAATAATCTGAGGGGCCTTTTGAAATTATTTTGATAACTACCTCTTACTAAGCAGGAGGCTTCCTAAGCAAGAGGCTTAGATTCAGATTAGTCTAGCCTTGTCTACTAAACCACTCTTGCAAACTGACCTTCATAGACATAAATCATTCCTTTTTTAGTACTCCCATCTTTAATGACAATCCAAACACTGGCTGTAATTTGTAGTATAGTGCAGATCCAGTGGCAGGGACTCCAACTAAACCATTATTGGTGGGGGGTAGAAGTTACCAAACCCATCAAGGATGGATTGGACTTGAAGGAGACTCTGTTTGCTTACAGCATTTTTCAGAATATATACCACTTTTGTGTTGAAAAAAAGGAAAAATCCAAACAGCCATTCAGCATCTGAATTGGAGACAGACATGTTCATGCATCAGTCACTCCTCCTGGAGCATGTGTACTGGGGGCATTTTGTTTGGATGGATTTGGACTCTTAACTTGAATTATGTCCAATTTACTGAAAACAAACCCATCAATACCCAGGTATCCAGTCATTAAAGGTTTTCCAGCTTTTAACTCTTAGCATTTAGTGAAACTTCTAACCTGGCCCACGGGTAGAGGGTGACAGCTGTATATCGAAATAGAAAATTACGTTCAGTTTGTAACTCCTAAGGCGAAAACTGTAGGTTGCTGATAGCGTTCAGTTTTAAAAAGCTGTGTACTTTGTTTGTAACGGTAAGCCCTGTGATTTGTTTATATGTGCACCTGCATCATTATCTGATATGGAGTGCCTTCCCATATTTTTCTGCATTCTGTGTGAAATTTAGGTTCGTTAGATAGGTTTCTGTATAAACAGACCTCATATGATTATCAAATATTCATGCATGCTATTTCTAATCTTCAGAAACATCAATGGATTCTAGGCTTCAAAGGATACATGCAGAAATTAAGAACTCCTTGAAAATTGATAATCTTGTAAGTATATATTTTTTAACTGATTTATGTGTATAATGATGGTAGGAAATACTTGATACTTGGCATGTGTGTTTGTCTTTAATTATACTGACAATGAAATTTTGTCAGTTTGAAAGATAATTGCTGCTTAAATGAGGTTACTGTGGACATTAAAAGATCAAAGTCAGCAAGAAAAAATTGTTTTATTTGCAAATACTGCATAATAAGTTATTTACCTGAAACATTCAAATAGAATTCTGTCAAATGAAGCATCTGTGCTAGCTAAGCCTGGGCCATGCAGCAGCACAAGAAGGGCACAGTGACTGTAACAGTGGCACCCTCTCTGAAGGAAAGGGAAGGATTTAACCATCCTGGTGTCTGCTTGAAGGGGATTATACAGCAATCCAGGAAGCTTCTGGAGCATGATAACTTCCGAACACATCATTACTTCTGGGTATACTCCATAGTCTGTCATTTATCAGACTTAACTGAGGAAGATAAAGTTCTGTATATTAACTGAAATCCATTCAAGGTGCTTTGCTACCCTTTCAATGGCAAGTCATTTGGGAAAAATCATGTATGGAAAAGGCTGATGACAGAGAATACCTTCAAGCACAAAAGTACTACAATTGTGAAAACGTAAAGCTCCAGTTTGTATTTTGAAAGTGTAAAATTATTTTTTAAAATTACCTTTTGTTAGGGAAGTAGCTGAAAGGCAACTGGTGGTCATTTTTATTTGCCAGTTTAATTTTACAGATAGTTCCAAAGCTACGCACATAGTCAAGCTAAGGATATTATAGCAAGGTATCCCTGCACAAGGAAATCAATTTAGTATGGCTAATTAAAGACTATTAACATGTAAGTTAAGTCTTCAAACTATCTTCTTGTTTATGTACAGGATGTGAACAGGTGTATTGAGGCTCTTGATGAGCTTGCATCCCTTCAAGTCACAATGCAACAAGCTCAGAAACATACAGAGATGATTCTAACTCTAAAGAAGGTGAGATCTGCAATGTTAATCAGAGTAACCTGTGTTTTCTTAAATTAGTATCAGCACTATTTACTGCTGGAGTACTGTGTCCAGTTCTGGTCCCCACAGTTCAAGAATGGTGCAAACAAACACGAGAGGGTCCAAAGGAGGGCCATGAAGATGATCAAAGGGCTGGAGAATCTCCCCTGTAAGGAAAGACTGAAGGGGTTAGGTGTTTTCTTCCTGGAGAAGTCTTAGGGAGGGAGGGTTTATCACAGTATTCCATCACCTAAGGGATAGCTACAAAGAGGATGGAGGCTCTCCCTCCCTTCCCAAGGAGCCACATGGAGAAGACAAGGAGCAGTAGATACAAGTTGCACTGGGAGAGGTTTTATCTCTATACAAAATTTGTTTTTACAGTGAATTCAGTCTTGTGCTGGAACAAACTTCCCAGGGATGTGGTGGAGTCCCCATCACTGGAACATTTAAAGCTGCAGTTGGACAGGATGCTTGGTAACTTCAGGCAGGCTCCTTCTCCTACAAGGGTTGTTGAAACACTGAAACAGATGATGTTTCAAGATCTCTTCTAATCTGGGCTGTTCTATGATTCTGTGATACATCAGAGAGTGTAGAAGACCATGATCTCATTTCAGGTTAAATGAAGACTTTCATCTAGCACATGATGAAATTACGTGCGTAAATTTCTAAGTGGAGCTTATGATTTTATTACTTTGATTTCAGATACGGAAATTCAAAGTTAGCCAAGTTATCATGGAGAAATCTACAATGCTGTATAACAAGTTTAAGACCATGTTTCTTGTTGGGGAAGGAGATTCTGTTCTTTCCCAAGTATTAAATAAATCACTTGCAGAGCAGAAGCAGCACGAAGAAGCCAATAAAACCAAAGAACAGTGGAAGAAAGGAGCAAACAAAAAAATGGAAAAGGAAAAGGACCAAACAGGTAAGTCACTTGCTTTTATCTTCTTGTCATATAAAAGACCTGGTCTCCATTGATTTCTGAGCCAGCTTAAAGAAAACTGGTGATAGAGGAATTGTACCTATCTGTTGAAACCTTTGCATATCTGACATAGTCAGGATAACCATAACTAACTTTTAAGTTCAAGGGTTCATGTTTTCTGTGGCTATTTTAGCTGTATTGCCTGAAGACAGAGGCTTTTGCGAGAATTTATGTCAGCATTCTTGTACTTTGTAAATTTTCTAACTTTTTTACCTCATGGAATTTAAAAACAAAAATTAAGAGGTAGAATAGCAAAGCACCTTCTGTTCCTTAAGTAGTTTTCTGGTGCCTAGACTTCCAACTTTGCTTTAACTGCTTAATTTCCTTCACTAGCCTCTTCCTGTATCATACATACAACTATGTGTGGCAGCAGCTTTTCACTACTTACATACTGTGTCTGTGATGCAGCTTTAATAGTTCAGTCTAACAATAAAGAAACAATCATCATTTAAGGGATAATACACCTTTATACCCCTAGTAGTACTATTGCAGAGCGCTTGCACAAGTACAGCATGATTTTGAAAGCCTCCCAGAGTAAGAATGCTCTGCAATAACTTAGGTCAGTTATTAAAAGAAAAAAGGAAGAAATACAGAAAAATAGATACTTGCATTTTTAAATAGCGGAACAAAATGAGAGAAACAGTGGGAAGCTGTGTAGCAAATGAATTCATATCCTTGAAGATGCAGAAATTCTATCCACCTTGATCTCCACACACACTGGAAAGAAATTACATTTACTTCGAACTTGAATCCTGGGAGTGTTCCAGGAAATAGTTTAAAAGTTACACCAGCTGGGTCTGGAATAAATAAATTACTGTAACAGTGGTGATGGAGGATGACGAGGATTCAGAATAACCGCAGTTGAAATGCCACTGTATTTGTAGCTGCTAAGAAAGCAAGGAAGATGATAAGATGCAACCATTTTGTGGTGAGAGAAGTATGTATGATGTAGTAGAGGTTCCCCACAGGTACTTCCTTAACCCAGTGATCAACACAGCTAACACTTCAATGAAGGTATTCCACATAAGGTTAACAATGAACTTCAAAAAAACACCCTGAAATATCTTATTGTTGCCTACTCAAATGGAGAATGGTCGTAAGTTTTATGAGAGTAGGGGGATATTTCATGGAAGAGGGTTTTTCTTTATTTGCTGCAGAGAATACTGGTTCCTTAAGTTCATGCTTTTGCCTTTTTAAAAGTGGAACTACTGAACTCTCACTGCCTTTACGAAGCACAGTTACAGCAGGTTGTACTTCAGCTGACGTAAAGCTTCAGACTGCCTACTTCATAACAAGAAATTAGAATGTCATCTCAAAATTATCTTGTTTGGGTTTTAGCATCTCTTAGCCTGCAGGTACTCAGATGAGCAGTGTCTTTGTGGCTTTGTTGATTTTTGTTGTTGTTGTTGTTTGGATTTTGTTTTTTTCTGTAGCATGGTAGCTTAATGGAGAATTGGCAGTTTTTTGTAAACCTGTAACTTCAAGTAAAATGGGACTGCCTTAGTGACATTCCTTGGTAATTCACTTAAAATTCACTGGTTTGTAATACCAGAGCAAGACATGTATTCATTACAGAAATTTTAAAGAGTTAAATATTCCTGCTTTGACTTCACAAAGTACAGCTTGTACATCCTGCTTTGTTTTCCTGCTTGACAGTTGTATGCTGTAAATTAACACTTTTACTCTATTTTATAGATACTGTCTGTCATATCCTGGTTATACACATATTTGTTAAAGAGTTGAAAGTAAACGAGAATCCATGGAACTAGTAACTCCTCCAGTTATCCCCCAAAATTGTCTGACCAGGTTAGAGTGGAAAATTGAGTTTACTCATCAAGTTTAGTCTCTCAGTGCTCAGAATATATAAAAACTTTAGTCCTATTACCTATAGCCTGGCAAATACAAGAAGAGCCTGAAATTGTGTGGAATATATATACTGTTTATTTTCCCACTGTTAAAATTATGGGATGAAGCTCTCTGCATGGAATTTTTTGAGGTTGAAGTTGCATAAGTTACTGCTTTCTGTATTGTTTCAGCTGCTGAGCATCAAGGTGAGGGGAAAACATTTATAGTGCTTGAGTTGATAAAGGTAAATTATTTCAGGCTTTCTGGAGCACAGCTTGTGCTGCCTGCAGTACTGTTTTCTTTCCCTGCCCTTTCATTTTAAAGGTCCAAAGGTTGTGAATGGAGCATCTGAAGCTCAAGACGCCAGCCAGTCACAACAAACTGGAGAGAATGCTGAGGACAAGAAAGATAGGCAAGAAGCTGGCAGTAAGAAAAAGTGAGTTAATAACCTTACTGAGCTAAGGATCTGTTCTGCTCTAGCAAAATGTAAAACAGAACAGCAGTAGATTAAATTTACTTAACCATGCTGAGGTACTGTTTTCTTTACAGAGTTTTCTCTCAACTTCAGAGAATGATAATAGCATGTGAATCTTCTGATAAGGTTTTGAATGAGCATTTTTAAAAGTGCGTCACTCTCTGCTACAGTAGAGACTTAAAAAAATGGCATGATGTCCTGCTAGGAGAGAACCTGCATGTCACATGGTGAGACAGGGCAAAGTATAAGCTTTTTCCTGTATTTTAGACTATTTGATGCCATTAAGTTGGAAGAAAAGAAGCCTTGAGCCAAGTCTTACAGAAACTAACGGGATTTACCAAGTTTTTTATGAAATCATATATTCTAACCAATAGTCAAGCCATCTTAATTAGTGTTCTGTAGTGTTGCTATAGATTTGCCCAAAAGCGGGTAAACTGCGGGCTTGAACTTTTAGACTGGTGAAATCTCAGAACTGTGAACACTTCAGAGAGGCTGATGCATTTACCTTCTCTGTAAGGATGTTTGAATTGTCAGGAGATAGGTACTTAAACCTTAACCTCACTGAAAAATACTGGTTTGCAAAGAAGAACAAGCAATAAATCTCTTGTAGAATATGAGAAGTACTTAATAGAATTCAGTACACAATGAGGAAAAGGCCTACAATTATCCTTGAGCTGAATTGCTTTGCTGAAGTACCACTTTGTTTTGTCTGAGTACTTCTGCAGCCGTACTTATTGAAGGAAGCTCTCTATTCACCACAGTCTTCATGCAGGCAAGGAGGAAATGCAGTTGCCTGGTGTTAACCCAGCTGGTAACTCACACCATGCAGCCATTCACTCACCACCCCTTTTGTCCTCCTGGGTGGAAATCGGGACACCTGGTGTTCTCATGGCTGCCTGCTGAGTTAAAACTGTAAATAAGTTGAATATTGACTGCTGTTTAGAGTGAGGTAAAATTGAACAGAACAAAACAAAAATCCCCTGCAGATGAAAATGAATGTGGTATTTGCTGAGAGGCAGCCTCAGAGCTGCTGATTATACAGCTTTCAGAAGTGACATTTGGGAGTCATTTTGTCTGAAAAGTGTTGTGGGAACATAATGAAGGCACAAGCATAGGTTCCTGGTACAGGTTACACAGTTTAGCACGCTGCTTAAATAGGTTATTTGGCCAGGTCATGCCGTGGTACTAAGACGGGGCAAAACCCAAGTTACTTGAAATTGCTAGCAAGGCAGTAGCAATAGAATATACTTGGCCAAGTATTTAAAAATACCTGGCTACTAAACTGGTTCTCCAAGGTAGAAATTTTTTCATGGCCTGCTCCTTTCCTTGTTCCTGCAGAACATGACCAACATGAGGATTATTGAGTAGCAGAGGGACAATCTCATTCTGATTGTTATGTTTGTGATTTAAAAGAATTAGGAATATTTGGGTGTATACATGGCACCTCAGTGGACATTGATCAGAAGAAACTCAAGGCAGATACTTCAGATAGTTGTGCAACACACTTGGTAAGGGCTGTTGATGTTTCAAACAAGGAACTTTGAGGCAAGACAGTTTATATTAAAACTTAAGTAGTTGTGATTGTATCTGTAAAAGCTGCAAGTATATCCTCCATGAATGAGGTAGTGAGGGTGTCATGTTCTGCTACAAAATATTTATCTCTTTAATTGTGTGTGGTGCTTGCTACAGCCTTCAGCAATACACTCCAGCCCATTCTTCCACTTTCCTAAGCAAAGAAACAAGCCCAGTTTATGAGTTACTTTTGTGTTGCTGCTTGAGTGCAGTTGTACTCATTGCTGCCTCTCAGCTGTAGATGTCTCTTGCAAATACCCTGCATGTTAAGAGATGCAGGTACTAAATTCAACCAAACTACAGACTGGTGTCTGTTCATCAGACAAACTTCCGTTTATTCAGTATTTTTCATACATTTTTATTTGCAGCCTTCTGTTTCTTAGAAGGGAGAAACCAGTAACAAACCAACTTATGAGCACATCGTCAATGTTCAAAGCAAGATGGTACTTAAGAAATTTTGGAAGACAGCAGTTGTGTAACATAATACTTCTAAAGTGATTGGCACTTAAGAACATCTTTCTGTTCTCATTTGGTAAAAATACATACTGTTTGCAGAGGATTATTCCCAGCTACTAAGCAAAGTTACAATTGGTAGGGTACGTTAAGCTGGAGTGCTTCTCCTTGTGCTGACCAGCAGAGTAGGGAGGACTGTCTGAATGGAACAGAGACAGACTTCCTAAGGACTGCCTTTCGCAGCTAGTCACATACATCAGTGTGATAGATGTTAATTGCTGCCTGCTTAGATTTGCATCTGGGTGGTGGGGCAGTTGCTGTAAGAATACAGCTGGCACCTCTGTGTGTTTTAGTCCTTCATGTTCCATCTACTGCTGTATGTACATCAGTATCACTTGCTCCAGACTGCACAAGTGTGTCTGGAGTAAGTCTTGCTCTCTGCCTTTTTATATGGTTATTGATGCTGCTTTATTTTGTTTCTAGGACATGTGGTGAAGAGAGAGAGCTTGAAAAGCCAGCAAAGGATCCTGCCTTTGAAAGCAAATGATGCCACTCCAGTCTTTTTTTTTTTAAATACACATTAAAGAGGATTGTTAAGTTTTGCATTTGAAATCTATAGACTGCTGAAAGTTCTAAGTAATTTTATAAGCATAGTATTTTAAATTTTGTGGAATAGAAGTCTCTTTAATCATGGTTTAAAAGTATTTAAACACTTTTGCCAATAGTTTTGCCCAGTATTAACAGGTAACACGTTTCGATAGATGAAAATTGGTTAGAAGACAAATACTTACATGTTACAGGACTTAGCGTGGTAGTATATTTTTACCTGACTACTGTATGTTTGTCTAGGTAACAGCAGGGAAAAGTGTAAATACTTTTAACTGCCCACTTGCTTCATTTGTATAAAACTTCTTGTCTTCCTTCCTATGATACTGACCTCTGTTTGTGCAGTTTTTCAACTCTTGTTGGGATGTCTTTTCACTGTGTTTTGTAGGAGTTGGAAGCAGCTTTTTTTATAGCCGTTAAAATGTTAATGTATGAGTTAAGTATACTTAATCACCTTTTTTAAAGAAATTTAGTTCTGTTCTTGCAAACTTGTTGTGCCAATTTACTGCAACGTGACTTTATGGTATGCTTTTGGTATAATAAGTATACTAGAAAGAAACATAGTGTTCCTACAGAACCTGTAGGATTCACATTGGTTAGAACAGTCTTAAACACTTTGAAATTAAAGACTTTTAAATTGATAAGGTTTAAATAGACAGAAACATCTGGAGGAATGACAGGTGTCTGGGTGTAGTTCTACTTTGGTTTTATTGCCTTGGCATTAACTTGGGGATTTTTGAACTTGCATTTTAGCAGAAACACTGGTGGAGTATGTTAAGAGCAACTCCTAAAGGCACAAAAGGGAAACATAAGAGCTATAACGTCCTCTGAAAATTCTTTCTTGAAACATACGCTTTGCCTAACATCAGAACTAGAAGTAGCTTGTATGCGACTGGAAAACAATTATTTGACAGAGGCCAGATAGGTTAGAAATTAGAGTTTAATAATTCTGAGAATCTTGTTATGGGGATATTATGGGAGATGAGGGTGTTCCAGGTGTACTGATCACCTTGTATTGCATTGCCTTCAAGGCAGGAACAGCAAATCAGGATTACAGCCTGGTAGAGACCAGTACTTTGAATTCATACTGTTCAACACAGAAGAGTTTCAGTACTGCAGCACAACCAAAACAGTAGCACATTGCAGCCTGAGAAGTCTTACTATTTCTGGTTGACAGGCCTTGTAAATTGCAGCCCACTTGGGTTTTGTTTTCTTTTGTTCTCAGCCAGGGTACTATGGGGACAGGGATTTCTCATACTTTTAAAAAAGGGGGCTTTCCCATTTCAAGTGCAACGACTTGGTACAGCCTTCACTTCTGTTTGCGGTTCTGCTCCTGCAGTAGTGCTAAGCCGCTGAATAGTCAATGAGAAAAAGCAATTTCAGCATTTAGTACTATTGTGACGATCAGGTGAGGGTAAGTAACTTCAGCACTCCTGTTTTTCCAGAACCTGAACATGACAGATTTATCTTCCTATCCTTTTTTCTGATTATTATTTATCTCCTATGCAGACAGGCTGAGAGTTGGGCTTCTTCAGCCTGGAGAAAGCTCAGGGGAGACCTTATGACAAGTCTTCCAATACCTAAAGGAGGACTACATTAAATCTGGAGAAGGGCTTTTTACAAGGGTATGTAGGGACAAGATAAGGTGCAATGGCTTCAAACTGACAGAGAGGAGATTTAGGTTGGACATTGGGAAGAAATTCTTCCCTATGAGGGTGGTGAAACATTGGCACAGGTTGCCCAGAGAACCTCTGGATGCCCCATCCCTGGCAGTGTTCATGGCCAGGCTGGATGGTGCTTTGAGCAGCCTGGTCTAGTGTGAAGCGTCCCTGAACATGGCAGGGGGGTTGGAACTGGATGATCTTCAGGTCCTTTCTAACCCAAACCATTCTGTGATTCTGTGAAACTGAGAATGTTTTTTCACTGAAATCATGCACTGCTATGAAGTAACTCCTCATTCTCCATCTGCCAATTCTGAAAATATTAAAACTTCTTTCCCTAGCACTGGTCTTCTTGCTGCCTTTGTTTGCGTGTATTTGTGTGTTCCCCCTGATACCACACCCCCCCCCCCCCTGCTTTCTTCCTAACAGAGATGAGTAGTTTTAGGATCACAGCCTCCCTTGAAATTTGAACAGTTTCAGTAACAAAAAACATCCATACTTTGTGACAAGACACAGACAAACAGGATGAAAAGCCTGAAATCAGAACTCTGATACTCGTTGCACAACCAGTATTAAGTTTATTGTGGTCAAAACTGCTGTTCTGTCATCCTTGGTACTTTGAACTAGTTACTGTTGTTTTATGTAACTTGCCAGAATCTATGACAGTGAGTGTTTGGGTTTTTTTTCCCTGCCAAATGTGCCACTTCTCCAGAGACTATGCGTGGAACATGCAGTCACGAGACACAAGCTGCTGCTAATGCCTGGTTGAAGTAGTCTGACCAACTTTTAACTGTTTACGTAGTGGTACACCCAGGTAATGTTAGCTGTGTCTGCAGGTTGTCCTTCAGCAGAACCCACCGCATTTATTTTTGGTCCCAATAATCTGCAAACTAGCTGTAATGTTGAGGCAGGATCAAAGGTTTAGTAACATGAGAAGGCCAACAGAGGGAGAGTATTTACCTTAACATTCAACAGCAGTATTCACTGGCAGCCAAATTTATGGCACCAGTTTTGCTGTATTTGTACAGCAGACTTACGAGTATGTTGTGTGCTTTCTAGACTTACTATATTGAGTACTTACAAGCTTTATACATGCAAGCATATTTTTGTTTCCACTATGCTATAACTCATGCTGACAGATAGAAACACATGTATGCATGTGCACCAATCTTTGCAAACAAACACATGGCTTGTGCATACTTACAAAAGGGCACTGCCTTCCTGCCCGCAGCTGCAAGCGGCCTGCAGCCTCTGTTCTCCACAGCCCTATAGATCAAAGGGGAAGAGCTGCGAGGAGTGCCTCTGTTGCTGCTTAAAGCAGCATCTAATGGATGACTTTTTGCACAGAATACAGCAGCACTCGGTCACAGTAGTACTGTGTAGCAACACACTGGCTGCCTGGGGAAATGAAGGTACCCAGCTACAGGCACCTAGATCCTGTAATAAATCCTATATTTACAACACTGAATCCCCTGATGTGATTATGGGAAGTTAAAACTCAGGATGGAAAGAAGTTTTAGTTTGCACCAATACAGTTAAGGTTTTGAATACAACAATCTTTCACGCCAAGGTGAAAACATGCAAGTTGTTATTAAATGCTCAACTTGCTTGCAAAGTTTTCCATAAGCATAGAGTTCATATCTGCATAATGCAATGGAAGGTGTCCATGTAGCAAAGCTGAGGAGGGTACCTCAAGTTATACCTGAATGATCAATAGCCGTGGCAACTCCCCGTATGAAAATGTCCTCAGCAGATGGCCGTAGCATTTAGCCTCCACAGATCAGGAGTTACAATGATCTCCGGTGTTTCGCAACAGGCCGCTGTTGTGGGGAGAGCTGTGCTGTATGTTTTGTACAGCTTGAGCAGCAGACAGCGGCATTCTCATTCAGCTTTCAAGTACAGGTAGTTACTTCACACTGGATTCTGTATGTTTCTACATACAGCTAGTCACAAAATGTATTTCATGGCCTGAGGAAATTAAAACAACTACTTTCACTCTCAAAAGTGTTTCTCTAAAGATGTTAACTCAAATGTGAATTCTCACATAGGCACTTCCGGGTTTTGACGATTCCTTTGTATTGAACCCTCTTTTACCAGAAGAAGAGGCACTGTGGATTCAACAAGTATGCCAAATGGAATTTGCTTCTCAAATATGTGTCAACAGGCAAACACACATCTGTTTGGAGATAATGGGTCACCATGCCCCGTCCAAAGGCTTAACTGAGAGATGCAGAGGTGAAGCTCCTGTGTGCTTCCGCTGAACCAGAAAGTCAGCTGAGTGAGTCACTGAAGTCAGTGGAGTCACTGAAGTCACGCTTCATGCACTGAGCTGCTTGAGCTTTTACTGCATTTACAAACCATACGCACCCTACACCCACAGACTTGCACTGACTGTGGAAATGTCACTGCGCCTCCCAGGATGCCGAGTGTCTGTGAGCTGTGTCTCTTGGAAGGTATGCAGTTCTGAGCGGGAACTGGCTAGGCAGGAGGCTTCATTTCCCCAAGAAAAAGGATTACTCATTTTGCAGAAAGGACACAAACCAGTTAACACACAAAACTGGAAGCAGTTCACTCTTGACAGGAGCATCCCTCCTTGAACAGTCAAGTGTACCATAGCTTACAATACTGTGCAGCCCTGTTGAGTTGCTCATTATTAAAGCACACAGGGTTGTTGTGACCATGTTACATGTACCCAGGAGCAGCAGGAAGTGACACTGCCTGTATGAGTCACATTTTGCTTTGGAACTTTACACCAACAGTAAAGATCAAAGGGGCCTGTCGTCTTCCTCAACACAGGAAACAGTGTTCTGTACCCTCCAGCAAGCCAAAAACCTGCACTGTGGACAGACTCTCCAAGACCTTTTGTTGAAGTTAGCTACAAAGGTTCACACTGGCACACCACTTGAGTGTTTAAAAAAGATCAAAGCAAAAAGCCAACCACAGATTCAGGTCAATGCTTTTTAGATGCATTTAAAAACTAGTTTTTAAAACTCCAGCCTTTTTGCTTCTTGCAGCAAGTACAGACACAAATCACTGTATGTCAGCACGCAGGGCCCTTAAATTTTTATTTAGATACAACTCAAATCGTTTTAAAGTTACACACCCTACCATCATAGAATCATAGAATAGTTAGGTTTGGAAAGGACCTCAAGATCATAAAGTTCCAACCCCCCTGCCATGGACAGGGACACCTCTCACTAAGCCATCCCACACAAGGCTTCATCCAACCTGGCCTTGAACACCGCCAGGGATGGAGCACTCACAACCTCCCTGGGCAACCGATTCCAGTGCCTCACCACCCTAACAGGAAAGAATTTCCTCCTTATATCCAATTTAAACTTCCCCTGTTTAAGTTTTAACCCATTACCCCTTGTCCTGTCACTATAGTCCCTAATGAAGAGTCCCTCCCCAGCATCCCTATAGGCCCCCTTCAGATACTGGAAGGCTGCTATGAGGTCTCCATGCAGCCTTCTCTTCCCCAGGCTGAACAGACCCAACTTCCTCAGCCTGTCTTCATACGGGAGGTGCTCCAGTCCCCTGATCATCCTCGTGGCCCTCCTCTGGACTTGTTCCAGCAGTTCCATGTCCTTTTTATGTTGAGGACACCAGAACCGCACACAATACTCCAGGTGAGGTCTCACAAGAGCAGAGTAGAGGGGCAGGATCACCTCCTTCGACCTGCTGGTCACGCTCCTTTTGATGATTCCCAGGATACGGTTGGCTTTCTGGGCTGCAAGCGCACACTGCAGCCGGCTCATGTTCATTTTCTCATCGACCAGCACCCCCAAGTCCTTCTCCTCAGGGCTGCTCTGAATCTCTTCTTTGCCCAACCTGTAGCTGTGCCTGGGATTGCTCCGACCCAGGTGTAGGACCTTGCACTTGTCGTGGTTGAACTTCATAAGGTTGGCATCAGCCCACCTCACAAACATGTCAAGGTCCCTCTGGATGTCATCCCTTCCCTCCAGCGATCAACCGGACCACACAGCTTGGTGTCATGGGCAAACTTGCTGAGGGCGCACTCAATCCCACTGTCCATGTCAGCGACGAAGATGTTAAACAAGACCGGTCCCAACAGCGATCCCTGAGGGACACCACTCGTTACCGGTCTCCAGCCGGACATCGAGCCATTGATCACAACTCTTTGTGTGCAGCCATCCAGCCAGTTCTTTATCCACTGAGTGGTCCATCCATCAAATTGGTATCTCTCCAATTTAGAGACAAGGATGTTGTGTGGAACGGTGTCAAACGCTTTGCACAAGTCCAGGTAGATGACATCAACTGCCTTACCCTTATCCATCAGTTCCGTAGCCCCATCATAGAAGGCCACCAAATTGGTCAGGCAGGATTTCCCCTTAGTGAAGCCATGCTGGCTGTCACCAAGCACCTTGTTGTTTTTCATGTGCCTTAGCATGCATTCCAGGAGAATGTGCTCCAAGATTTTGCCAGGCACAGAGGTGAGACTGACTGGTCTGTAATTCCCCAGGTCTTCCATTTTCCCCTTCCTGAAAATGGGGGTTATATTTCCCTTTTTCCAGTTGTCGGGAACTTCACCTGACTGCCATGATTTTTCAAATATGATGGCCAGTGGCTTAGCAACTTCATTTGCCAGCTCCTTCAGCACCCGTGGATGGATTTCATCAGGTCCCACAGACTTGTGCACATTCAGGTTCTTAAAATGGTCTCGAACCAGATCCTCTCCTACAGTGGCCCCAAGGTCTTCATTCTCACAGTCCCTGTGTCTGCCTTCCAGTTGGTGTGGTCAGAGTATTTGCAGTGAAGACTGAGGCAAAGAAGTCATTCAGAACCTCAGCCTTCTCCAAATCCAGGGTAGCCAGTTCTCCTGATAGCTTCTGGAGGGGGCCCACGTTGCCCCTAGTCTGTCTTTTATTTGCAAAATAAATATTTATTTAATAATATAATAAATACAATAATAGCTATAATATATATTATACATATATATTATTTTATATATTTATTTTTACAAATATATATTTGTATATATTATATATAATATATACAATATAAATATAAAAATATTTTATTATGTGGGATTATGTATTACAAGAGATTTATTAAAAGAATAATTGCTGACGGTCTTGCTTAAAAAGATGTAAATATCAAACACAGAGAGAAGGTATTATTTAAAAAATGTATTTTCTCGTTTTTCACCATGAAGTAATAAGCCTGCTTGTAAGTTCTGATCAGCCACTAAACACACCAACCACATTTAACAAACAGCCAAAAGACGGGTATCCAGCTGCTGTCATAGAAATTGAACTGCAAATGGGCAGCTGGGTTCAACACTGGATTTCGCTCACAGGGCTCATTCTGAAAGACACATTAAATCAAGACCAGATTCTGCTGTCCTGCAATAGCTCCTGGGAAGCATCTTTAAAAACTATGATTTAGTGTAACCTTTTTGTTCTGCTTGCCATCGGAGTCATTTGGTATGAAATAGGACCTGATCACACAAATAGCAGCTTCTCATACAAGTTCTTCTCTGTTTGTAGTTAAGCACTATACACATACAACTCCTGCACCGAGACTTACTGTAAGTATAGGGCTGACCCTAGTGGAATCTCTTCATCTGCAGGGACAGGAATCTTGAAATACATTTGACCGTAACTTTTTACTGGAAAGAAGGTGAATGGTTTGAGTGAAGGCCAGCATACCAAGCTTAATGAAAGAATAAAATCACACTTTGACCACTCTTCTCCCTGCGGCTATAGAAAAAAAACCCACACAAAAATGCTTACTGATTGCTGCCTCAGAACTCAGCATAAGCCATCCAACAAGCAAACAGTACCTGTAGAAACCATGGGAGATGTCTACATGATCTTGGTTCCAATACTGAAGAGAATTTGGAAGCCCATATGTTACCAGGAGACAGCCGGAAAAGGAGAAGGTTGGGGCAGGATGAAGGGTAGCAACTCACTGAAGTTGCAAGCAGAAGTGTACTGCAACTGCTCCTACAGCACCATAAAGCAGCACAGCCCCAGCAGTCTGACTGGTGACAGTTCTGCAGGCTCCTGAGGGGTAAGGACCCATTCAGCACCTGCTGTGACAAGTGCCGGTGCTGAAGAGTTCACTGCTCTGTCTTCAGGGTACAGAGGCCAACAGCTGCTTGACTTAGATGACAAAAAAACCCCACTTTCCTTTTGTCTTAACCCCCCCACACACACACACAGATTGATATTCACAAGACACTTCTGTTTCAAGACATCTAAGGTAATCAGTGAGCACTTCCAGGATCTGTGGCCACAGGACTTCAATACAATTCAATGTGCCAAATACACTTCTGTATGCAGGTTATCAGAGTTGGTTGTTTTTCTTTTACTCCAACCAGAACTAGGTTTTTTTGAGAACTAGTTGAAGCTTTCGAAAGAAAAGCACTACTAGCTTGCCTGAACAGCAAAGTTCTCCACTAACATTCTCTGAATTCCAGACTTGAAGAAGCAAGGCGCTGGATACATTCTGTCTTGGCAAGCAGAGTTTCAACTTAACAACTTAACAGACTAGCAAGTACAAATCGGTCATAGTTAAAAAAGCAACACCACTTACAATCACAGGATGATACTAAAAAAAGCAGTGCACAATGAACAGTATGAACAGTTAAAACTTCATGCACAGTAAAGAGTCAAGTAATTTGGAAGACAGGTCACAACTCAGTCGTCAGTGAAATGTAGCTTACTCATCACAGAATCAGCCCTCAGTCGGAATGCAAGGACAGCGGCAGTGCACAGATGCAAGCACCCCCCTGCTGGCAGGAAAAGACTTTAGAAGTTAACAAGCACCTTGGGCTTCCCTCTTGGAACGTATCCCCACAAATGCAGTGCTACCCACCCTTCAGAGATGACAACTGCCAGAGATTTCAAAGTGAGATGCCCAAAGACCATGTTTTCATCCTCTGATGTTAGTAAAGCCTTGGATGCACAAAACAGCTGCTTTTGCAAGGTATTCTCTCTTGAAACATCCATATTTTTAAAGTCCGTAGTCTCCAAACTACCATCTTCTTGCCCAAATGTATTAGAAAAATGTAGCTGATTAAAACAGATGTTTGAGCATATTTTTCCATAATTACTCATTTTTTAAAATCATACTTGCTTACTCAGAAAAGCACACCAGAAAGACTTCATGTGCAAAGGGCTCTTTCCACCTCAGGGGAGAGGATTAAAGCCTAACCTAAACCCCAGCAGGACTCTCAAAACTCAAGCTGTGTGGTGGGTTTAACAACCAGAGCAACAGTTTCACCAATGCACTTCACTGAATTCATTCTGTCTCACGTCGGTTTCAGTTGAAAATACCAGGATCTACATAAGGATATGCAAGAAATTCCCCCAGTTTATTGCCTTCCAGATCGTAATGGAGCATCTGAAAACAAACATCGCAGAAGAAACAAGGATCCTCTGGTGCCAGACTGTCATTGTTGGTTACCCACCTGCAAGTTACAAAACACAAGTGTTTTCCATGCGAGTCTAACACAGTTGTGACACTCAAGTCAGTATTTTACTCAGAGTTGGGGATGGCAGCACCAAACATCAGTGATAAAGTTATACTGACTGGGTACTATCTATACTGCATACCTTCCACCCCAACACAGCTCTTTTCCAGACTCCACACCCGTCAGTGCCAATCCCAGCTGCTATCTTACACTGCTACAGCAGCATCTCCTGAGGAGCTCCTCACGCCTGTGTAGCTGGCACGGAGCGTAACAAAAAAACCCTCCCCCAGAATATTAACAGGAATCTTCTGTCCATAAATCATAAAAGATAAATCTGTTTGCCCTTAAGGTAAGAAAGTAAGAAACTGTGATGCAGAGCGGACACATGACTGACCCAAACTACAAGTCTAAAAGATGGACCTGGATGATGCAAATAAGGCATGGAAAGGATTGCCGCACACTCTGGCAAGCACTGAAGTTAACATGAACACAGCTGCCAGTACAAGGAGGGCTCACCAAGCAATTAATTTATGGTAGGACTCAGGGGCTATGACAGCTCAAGACTTCCAGTGATTAAGGATGATATCTGCACAGATTAGAGCATGCAGAGCAGCCAGCCAAAGCTGCTCTGCTGTCCATGGTTTAGTACCTCCCCACTTGAGCTTAGTGCTTAATCCTGGTTTTAAGTTAATGCATTTACAGCACCTCTGGTAAAGCCCTTCCTATCCCATCTTTCCCCCATACTGACCCTTTGGCTCCACCTCCCCTTATGGTCAAATGCCTTGCAGATTACAGCCACTTGCGAAGACATCCTGGGGGCTCTGCTAGGAGCACCAGGATGGGCTCCCATCACCATGGGAACCGGCTCTTTGCCTGATTCCAGACAAGTCCAAGGCCAAATAAGCAACATAAGGACACAGCTGCCATGCCAAACTGAGGCTGAAAGCGTAAGTTGCCCCCGAGAAAAAGAAGGACAGTGGGTGTTCCTGTAAGTAATTGATTCAGACCTGTAAAATCAGGGAGCCTAGCCTAGTCTGTAGAACTCCTTTGGAGAGACTTCTGCTGTGTCTACTGAAAGGCTTTCTCGTGTCTAAGTAAACAGCACCAACATAAATAAAGAGCACCAAATTCACATTCTGCTCTCTTAACTGCAGGAAACCCGTGCATCACAAATAGTTCCTTCAAATACAGCACAGAGTTTTCAGGTAGAGGTTAGGAGTCTACCTCTGGGGAAAGCTACAGCCCCTAAGAAATCTCTGTACTTTACCACATTGCATTTGAGCAGATCCATTCTTCCCTCTACTTAAGACGCTAGATTTAATGAAAGCTCAGTACAATTTCTGGTAAATGAATCTGAACCACGCATCTTGTCATAGGGCAAAAATGCAGCATTTTCCCCCCAAAAGTAAGATATTCAAAAGCAGTTGTTGAGAGCCAAGCTCTATGTATGCAAAAGAACATGAGCCAAATAATTAACCTCTTCATCACTGCAGATCTTTTGATCTCCCTGAATGCTACCTGCAGGAGGGCCTTTTCCTGGGTAGAGAAAGGACAACTGCCTGAAGAGTAAGACTGCAGAATACTAGCGTGAATATTTTTCACACACCTTATTAAATATGTACAGAGCTTTGATGGTTTTTATTTTTTTAAGTTATTAGCAGCACCTACAGAGACATTTAATAAGACAAGAAGATTGAGAAATTAGCGTACCTGGCTGTATACATTTTGCACACAAAGCATTTTCTGGTACATAGCCAGTGTTTCTTGATTAGCAAAGGATAGAGGTTCCTGTCCAGGCAGTCATCATAATGAATGAGCCTTGAGGGAAATAAATAAATACATAAAATACAATAAAGACTCGGCCACACTGGAATTTGTCTGAGCATGGACACTGAAAACAAGGCATGATTTAAATTCCTGTGTAAACTGTGACTAGACTTCTGCTTAGCATTTCTTATCAGAGACGAAGAACTGAAGACAGCCTGCTAGTTGCACCACCCATGGATTTTATGGTCAGGAGTAAATTCAGTTTGTGCAGTAACTCAGAAACCTTCAGAACATCTACTTTAGATGGTCTTTTCAAAGATTTTACCTCCTACAGACCAACAGGTAAAAATATCACAAACAAATGCTTAGAGGCTCATAATTCTGAGATCACCTGCTTGCAGTGTCTATGCCCTTGAGTTGTATTCCTCTTGGGGGGCACAATTTATTATCAATGCTTAGGTACATCAGGCTGGGAACTCAAAACGATCTGCAACTCACTACAATCAGAGAAATGCTCTCTCTATCCATTATGCACTCAGTATACACAATAGTTCTACTGTTGATGTGGTTGCCACCTCACAGCCAGTACTGCCTCCTCTTCCTCTCCTTCTGCCCACTGCAGCCTACTACTTCCACTCCTCTGCTCTCTGTTCAGCTCCTGCCCCTTTGTACCAAGTCTAAACTAATAAGCCCATTGACTCCAGCCACCCAGAATCGGTATGCAGATCTGGAGTGCACAGAAAAAAAATAATCCCTGTAGGTGCCATTCCTCATATACCACAGTCTTGGCGTGCTAGTTAAAAAGCTGTCCTTTTATGCAGACAAAAAAGGGGAGATCACTTTCTTCCTTGCAGAGTCAGTCATATATATGTGGAATAAAATCTTAAATTAGCCCTGTAGAAGGCAGCAGAATAATCTTAGTCTAACAAATATTCAGCCTTTAATTTCTGAAGTTTGTCCTCAGAAGGCGTGCTTTCAACCGCCTAAGGACTCCCAGAGAGCAGTAACTTACCTTATGTCCGTGATGATAATGATGTGCTCACAGTCCCCTTGGTGGCAGAAAAGGTATGGGAAGCCAATTTTGAGGGACAAATCATTAAATGTGTAGTCCTCCATGTCATCGGACTGAAGATTTACATAGCCTCTGTCATGAGATTCTGACCACTCAATAATAGTTCTGAAAACAGAAAGGTCATCAGCACAGCAAAGCTATGAACTGTGAACGCACAGAAAAGGAAGGCCTTGGGGGACATGCAAAACCTGCCACTAGGATACAGTTAAAAAGATAGAGATCAAAACAGCTCATGACATTTTGTAATAATTTGAGGTAATTTCACAGTAGTACCACATCCCCAGGGAACTGTGCGCTGTTCTCATGGAACACCTGCCTTTAAATCACCAGGTCGCTTCCTGAGTAGTTCCATGTAGTTTACGCCCCTTACAGTCAGGTCAGGATGTTTGCAACACAACACTTCTCAACCATTCCAATAATTCAAGTTACAAGCAGGTCATTTCTGTTCCTTGGTCAATACCTTTGTTTTAATGTATTAAAAAGCTTTTTTTGTTTCACCAAGGAGAAACAAAGCTGACAATAGAACCCTTAAACTTCCAAAATTTAGCACTGGAAGGGCACAGATGCAACTATTTCTTGGCTTTTCAGCACACTCCTGCATACAAGGCATTTCACTTCTACAAACTGTTATGTTATCACAAGCCCTTCCACGAAGATCCTTGTTACTCGTGGACAGAAAGAAAAGCAAAATAACTTCTCTGAAGTCACACACCAAGTCTGGCATAACAAGAACAAACTCACAGCTTATCCATATCATCCATTTTAACAGCTTGGTCTCCTAAATCTCACTAAATGCGTCAGCAAGCCCATACTTCCTTAAAACAAACTAGTCTGCACATTTTAAATGGGTATGACATGCTCAACCAGTGTGAAGTACAGTTTCAAATAAGAGATACCTGAGCCTCTTGGCAATACCACCTCAGATTTATTTTTCCAACAGTGGCTCAGTCCCCTTGTTGACTTCACCATGAAGGTATCCAACGTATTCTCAAAACTGCACGGAAAGCTGACTTTCACACAGCTGAGCCTGCTGTCCTTCTACCCCACAGGCAAGTGTTTTGGTGGTCACTGCAACTAGGGAGGGCACTTTAAAAGCCTGTACAGACTGGCATCTGTTACAGCAACCCCATCCCAACAGAGCAAAACAGGATTTTAGGGGACAAACATGCATTCAGCCCCTTTTCAGACAGGAAGTGAGTGGAAGGAATGAGCAGAACAAGTAAAACTTCCATGTAAAAATCAGTTCAAAGTGAAAAGATATCAAGAAAGTCCATCCTAGCTTCATAGACAACACATTCCAGCCTTTAAAACACCACAGATCATCAATAAAATGAAATAAATTTTCTGTCCCTTAAGATTTTCCTTAGTCAAAATCTACAAATACTGTACCTGCTCAGATCTCTGCATTCTGGGTATCTTTTATCATTATAAAAGATACCTTCAAAATAGAAGAAGGCAGATTTGTAGAGATCCTGAAAGAGAGAGAGAAAGTCTGCATTAGTGTTACGGGAGACTAAAACAACTTAAACAAGAACAGATTAAAAAAAAAAAAAGCACTTTATATATATAAACTATGGTAAGACTTCATTCTACAGGTTTCTAAGAAAAGTTTTGCACTGGTTTTAGATGCTGATGTGACAAGAAGGCTTATATGACTGCTAGATGTGCAGTTGTTCTGCTGATACTATTCTCAAGCCATTACAGGTTATTTTAGTGCTCTTATTTCTATCCCCATCATAGGAGTTACATATTTCTCCAAAAACACAGAACAGGAACTCAAGCATCACTGCACAAACTGAGCAACTGCACAACACTGACTTTAAAAAAAAAAAAAACAAAAAAAAAACCAAAAAAAAAAAACCTTAATCGTATTTTTGAAAATGAGTAAGATATAGTGGGCTGCCCCTCCACCCAGCTGCTCCCTCACTCCCCCATACCACCAGGACAGGGGAAAGAAAGCATGACAGGCAAGCTCACAGGCTGAGATAAAAGCAGTTTAACCAGAAAAGCAAAGGTTGAACACAGAAGTAAGGCAAAAAGAAGAGATCTATTCCCTGCTTCCCACCAGCAGGCCATGTGCAACCACTTCCTGGGAAGCAGGGCTTCAGCTTGCATAGTGGTTGCTTTGAAACACAAATTCTTTAACCTTTCCTCCAGCTCTTAATGCTGCACAAAATGTCATGTGGCATGGGGCATCCCTCTGGCCAGCTGAGGCCAGGTGTCCCAGCTACATTCCCTCTCAGCCTCCTTCTTACCCTCAGCCTGCTGGTCCTGGGGGGACCTGCAGAGAGACAGCCTTGAGGCTGTCAGCAATATTGTTCAGCAATAGCCAAAACACTGATGTGTTAAAAAGCCAGCCAAGGCAAAAATGCAAAGCATGGCTCAGAAGAAAATCCAGCAAAATCATGGAAAAAAAAATCCTTTCAAAATTCCCTCTTAATTACGAAGTTTGTCACATACAGAAAGGCCATTTGTATCAGTCTATCAAAGAGACATAATAATTAACAACCTATGGCACCCATACCAGCAGTGCAAGAGTAACTGGATTTCAAATTATCCCCAAAAACTGAGCTAACCCATGAATCCCTATTACACACATAATATTTTCTGCAGCAGGGCTACAGAACTACTGACATAAAATCATATCCATCCATTAAAAAAAGCAGACTCCAGCTGCAAGCATCTCCTTGAAAAGGAACAAAATAAGTAAGAACAGAAAAACATCTTGTTGAAATAGCACAATCAAGTATTGCTCTGTTTATCCAGTCTGCTCACACAACATTTACAGAGCTGTTATTTCCTAAAGCCAGTATCATAATTTTACAGATTGGAGAACAAGAGGCTGGAGATCAGCCTCGTGGAAAGAGATCTGGGGGTTTAGGTTGATGGCAAGTTGAATACGAGTCAACAGCATGCTCTGGCAGCTGAAAGAGTCAACTGTGTCCTGGGGTGCATCCAGCACAGCATTGCTACCTGGTAGAGGGAGGTGATTGTCTCTGCACTGCCACTGGTACGGCCTCACCTTGACTGCTGGGTGCAGTTGGCAGTGCTTCAGTATAAGAAGGATAACAAACCATTAAAGTGTGTCTGGAGGACCACTTCACTGCATCCAGAGGAGGGTGACCAAGGTGGTGAAAGGCCTCAAGGACAAGACCTACAAAGAGCAGCTGAGGTCACTTGGCTTGTTCATCTTGGAGAAGAGAAGGCTGAAGGGTGTCCTCACAGCAGCCTACAACTGCCTCATAGGGGGCAGCAGAGAGGGAGGTGCTGATCTCTCTCTGGTGACCAGTGACAGGACACATGGAAATGGAATGAAGCTGTGTTCAGATTGGACACTAGGAAAACGTTCTTCTCTGGGAGTGTGGTTGGTCACTGGCACAGGCTCCCCAGGGAAATGGTCACAGCAACAAGCCTGCCAGAGTTCAAGAAGCATCTGAATGACACTTTCTGTCATATGCTTCAGTTTTAGGTAGTCATGCAAGGATTAGGGAGTTGGACTCAATGATCCTTATGGGACCCTTCCAATTCATGATATTCTATGATTCTATACAAAATATTCTGTTGGGTTTTGCAACTTAAAACCAGCTATACAAGAGGAGAAAGAAATTAACAGATTTACATTATATACATATACAGCCAAAATTAAGAGGGTGAAAAACACAGAAACTTTTTCCTTAGACATAAACATCATTTAACACCTAAAAAAGAAGTAATTGTTTAATGGTCATACATCTGCTTCCCATAATTTCCACCCTCTGCTGTTGCTGTCAGAGCAGCGTTTTTATAGACAAGTAGCTTGAGCAAACAGAATACAACCAGGAAAGGTTGTGCTTTTTGGTCTACGTAACTTTTACCTTTAAATTGTGTTCTTCCAATCTCTTTCTGGTGTGTAAGAGATGTTATTTTTGGTTTATGCTACAACTCTTTAAAGACTGAGGCCAGACAGCAGTGTATTTTATCAAACTGATCACAACACATGTACAGGGCTTAAGAAACAAGTTACAAGAAGAAGGAGACAGCCTCTGCAGTGGACCTTGAAGGAGGAAGATGCCTCAGACCACAAACCCACAGCAAGCAGGGAAAAATACTGTTCATGTACTTCATTATATTTTGCTGAAGAAAAATAACAGAGGAGTGGGGAGTGGAAAATCACCTTTGTTGCAAGACCAATACAGCTAACCTGCAAGTCTATCCTGAGCTGGAGAAAACACGTTAGCTACGTTGCACAGCATTCACTACTGGAAGCTAGGCAATGTTGAAGGACACAAACCTAAACCCTCTCAATCCACTTCAGAGCAGAACACTTCTGTACTGACTGATACTCAGGGATTCATTCTGCATATGCTGTATAAGCAGCTACACACACCTACAACACACGAGTGATGCTACAAAACATTATATACACACACAGTTGATCTGTAAGTTACAGCATACTTTTTTCCATATTTTCAATTGCACTTTGACAAAAAGCAGTGTTTAAAAAAGAAAAAAACCACCTTTCTTTGCAATTATACACTGCATTCAGATACTGCACAAAGCCTATTTAAATCCTGTTTTCTTCAATGTACAGAAAACTGCGAAGAATCACAGAATCAACTAGGTAGGAAAAGACCTTTAAGATCATCAATTCCAACCATTACCCCAGCACTGCCAAGGCTACCACTAAACCACGTCACATGGGGCCTTATCTACATGTTTTTGAACACTTCCAGGGACAGCAATTCACCACTTCCCTGGGCAGCCTGTTCCAATGCCTGACTACCCTTGCAGTGGAGAAACTTTTCCTAATATGCACTCTAAACCTCCCCTGGCACAGCTTGAGCCATTAGCTCTTGTCCTATCACTCATTACTTGGGAGAAGAGACTGACCCCCATCTCTGTGATAAGGATGCCCCTGAGCATCCTGTTCTCCAGACTAAACAACCCCAGTTCCCTCAGAATCCTTCACTCATGGGTCTCAAGAGCATTTTGATAAAGTATTTCTCCAATGTACGTTAACATATAGTTTTGTCACAGTGACCTGGTCCCAGCCTCTACACCACCGTGTACAGGACACATTGCACAGCATCCCAGCTCTCAGGCAAGTGAAGGCTGTATCTATTCATCAACAGATGCATGTGCAGGCAGCTCAGACAGATAATGACTGGGGAAGATACCTTCGAGGAGCTTGGTTCCCTTCCATGATTAATTTGGTGACCAACTGCTCATCACAGGACATGCCTTCCAGTCCTTCCACCAGCTTTGTTGCCCGTCTATAGTGCATTCAAGAACCTTCACATCCTTCTTCAATTGTGGGCCCAGAGCTGCACGTGGGGCTCAAGGTGAGGCTGTGCAATGCTGCATACAGCAGGATAATCATCTCCTCTGACCGGCTCATTTTGCTGTGTTTGATGCACCCCAGCATGCAGTTTGCCCTCTTGGCTGCCAGGGCACACCACTGACTGAGCTTGTTTTGGCCAGCACCCCCAGATCCCTTTCTGCACGGCTGCCCTCCAGCCACTCCCTTCCCATTCTATACTTGTGTCCTATGCTGCTTCATCCTAGGTGCAGAATCCCGCATTTGAACTTGTTAAATTTCATCCCATTAATTATTGCCCAATGAAGACAAAGCAAAGAAGAAAAATCACAAAACCCAAAAGTAGCAAGAATGAGAGTGAAGTTAGGCCATTTATGCCAATAAAATCCAGTAGTCTCCTACTCTTTGTATAGGTTGACAAGCAATGTTTGTTTACTTAAACAATGAGAGCAGTAACTTGATCCTTACATTATGCCTGTCTTCCCAAACTGCACTTCAAGAGAAACAACATGTAACTTACTCACCCAGCCTTTGTCCTGCAGACTCTCAGAAAACCATGATTTGAATCAGTCTCTAAGATCCTTAAATTAGTCAGAAGTTATTTTCTCCATTTGGAAAAGTTAACATACTTTTGGTAGGTCATGGTGTCACTTCCTTCCTAGGCTGGAAGGAAGAAAATTCTACCCCACTGATGGCTGACCTCCTGCCTGCTGAAGCACATACTTTAACATGAAGACTATACTGAACCTATACTTCAATGCAAGTTGCAAATTCACAGTGATGCTTGAGAAAAACAAATGGAACGAATGCACACCACTCATTAACAGCTCCTGCTGGGAGACTAGGCATGATGGCATGCATGTACTTTGGGGAAATTGTTGGTTTTGTTGGAAATTGTTGGTTTTGTTAATTTGTTGGAAATTGTTGGAAATTGAGAAAGCCTAATCTCAGCCTTGTTGAGGCCATGACAGGCTCACATGACTTTCCTCCATGCCCAGGAAGATAAGTTTCAGAACTCTCCAGTCTCAGAAATAATCAGCTAACACTTTACTAAATAATGGTAGACAGACTCTTCCATTTACTTTACATAAATGAAAAGACTATTATCTTTTCACTATTACATATGTAAGTATGCAGCTTCCTCTGGTTTCTCTCAGATTGTAGATGTTATTTTATCTCTATCATATTGATAAAATACTATACTATTTATATGTAATCTTGGCAAAACAGCTAGGCCCCAAGGGTGATAATCAGTGAAACAAAATCTAGTTGGAGGCCAGTAACTAGCAGAGTACTCCAGGGGTCAACACAAGGTCCAGTTCTGGTTTACATCACAGAATCATTAGGGTTTTAAGGGACCTCTGGAGATCATCCAGTCCAACCACCCTGCTAAGGCAGGGCTACCTACAGTAGGTTACACAGGAATTCATCCAGGTGGGTTTTGAATGTTTCCAGAGCGGGAGACTCGATGACCTCCCTGGGCAGCCTGTTCCAGTGCTTGGCCACCCTCAATGCAGAGAAGTTCTTCCTCATGTTGAGGTGAAACTTTTTGTGTTTTAGTTTATGGTCATTTGTTCCATGTCCTGTTAGTGGGCACCACTGAAAAGAGTGTGGCACCATCATCCTGGCAGCCACCTTTGAGATATTTATATGCATTAATGAGATGCCCTTCAGGACCTTACAGATCATCAAGCTAGTTGATTCTATACTTCTATGAATGAGATCCCCTCTCAGCCTTCTCTTCCTTAGACTAAACAGGCCCAGCTCCCGCAGTCTCTCCTCATGAGAGATGCTTCAGACTCCTGATCCTCCTTGTGGCCCTCCATGGACCTTCTCCAGTAGCTCCTTGTCTTTCTTGTACTAAGCCCGGAAGTGTACACATTGCGGCAGATGTGGTTTCATCAGGCAGAGGCTGAGAATCACCTCCCTGGACCTGCTGGCCACACTCCTCCCCAAGATACTATTGGCCTTCCTGGCCACAAGGGTGCACTGCCGGCTCATAGTCAGCTTTCATCCACCAATACTCCATCTGTCTTAATGGTCTAGATGTTGAGGCGAAGTCTACCCTCAGCAAGTTTGCTGCTGACAGACAACTGCGCGTGGCTGATACACCAATCATGCTGCCACTCAAAGGAGCCATGACAGGCTGAAGAAATGGGCCAACAGGAACTTCAACAAGGAGAACTGCAAGGTTGCGCACCTGGGGAAGAACAACCCTATGCACCACAGTATGCTGGGGTCTCTCACCTGGAAAGCAGCTTGGCAGAAAAGGACCTGGGCGTTCTGGTGGACACCAAGTTGAGCATGAGCCAGCAGTGTGCCCTCACAGCAAATGAAGCAAATGGGATCCTGTGCTGCATCAGACAAATTATTGCCAGCAGGTCAAAGGAGGTGATCCTTTCCCTCACCTCAGCAGTGGTGAGGCCACACCTGGAGTCCTGTGCCCAGTTCTGAGTTCCTCAGTACAAGAGAAACATAGACATACTGGAAAGAGAGTTCCACAAGGGCCACAAAAATGAAGGGAGTGGAGCATCTCTCTCACGAGGAAAGGCTGAGAGAGCTGGGACAGTTCAGCTGGGAAAAAAGAAGGCTCAAGGGGATTTTAATACACAGGATGAGGTACAATGAGCACAGACTGAAACACAGAAGGTTCCCTCTGAGCATCAGGAAATGCTTTTTATTGTGAGGGTGACCTAGCACTGGCACAGGCTGCCCAAGAAGCTTGCAGAACCTCCATCTTTGAAGATATCCAAAAGCCATCTGGACATGGTCCTGGACAACTGGCTGTATTTGGCCTTGCTTGAGCAGGGCAGCTGGTCCAGATGTCCTCCAGAGGTCCTTTCAAACCTCAATTGTTCTGTGATAGGAGGTATATTACATGTGATGTATTATCAAAATTATGCAGTTTCAGTATTTTCAATTAAGAGTACTTTTTCTTTTTTGATTCCTTTTGCACATTCCCAGAGAACACCTTACAATTGTGTGACAGGGGAATAGTCTTCACTCCTACTTTTGATTAGCACCTAGTTGCAAACACCACAGCATGCAAGTTCAGAGGGGCATGGCCTACATACAGCTTTCTACTCGTATGTCTATTCCGGTGCTTTCCAGTATAGCACAAAGTCAGTCCCCAGGGATACATCTGTGTGAGAACTCATTACCAGCATTACTGCTTCCCAGTGGTAGCATTAATGATGTTTTTCTTGACATTGCACAAAACAGGTCAGCTTGGTAATGCCACCAGGAAGTTATTTACTCACAGTGCAACCCGCTGGCAGAAACAATGCAGTTTATTTAGTGCTGAAGAAAACAAAACTCTGCTTCCCTCTCTCCTGTAGTTTCAAAGCTCCTACACATGCAGAGGGCTCCACACAGATTTTACCTTGCTTACGTGTTCTGGTGCTTGATCTGGCTGACTGCTGAACTCACCACCTATCTGGAAGTCGCTGACGCAGGAAATTGAGTCTCTCAGCTCGGTGAGCTTCTGGCTGCCCAGTACAAGGACTGTCTGATAAGGTTTGTAATCTTTATGCTATGAAGAGAAAACGCATACAAGCTTCAAATAAAAATCACTTGTCAGCATTAGTACTGCTCTTCAGCTTTCAGCTTGAGAATCATTTACATTGCAAAAGACGTTTAAGATCATCAAGTCCAACCATTAACCTAGCACTACCACATCCACCACTAAACCATGTCAGCGTATGGCACATCACCTCTGTGTACAAGATTTTAAACAGCATTTTGCCTCAGCCCCTCCTAAGGCTGCCATTTATTAGTTGTATTTTGTCACATTCCCCACCAGAAAGTCTAGGAAAGATAGGAAGTTTGAGTGTACTTATCCCAGATCCAGAAAGAGTACTTCAGGATTTGAATATTTAGTTTCAGATTTTGAGCTTTCTGTGAAATCAGTTAACTGCTAAGTAATTACTGTAATAATTGCCTTTGGTAAACCAGTAACAATGAAAGCCAGATTCTGGAAAAACTTTAAGAAGTTACACAGTTGAAGGTTTACCACACTCCCTCAGTGGACGCACTAATTTTAACAGCTTAGGAAAGTAAGATATTACCTGAGTAGGGAAGAAACATCAGAATACAACCTAGAGAATTTAGTACCAACCTTCTGAAATATGACAGGGTAGAATATGTTTAGAGTTAAAAGTAGCTCTCCCTCCTCAACTAGATCTGTAGGACTGTCTGGCCTCTTTCCAGTTGCATGTGATTCCTGGAAAAATCAAGATATGTATGTATATATATATATAATATTGGCAACCATTTCTACATCATAGCCCCTGGATAAAAGTCTGAGAAACACTGTTCTAACTGCAACTCATTTTTGACTGTATAGCCTTCTGAATTGGTAACAGCCTACCTCCTCCAAGATGGAAATGTGAGAAGCTGCTGTAATTACAGATTTCAAGTATCTCCCATCATTCCTCAGCTCTGCGGAAGCTAAGGTGCTTTCAGCAATTACAAGATAGCTGGCTACTCCTTGCACACTGAGAGGGCCTCCATAAAGGAATTAAAGCTGCTACTCTGACCTTATGGAATCCAGCTGCTACCAACATCCACTATTTAATGTTTTTAAATGGTTTTTTTAATGCATTCACATGTAAATGAAAATTACAACCCTCAACTTCAGAAAGACTGGCCTAGAAAACAGCCATAGGATGAAGTATATGAAAATAAAAACCAGTGCAACACTTGCTCTTATTAGTGAAACTTGACACTGCTGGAGCTCTCAATTTCTCCAAAATCCAGCACTGCCCTTGCCACGCTACTGTTTTACAAAAGAAGTTAAAGCATTTCCACATTTCCATCCTACTTTATGTTTAAGAAGGAGCCCAGCTGTGAGAATAAGGGAAGGCACTTTTCAGTAGTCCTGTTTCCCCCCTTTTCAAGAAATCATAAGAGAATACTGACTGCATAAACACTTCCCACCAGCACAAAGTGTTCTTCAGATTCAATAACATGAGTGTGTACTGGTATGAGACTTCAGTTCTGAGATCCTTTCATCTCCCTTTTCCATGTGACACATTCCAAACTCATTTTTCTTATTGCTCTCTTCCTGTTCTAGTACACTATGGTCCCAATCAGTTGTGACACAGAAACCCCTTACCACAGCTTAAAGGATGCAGTAACGGATCACATACTCATTCTTCAGAAATAGAAGACACCACGTGTTGAAACCCTCTATGAAGATTTTTATTGCAAGTATTTGCTGAGACGTGTCAGGCTAAGAGCTCAACACAGCTGTTGCATCTCAGTTTGCACACAATGCTTAAATCATGTGCCTGGGTCTCTGGACAGTTGAGACAAAACCGCTCATGACAGACCAGAAAACCTCAAGGGTAAAAAATGTTTTAACAATCACAAGTGAGGCTCCTTCCCCACTACTCCTCCATCCCTAATTTTTACAAAATTAATGGCTTGCTTTCTCAAGCCTTGGATGCCACCACTGTAAAATTTATGAACTTCAGTTTTCCTGTTTCAGACATTAATTGTGAAAAAATTTTAAAAAAAGTGTTACTAAGCATAGTTAAAGGAATTCCAAGATGCTTTTCAGGGGCTGATCACTACACTCCTGGTTCCTGTTAGCTCAGAATGGCCCAGAAACTTGGGTTACAAAGCTCAGAGTTAGGATCTTACTGCCACCATGTGGCAGTCCTGCTGTCTTCCTCCTTCAGTCCTACAGAAACTAGCTCACAGTCATTTACACATTTCCAACAGAGGACTCCAGAAGCAAAACCTTTTTGTGTTTTGTCTAGCTCTACAATAAATTCACATAATCCTCGGTACACCTGATCACCTACACAGTGCTTTATTAACAACCAAATAAAAGCAGACGTACAGCAGTAATGAGCCGCAGTTCCTCTTTAGTACTTCTGGTACTTACAGACCATAGGAGCAAAGTTCCTGCCCTGTCTTTCTATAACATCTTTAATCATTACCTGCAAACCCTTACCTGCAAATATTTACATTGAATAGAGACTCACAGTGATGAAAAAACAAAGCAACCAGAAGTTGGACTTTTGCTGTACTGAAGTATCTTGAGATCCTAGGATGACAGGGAACTTACCATCTCGTAGGCAAGAGTTTCTTGTCTGCAAGCCCGATCCACAATAATTGTTTCTTCTCTCCTCTCTAATGCCTCTTTTCTAATTCTGAGGGGCAGGAACACAGGACAAAATTTCATTCAACAATTTCCATGCAGAATCTGTAAGAATACTTTTAAATACCACAAGCCACTACAGTGCAGCTTCAAACAGCAGGACTTCTGTTAGTATGACAGACTAACTTAAAATACTCTTGTTTCCTGATTCCCATAAAACCTGGTCACGCACAGCTGTCGTGCAGATTTCAGCTTTGTTTTCGTTTTGTCTTAAGTGCAAATCACAGGTTGGTTGTGGGCAATTTTACACTTATGAGAAAAAAAAAAAGAAAAAGCAAACCAGCAAAATTTTGTGTGAGGAAGCTTTTACAGAAAGCATGTTTTGCTACCTTCAAAGAACCTGTTTCAACTATCCCTTGCACTTCAAAGGAATCCAATTCATGCTCAAGCGAAAACCAGGAAAAAACCACAAATATTCTCAACCCCATGAAATAGATACTTTACTAAAATAAAAATAAAAAAAATCCCACAAAAAAATCAGTATCATTTGTAGAAGAAAGAGTATTATACATAGAATATCTACTAAAATAGATGTATTTAACCCCCGCATAAACAGCAAATCCTTCTGTACTTCTGGCACAAGTCCATCTACTCTTTAGGCCTCCCCAAAGGTTTTCAGTAACAATCAGGCTTAACACTGATGACAGTCCTAACACATTTCTTTACATTCTACACAAACTGAAATTCAAGTATAGCAAAGGCCTGACCTGGCTGAGCATGAATTCAAAGTTCGCTGACAGAATCTTAACATATATTGTTCAACATCTGAAATGCAGAGTAGGTTTAGATAAAGATGTTATCTGGCTATGACTTCAGTATTTAACAATTTGGATGTTAAAATGTGACTGTAGGTTACTAGCTGTAAGGGCTACAGATTTATTTCACAAGGCTTTGGAGAAACTTCTCACCAACAATTATGAGAAGTCCCCCGCACACTCTAAATTTAGGCACTAGTTCAGAAGCACATAGGTCCAGAAATCCTAAATTCTTCCAATGAGAAAGATGACATATTCTGTCTATCTTAATAAAAAATTCATAAGTAACATTCAAGCAGAAGGCTCATACCAATCATCCTGTCATAAACTGGTGTTTCTGACCTTAGAGTATTTCTGGACACTGCTTCAGAAAGCAGACCACTGCTTGGAAAAGGAACAAGCAGCCAGCCATGCTTTTGTGTGTGTTTCCTACCCCACCCCGTACCAGGGTATTGTGAGTGTATTGTAACAACATACCGTAGAGTTAGCAGACTGTTATCTTCAGGAATAACATCTGGGTCCTCTTCTTTATCAGAAGACATTAACATATCAATGCTAGGGCAATAAAAAACATAAGATCATTATTATACAGGCACAAACATGGGGAACACCACATTTACACAAGCTGTCATTGCTGTATTAAGGCATTAATTTATGCCACACTTCTTCCAGTGGGAATAAGACATTTCTGTCCGAAGTGGTAGGTCCACTTTTCCTTGTATTCTGCTTTCCATCCTCAGATCTCTTCCACCCTCACTCTTCCTGTGTTTGCACAGAATCCAGAGTAGAGCTAACCTTGTTTTTTTTGCTGTAGTGCAAATCCCTGCAGGTTGTGGGAAGGAAAAGTGGAACTACTTTGGCTGCAGCAATGACTTAAAAGTGATCATACAAACATTAGATTTTTATAATCACATGCACTGAAGTCTTGGAAGGTGTTGTTGTATGGCCTTTTACACAGGCCATGGTGGAGCTCCTCCTGGGTAACTCCACTACAGCAAGTGGAACCACACCACTAACATTTGGTCCATGTTCCTGAGAAAAACAGACTTTATAAACAGTAAATATGTGCTAATCCCTCCAGAAATTAAGGCTAAACAGTCAGTGCCATACACCTAACAGATGAAAGTGCAGGCAACACAAAGCATGCACTGGGCACACCCCACTTCAGCCATAACCACGGGGTTCCACCATGCCCTCTCCTACACACGAGACAGATGCACTCAGTGCAGTCAGTCATAGCAGAGGGGAAAACACTGGCCATACTGTTTAATGGACACTGACATGAACTGTAGGACAGTACCAAGGAACAGTAGTTGCAGGTCCCACTTGAAAAAAACATGCAAAGTGTTTTACAAAATTTATGCCCCCTAGAAAGGTATTTTAAGGCAGCTAGAAATAAAAATGCCAAAGGAAAGTCTGTGGAAATTTGGATATGGAAATAGAATATCAGTGAAGCCTTTAATTACAGTGACTTTTCTCAGAATATCCTGGCAGCCCAAAGAACCTTCTCAGTTTTAGAAATTCAAAGATGCTTTAGTATTTTGTCTGATATTTTCATAGTAAGCAGATACAATGTTTGTATTACTCTTCATATTGTATATGTTTTAAATGCAGTACTTTCATCACCTTTGAGACACTAATACTACAAGACACTAAATACTAATACGTTAAGATGCTAATGCTAGCTTAATGCAGCTTTATAACACGTCCCTACAGATATTTACAACTACCCCTTCTAATAAAACAAGAAGGTGAATTAGCTCTGAAATGGAATAAGGTACACGTAAGCCTCACCTCTGTTGACCTACCTAAAATCCACACTGATTTGAGCCTTAGCCTGTCCTACCTGTACACAACAAATCACTTAAAAGGCAAAACAGAATAATATGACTTATCATCTCCAACATTCAAGCCCTTCAGTTGCTCAAATACCAATAATGAATTCCAAGGTAAACCTCTGCTCGCAGACCGCAAAGACATTTAAACAAAACTTAAACCCTCACCCTACCTACACCTTGGTTATTTAAGAGAACTACTGATGCTATTTCCTAGTTAAGGACACCACTTCTGCACCTATTTAAAATCTGATGAAAACCCAAGCAATGTCTTAGCAATTGTCTACAAGCAATATAAGCAGCACGAAAAGCGTTTTTACTGAGTCAAATTTGAGTGAAGATGGATTTTTTCCCCCCCCTGCATTCTGTTTGCAGTAACACACTATGGAATAAAATAGAAGGAAAACAAAAATCATCCACAACACACAGAGATGCACAGAGTTAAACAACATTTAACCATTATGCCAGCTTTCCCTACCAGAAGGATCTAAATTCTCAGGAATACTTAAATGCACACTATGTCACTACATTAAAAAAAAAAAAAATTAACTTAATTATCAGTCCGTTAAAGACTCTCTTAATCTATTACTATTTTAAAAGCAGATATAGGAGGAGTATCCACATCTTCCCATCTCTCTTCCACCCAAAGAAAATCTCCTTAATTTGCCCTAAATTCCCTTACAAGTAGTTCACAGTCAGAAGAATCTGTGTTTATATCCAGGATGTGCTCATTTCAGTGCCTGGAAAACCATATTTATGCTGATTATAAATATGTCCCCAAGACACCACAGAATAGAACTTGGTGGTGCCCAGTGTTCCTCTCTTCTCAAGAGAGGAATACGAACTCAGAGCAGGCAAGTGAAAGTGATCAGAGGTAGTGATTTGAGGTTGGCCAATGTTAAGGAGGGACTCAGGAGGTCAGGTCTATTTAATTTAAAAGCAAAAACGCACGAAGATTAGGGATTGGGATTTCCAGCCTGTGCAGGGGACAGGTCACACCAGGATGTGCAGGTTTATCTTCATTCTCCTGTAAAGCCAACAGGCAGCTGTCAGATGATCTGTTCTCTCCCATCATAAACCCCCCATTCTTTTTTTTCTTTCCCAAACCTTTCTACAGCACACTCAGCAGCTAACAGACTGCACAGCTCTGTAACACCAGCAAACACAGGTAGCAGATGAAATATCGTAGTCGTAGACTGAAGAAAGCAGAATGGAAAGCAGAATGAATGAAGGGGAAAAAAAACCCCAAAGAATAGAAAATCTGCTTGGAATTCCATTTTCACATTTCCCATAATTTCCAGAATAACTCTGAAAACATCAGATGGACATGCTCATGACACAACACCTGAATTTTTTATATGCACCTTTCAATGCAGAGCGCTGAAGGGAAATCCTAGCTATATTTACCAAATTATGTCTTCTGCATTGCTTCTGTGCCTGAAAGTGAACAACCTCTATCTTGGATTCGCAATAGCTTGTAAATACTTCTACACCTTCCAGGAAACTGTAAGTGAAGGACAGAACTTGCACAAAGCTATACAGATAGCAACAGAACTCTGACATATCTTCCCTAGTGATAAGCTACAAAACATTAATCTTGACTCTTTCTGTGGGATTTACTGCTTGAAAACAGGCTTTCCTGCAGGTGAGAGGCGATTCTTACTATTCACGACCTAAGAGCCTGCCAGCTGTAGTATATTTGAGTTCTAGATGGCTCTCTTCTTTCAACACTAGCTTGCAGTTCACTGGTCCACAAATATAAGTTACAAGTGCAAAACAAGGGAGCACCTTTTCTTTCCCAGCCCTACTGCCACCTGGGCTGTTCGGGCAACAGCACAATCAAGACAAAGAAGCACTTGCATGGCTTTGACTTCACTTCCAGCCCTGACAGAAAACAGTCAGTAGAGGCCAAGGACAGAGGCAAGCTCAAAGTTAATGTATATTGCTATTAGCAGGGCTTATCTAAATGATGTTAACAAAAAGAGATACCTAGTTCTTTTTCTTCATAGAAGGTATACCTTTCATTTTGCAACTGGGGCCTCTTAAAACCATGCACGTATTCCTGTAACTTCAAGTTCTACCGAACAAGTAACACGTTGCTAAGAATTTACTTAGGTAACTTGTTACGTGCTGAACCGTTCATGCCACAACACAAAGTTTCCGCTAGCGGAGCATTACCCTCCAGAAACACGATGGTTTCCTTTTCCACAGCGCATACACCCGGGAGATAAACCCCCACGTGGCCCAGACCCGGAAACAGCCGTTCTAGGCAGATTTGCCCGAGCACCTCTCGCCTCTCCTTGAAGCACCGGTGCAGAGCCTCAGCCACAGCACCCACAATCACGGCCCTGTGCGGCCTCCCCTGCACCACACCGAGCGAGGCCGCAAGCCTTCCGCTCGGGATGGGGCAGCAAGTCCCGGCCCGGGGAAAGACAGAGGTTTCAGCCCTTCCCCGGGCCTCCCGGCAGGAGGAGCCCCGTCTCCCCCACCCGCCACGGGCCGCGTAGCCACCACCTGCACACTTCCTGCAGCTCGGGCACCATCTCCACCTCGCAGCCCAGCTCCGCCACTACGGCCGCGTCCTCATCGGCCGCCTCCTCTGCCGCCAGAGAGAGGTCGGGCGGCCCCAAGTGCTGCATCCAGCAGCGGCCGAGCGCGCCCACGCGGAACGCACGGGTGTACAGCTCCGCCGCCTCGTAGTCGGGCGCAGCCGCGGCCGCCTCTGCTGCTGCTGCCGCCGCCATGGCCGCCGGGCCCACGCGCAGCCTGCTGCAGCCTCCAGTGCACACCGTCTACGCGTCACGGCCGACTCAGGCTCCTGGGCCCTATGGGCGGACTTAGCAGCGGCGGGCCTCCTAAGGCGGGCGTCCGGGCACAGGCAGGCTGCCCGCAGCGGTGCCGGTCTGCCGGAGCGGGTCCGAGCGGAGACTGAGCGCCTGTGTTAGGCCTCCGCGCCTGCGGGGCGTCCCGCCTTGCGACCGGGGGTGGGGAGAGCGGCGGTGGAGCTCCTGCTGTGGCGCTGAGAAGTGCCGGGCGCCGTTCGTTAGACACGGCCTAAAGAAAAGCCTGGAGTTACTAAAGTGCGCCGTGTCTGTGGGTTTACAGTGGTCCGAAGTCTTTAATCGAGCTTATCCGAAAAGCTGAATTTTCTTCTACCGATGTGAAAATTGCTTGCCAGCCTTCTTTTTGTATCATCGATGTGTTCGGCAACACCACGAGCAAGGTTCCTGAACTAATGATTTACTAGCACGGCTCATGCCATCGCTTTAAAAAGATACCTGTTTGCCTCCATCTTTCATCATAGCCTTATGAGATTAGTGATGCACTCCAGGAGCAGTGTTTTTAGGGAATATACAACGAATACCATAGTGGACAATTGCAGGATTTTCTCGTGTTAGATCACCTGGGAATGCCACTGCAACAGTGTGACAAAGCTGCCATGAGCAGAACCTGTTAAGAAAGAGGCAGAAGTCATTCTGGATTGAGGGAGAACCCGATGTACCTGTTGCTTGTACCAGTTGAACCACAGCCTGCTCACTTGCTTCAAGCCAAAACATCCCATTACTTCTTTAAACATGAAGATAATACTCGAAAAGAATGTGTGTTAGCAGGTGGATTGTTGGAGCAGAGGGGAAAGATAAAACCAGGAAACATTCATGAGAAGAGATTGGGTCTTTGCAAACTGCATGGAAGGGTTAGGGTCCTGACAGTATAAGAAGGTCATGACATTTCCCTGCTGCTTTCACAAAGGAAAGTAAAGGGGGAGAGGTAAGAATGTAATAGCACAACCCGGTGATACAAGAGCATGTTTTGCTTTGTTTAGCAATAACAGCATCATGTAAAGCCCTTACACCTCCCCCAGTTATATTTAAAATTGCACTGCATTTCAGTGCTGAATTTATTTATTAGCTGTCACTCACCTCTGCCTTTTAATTGCATTTATTATACATTATAGAACTCTTGCTAAGCTTCAGCCTCTGCTTTCTTAATCCATCACCTTTGCACATAGTGACACTCCCCAGCTCTGGAAGTAGCTCTTGATTAAGGGCTGTTACCCCCACTTCCTGTTGTATCCTCCCTGAAACTTACCAGTTGTTCTGTGAGGGACTCTCATGCCAATTTCCAAAACTATGCCTGCCTTTCAATGTGCCTGTTTATATTAGGAACATACCTTTCCCCTTTGTGTACTTGCAGCGTCACCTGAAATTTGGAAACACCCCACCACTTACCTGCTGTAGCCACATCTGGGGTGGAAGTGATGGGGCTGTCTTGATCTAAGTGCGCTGTTGACATAAACATGGAGGAGCCATTCCATCCACGAGTAGCAGGATTAAACCATACTCTTGCAGAAAACTGAGAGGTTTCTAGTGTTCATAGAAAGTAGGTAAGATACTAGTTTCAAAAACCTTCTTTGGAAAAACAAACATGCCAAACTGTGGAAATCAGTGGGCTGGACTTTTTTATAAGACCACATGAAAATGACATCAGCGGAATTCCCTAGCACAAGGGCAGTCACTGCCAACCACAGTCCTATCACAGACAGGAGTGTGGTTTGGAAGGGGCTAGATACTGCCGTGCTGTAATTATTCATATTGCTTGGAATAATCCCTGTGGGCTGTTCAGGTAGATAGATTAATTTCCCTCACTGCCTCTCTTCCTCCTCCCCATGACAGGTTTGATTTCGGAGTTCCTCTGCAGTAGTTAAAAAAAGACAATGTAAAGTACATAAAGCTCAAGCAGGAAGACAGGATAAGTGGAAGTTCAAGGAGCAGCCAAGGTGAAAATTCCAAAGGTGGTAATATTTAACCATGAGTGGATAACGTGTTCTGTTTCATTTCCAAACTTCAATACTAAGAAGTCATATACTTATAAAGCAACTCTGCTCAATCCAAATCCTCTTAAGAACAAAGAGAGCTATTTATTTTTATAGCTTGGAATTAATCTGCCCTTTTTATAGCAGGCACAAGGCACATGGGCACTTCAAGGTTTCCAAGAGGTGCTTACTTTCCTCTGCTGGAGAGACTTTAATAATTCAACATTAAGGCAATGAAGGATGTATGAAGAACTCAAGCAGTGTAAACCAGGCAGGTATTAAGCTGAATTCGTTAAGACAAGCAATGCTGAAATCCAAACAGCACTGAAAGACCGTTTCAGTTATGGGAGAAATGTAGGTAATGCAAAAGAGACTGGAAAACAAGCTAATAAAAGCACCCTATGTGCAAGACGAGTAAAAAGAAATTGTAACTAACATGCTACTGAAGAACTCAGCCTGTATTGGGTAGTACTGTGGTATCCTGCAAGCTTAGGCGGCTCATTTTCAGAGTTCACAGTGCACAACTCAAATGAAGGTCAGTAAACACTCTGGGTACATAACCTTTATGAGAAGCTGGTCCTAAATGGTCCAGGAAGTCTAAGGCATTAGACATTAATTAAACCCCTTAGTTCCAGGCTAGTCTTTCATCACAAGGAACATTCCTTTGTTGATTCACACAGCCTCAGAAATACATAAATATTTGTCAGGCTTATCACATTCATGGCAGTAGTGTATAGTGCTTGCTCCAGCACACATAGTCTTAATATAATGACATGGTAATGCTTACGAAAGGGCAGTTTTGTGGTGTAATTACAAATCAGATTTTATGCTGTTGTCAACCCTGGCTCACATCTCTAAATTTAGAAAAGTCACTTAGAGTATCATGGGCTTCCACTTCAAACAAGAAAAATCACCATGATAATCACTTACACTCCAGCAGGAGTGTCATGACACTAGCAAAATCAATACTTGTAAGTAGTTTGAAAAAACTTTGGAAAGTCAGTGTTAAGCATTACTTTGGTTTGATATTTTAGATTCTGTCCTTGTTCATTACCTCAGTCTTGAGCTCTGTGGTACCCTTGTACTTTGGCAGACAAGGAACCTTGTCAGTGGTTTCTAAGCACTGTCTCAGCACAGCAATTACAGAGATACAGAAGAGTTCCAGGGCTGTCATTTTAGGAGATGGGGCTTCAACAGCTGTCAGGTGTTATTTTTCTGAGCCATCTATTGCAGGCCTCTGTTGTGAGGGTGCAGCAGTCCTCTGGACTGTGGCACCCAAAGCACTGATCAAACCCTGCTGGAAGTACTCTGCCAATCCTACATACTAGACGGTTCTGACACACTATTATACTGAGATCATATTATAAAGTACAGTGTTTATAGTATGATGTCAGACGGTGTTGCATTGGTTACAGGCAGCCTGGTGTTCTCAAAGAGTGGGAAAGAATGGGGAGGCCGAGCAATGCCCTGCTTGTCACTGCTTCCAGAATTCCCATACCAAGGAAGAGTGGGCTGGGGGTGTGGTAGTCTTTGCATCAAAGACTCTCTAAGGCAGCCACTAGCATCTTTCACTATTACACCTAAACAGGAATGATCTGTTCCTAGAATGTAGCTATAGGTGGGACAGAAAGTAGCTTACATTACTTTTACAATAAAGTAAAATACTAACACACATAAATACATTCATAAAGGCTCTGCACAGGTCTTTATGTCTAAACAGATCACATAAAAAAATTAGCAGGCAATTTGAAAGCTGTGTAACCAAAAAAAAAAAAAACCCAACAAAACAAACAAACACACACAAAAAAAAAAAAAAACCACCAACAAAACAAACAAAAAAACCCCAACAAACCCACACCACCAGGAACAATTTAAAAAAATAATAAAAAAATCTGGTGGTTGGTAATTTCTGAACTACTTCATGGGTGAATATTGCTTTTACATAACCTAAGCGTTCATGTCATGAATGTTGAGCAGTCAGAATTATCTCCTTGAAGGGTTTCAAACTACCTCTGTTGGTTGTTCTTGCTTGCCATTAGAACAGCTGAAACTGAAGACAAAGACAAGCTTAAGAGAAAGATGATGACAGGGATGCATACAATCCAAACCAGACCAAAGAGAGGTCTGGTCTGTAGGCTAAATGTTGCTGACCCAAGTAATTCTGATGTTTACAGATGAATTTGAGTATATTACTGGAACAAGGAACAAAGTCAGACACAAAGCAGTAGTAGTATCACAGAGCAGACACCATCTATAGTTGTGAAGTATGTTGCAGGTTATTTTCAATCACGAGCAAGCACAGCAGTAGATAACATTTTGTTGAGGAACTGAAGCTGCTGCAGTTGTACAAAACTTTTACTCCATCAGTAATTTCCCAGCAGCGTTCTCATTTGAAAGCTGGTTTGTATAGTGAAACACTCCAGTAAGTACAAAAATGCACAGCATGGATGCTGTTTTCACGTGCAGCTTCATTGGAAATTCGTCATAAATATCATTCCTAGGTTCAGGCATATGCCTGATCACGTTTGCTTTTCATGTTTTGCTTGTTATGAGTTGGAAACTCCACTGGTGAAACTCCCAGCTAGAAAACATGACGTCTATGATATTTTCAGGACAAGGAATTGTAGTAATTGCTTCTGCAAGATATCTCATCTGATCCATCAGCTCCCTTTGGCTGAAGACTCAGATGCTGAGGTCTTCAGCCAGAGAGTATCTGAGTCTTCAGCCAAATAATGCTGATCAGATGCTGAGAGCATCTGACCTCAGCTTGCATCTTCAGAATAGTATAAAAGCAAACCTTGGTATCTTCAGAATAAAATATATGGTAACTTCCTTCAATTTAGGTTTCCCATTCCATGGCCAACAGAATAATCTCCCATCTACTAAATAAAGCCTAGCTGTTAGTGACAAGACTGACAGTAATCATGCCTATTTCTTACTGTGTAGGCATAATTCAGGGAGGTGCTCTGTCATCAGAAGTTGGAAGCTGTTCCTCTAAACAGATCTGTCAAATGCCAGTGATGATAATTACTAATGATTATTCACAGATTGCTAATGCGGTCTAGATTTAGACATTCCAAAATGGGGACAGCCTGGCAGTTTTTCACATGGGTGCATGTTCAGGGTAAATTTTTAATTTTTATCTTCTAACAATAACTCTTGGTAGGGAAAAAGCTAGTATTCAGTAGCTGAAATCTGGACTGCCTAAGCTTCATGGAGTTTTAGACTTACTTTACGTGCATGTAATATTTCAACTTAAAAATACTCTAGGAGGCAGAGCGGGAAGTGTTGCCTAAAGCCTATTAAAATAGAGGATGTTGGGTGAAAGACAAAATCATCTTTCTGGTAGAAGAGATTTATACTAGGTCAGAGGAAAAAGGGAAGTTGTTATAATTCATTTGCACTGTGGAAGCATGGGATCTCTTGAACGAAATCAGAGTGAGACCACATGGCACAGCTGGAAAAAGCTGACCAGCTTTTAAGTACACAGCATTCATTGATATGCTGGAGGGAAGGGATGCCATCCAGAGGGACCGTGACACGCTTGTGAGGTGGGCTGATGCCAGCCTTATGAAGTTCAACCATGACAAGTGCAAGGTCCTACACCTGGGTCGGAGCAATCCCAGGCACAGCTACAGGTTGGGCAAAGAAGAGATTGAGAGTGGCCCTGCAGAGAAGGACTTGGGGGTGCTGGTCAATGAGAAAATGAACATGAGCCGGCAGTGTGCGCTCGCAGCCCAGAAAGCCAACCGTATCCTGGGCTGTATCAAAAGGAGCGTGACCAGCAGGTCGAAGGAGGTGATCCTGCCCCTTTACTCTGCTCTTGTGAGACCTCACCTGGACTATTGTGTGCAGTTCTGGTGTCCTCAACATAAAAAGGACATGGAACTGCTGGAACAAGTCCAGAGGAGGGCCACGAGGATGATCAGGGGACTGGAGCACCTCCGGCATGAAGACAGGCTGAGGAAGTTGGGGCTGTTCAGCCTGGAGAAGGGAAGGCTGTGTGGGGACCTAATAGCAGCCATCCAGTATCTGAAGGGGGCCTATAGGGATGCTGGGGAGGGACTCTTTGTCAGGGACTGTAGTGACAGGACAAGGGGTAACAGGTTAAAACTTAAACAGGGGAAGTTTAAATTGGATATAAGGAGGAAATTCTTTCCTGTTAGGGTGGTGAGGCACTGGAATCGGTTGCCCAGGGAGGTTGTGAGTGCTCCATCCCTGGCGGTGTTCAAGGCCCGGTTGGATGAAGCCTTGTGTGGGATGGTTTAGTGTGAGGTGTCCCTGTCCATGGCAGGGGGGTTGGAACTAGATGATCTTGAGGTCCTTTCCAACCCTAACTATTCTATGATTCTATAGTAGCTAATATGGGCTATGTTTTAGAGTTCTGCTGGAAAACAAAGTTGATAACACAGAAATGTTTTAGTTACTGCTGAGCAGTGTTTACACAGTGTCAGGGCCTTTTCTGCTTCTCATATTGCCCTGCCAGAGAGTAGGCTGAGGGTGCACAAGGAGTTGGGAGGGTACACAGCCAGGAGAGCTGACCCCAACTGACTCAAGGGATATTCCAAACTATATGATGTCATGTTCAGCACATAAAGCTGGGAGAAGGCAGGGGGGTTGGAACTAGATGATCTTGAGGTCCTTTCCAACCCTAACTATTCTATGATTCTATAACTGATAACACAGATAGAGTAAACTCACAGCTAAGTACAGAACAATGTAAAGAGATCTCTCAAAACTTTTTGAAAAAGACTGCTTAACCCTCACCTTTGTAGTCCTCTCTTTACAGGGTTTGAGCACTCTACACACTGAGTTTCCAGTACTGAAAGACAAGCTAACCTGAAATGGCCATTCATGTAAACCACGTGGAAACCAGCTTTTTTTTTCTTATGGTTATTCTTGTTTCTGTTGCTGTTGCAGTTGCATTCTTTTCATCTGTAACAAAGAGATGATCTTACTGTGTGACCAGATCAGCTCTACCATCAAACAGAGAGAGGAGGAATGGATGAGGAGGGGCACTGCAGGTTTAGATCACTATAAGGCCTCAAGAGCATAGTAAAGAGTTCAGGGAGAGCATCCTCTGTGCCCATCTTTTCACTAATCATGAAGGTAAGCTTTGTAGGTGTGAGAAAATTTTAAACATTTAAATGCTGGGTTGAAAAGTTGTTTCAATTTCATACAAATGGCATTTTGCAAAGTTATGCTTAAACTCATGAGATTTTCTACAACTAATACAATTTAAGAAATACTTATTATTGTTGCAGTAGGAAATCTACATTCTGTTAAATGGGCAGTTTCAGCTGGTCTGAATTCTTTGAGAATTACTGAATACCTAAAGAGGCCTACAAGAAATCTGGAGAGGGACTTTTTTCAAGGGCATGTTGTGACAGGTCAAGGGGGAATGGCCTTAAACTGAAAGAAGGAAGATTTAGATTAGACCTAAGAAATTCTTTACCATGAGGGTGGTGAGGCACTGGCACAGGTTGCCCAGAGAAGTTGTGAATGCTCCTTTCCTGTAATTGTTCAGAGCCAGTTTGGATGGGGCTCTGAGCAACCTGGTGGTTGCTCAAAGTAGATGTACCTGCCTATGGCAGGGGGGTTGGAATTAGATGATCTTTTGGTCCAACCCAAACCACTCTGTGATGCTATGACTGTGATATA